>NC_090655.1:186571388-186877013 GCF_040937935.1 Hyperolius riggenbachi | reverse complement strand
GTTTGCAAATATTTAAAATTTTACCATCTTTCGCTATAGTGCCCCTTTAAACACAGACAAAGTGTTCCACATAGAGATTCTGTAACAGGGTGAAGGGAGATTGAGAAAAAGCTCTGGTCTTTCACTTGTATTGAGTATGCCCTGCCTTGAAGCAGATACCTGCAAAGGGTCCTGTGCAGAGATGGATTAAGAGGTAATTGGGCCCTAGGCAAGGTGGTAGATTTGGGCTCCTTTGTGGTCCTTTTGGTAAGCTGAAGTGGCGAGACGTCAGAGAAGGGGGCTGGTGGGCCTCTTGACACCCATTAGGCCCCAAGCACCTGCCTAGGTTGCCTGGTGGATGATCCTGCTCTGGTCCTGTGATAACTCATTGTTTAACCATAAAAAAGGATGCAAGGTCTGTGTTGCTAATGTGGACTAGCAGATACCTCGAACAAATGCCTACTATACATTAAACATCTGTACCATGACATTAGTTAAGTATAAAAGGAGATTATCAGAAGATAGACACTTGAGGCCACAGGGATGTGTATACACACACACACACACACACACACACACACACACACATGCACGCACACACACGCACGCACGCACGCACACTGGAATTTCAGTAATTCAGACTTATTCTAGCAAGAGACAATGTTATCAGTGTGACATTCTTAGAAAGATATACCATAAGCTGGCATAAGGACCTTATGATAAACACAATCGCTCACCTCTGACTGCCCTGTGACCAAATATCACCATCTACCACTGTCACTAGAGCTAGAGTCAGAACAGTCTGTGACACATTGGCATGTAAAGACAAGACTGTAGATCACAGCAGATGACTGGTCAACACCATAGTACTTATGATCTACAATGCACTAACCAAGGACATGTTAACACTTCTAAGTAGTATCAAGATAGCAGCATAAGCTACAGGGCTAAATGCGTATATGCAAGAATGTGTAAACCTGCTATGACCTAGGTGCTCTGCCTCTGATAGAACAATATAAAACTCATGTTTGAAATTTGTTTTTAAAAAATATATTCACAATTAACCTCTTCCCCTCCGTAGAAGGCTATAAACTAAAGGGTATTATTACTTATTTATTTATTTATCGTATTTATAAAGCGCCAACATATTGCGCAGCGCTGGACATTAGTTTAGGTTACAGACAATATGTAGGGGTGACATACAGCAATATGACAATACAGGAATACAAGAAAAACCAGATCACGCAGCACAATATGAGTACAAGGTAATGCTTAGTCAGTCACTGGATGGAGCATGGAGATTAGGCAAGTCAGGTTCACTCAAATGCATAGCATGGGTTCGCAGTAATGGAGGTGCATGATCAGGTAGAACACAAAAGAAGGAGGACCCTGCCCAAAGGCTTACAATCTAGAGGGAGAGGTAGGGGCACGAAAGGTAGCGGACCAGAGTTCAACTGTGGGTTTAGAGCACTTGTGAGGGGTGGTAGGACAGAGTGAAAAGGTGAGTTTTGAGGGCCTTCTTGAAGACGTTAAAGGAGGGGGCTGCCCTAATGGGTGGAGGTAGGGAGTTCCATAGTGTTGGAGCAGCTCTTGAGAAGTCTTGGAGGCGTGCATGGGACTGGGTGATGCAGGGGGGCGGTCAGGCGAGGTTCATTGGAGGAGCGGAGTGAGCGGCTAGGTGTTTACCTCTGCGTAAGATCAGAACTGTAGGTTGGACAGGTTTTGTGGACAGATTTGTAGGTCAGACACAGTATCTTGAATCTGATTCTGGACAGGATAGGAAGCCAGTGGAGGGATTCACGCAGGGGAGCCGCCGTAGTGGAGCGATGGGAGGAGTGGATAATTCTGGCTGTCGCATTCATGATGAACTGCAGTGGGGCTATTCGGGTCATAGGGAGACCAGACAGAAGGGCATTGCAGTAGTCAAGGCGGGAAATTATGAGGGCATGGATGAGGAGTTTGGTGGTGGCAGAGGTCAGGAAAGGGAGAATCTTACAGATGTTACGAAGGTGGAAGTTGCAGGCCCTTGTGAGGTTTTGGATGTGGGGAGTGAAGGAGAGTGTGGGGTCCAGGGCAAATGGTAGTGTGGTTAACAGTGACATGCACATCTGGGAGGATCAGTGATGGCCGGGTGGGAAGATCATAAAGATCATAAGATCATAAAGATCATAAGATCATAAAGATCATAAATTCCGTTTTGTCTAGATTTAGTTTCAGGAACCTAGTGGACATCCAGGAGGAGATGGCTGATAGGCAGGAGGAGACCCTGTCCATGGTAATGGTGGATATGTCAGGGGTGTAGAGGTAGATCTGGGTGTCATCTGCATACAGATGACAGTTAAAACCCATGGAGGAGATAACCTTGCCAATGGAGGATGTGTATAGGGAGAACAGTAGGGGGCCAAGGACCGAGCCTTGGGGGACTTCCACCGAGAGGTGGTTGGGGGTGGATGAGGACTCATTGAAGGAGGTCATGAAGGAGCGGTTGGAGAGGTAGGATGAAAGCCAGGTCAGGGCGAGATCGTGAATGCCCATGGACTGGAGGGACTGGAAGAGTAGGGGATGATGTACTGTGTCAAAAGCTGCTGAAAGGTCAAGGAGGAGGAGAATGGAGTATTTACCTTCAGCTTTAGCTAAGGCAAGGTCATTGACCACTTTGGTGAGAGCTGTTTTGGGTTGAAATCCAGATTGCAGTGGGTCTAGCAGTGAGTTGGCACTGGGTCAGACGTTTGTGAACAAGACGCTCAAGGAGTTTTGAGGCAAAGGGGAGGAGGGAGATAGGGCGGTAGTTGGAGGGTATAAAAACACAATCACAAAAAAATTGCAATCATGAGTTTCTGATAATTTATTCATGCAGAAAGCAAAGAAAAGCATTCTTGATGGGCTTTCCTAAATTTTACATATATTAAATATGACGATATCAGTGACACTAGCTACTAGTTAACCAGATGCCAGATAACTGACCAGTGGCTAGGGTCCCTAACTGGTTACATTTCTTTCTTTTTCTTCCTTTTCTTTCTTTCAAAGTCAGTGGAGACTTGCACTTTGGGATACATTAGCCAGTCGATGTCGATGTCTACCCTAGTGCAGTCCTAGAGCTGGAAGAAAGTAGTACTTATAACCAGAAATCTCCTACTGCTGTTGCTAGGGTTCCTAGTCTGCTGACTTTAAGAGATTTTAACAGTAGGAATAGGAGGAGAGTGACAAGACATAAGAAGAGGAAGTGGCAACCGTACTTCTCAGGGACCACCACAAGGAAAGCATTTAGTGCAGCTTAATAATGTTTCATTTTAGTTTCCAGCTTGGAAGGCTACAAGATTTTCCCTATTCTGCTCTTATGATGAGGATACAAAAGCATGGCCACTAGTCATCTTATGTTTTCATGGCTATGATACATTTACCCTCTACAAGCCTGTAAGTATGAGCAAAGCCCCTTCCCCCAAAGCCCTTGCCCAATCCATGGAAAAGGAACTCTTCCCCACCTCTGGTGCACAGAAGAAGGTGGGGGTGTATGCCCTGGGGGGCTCATGGTGGCATCTGGGGGTGGTGGCATCTGGGGGTCCCCTTTTAACAAGGGGACCCGTGATGCTTGCTCCCCCAGGTCAAATAGGTATAGGGGTTTGGTACTGAAGTACCCCTTACCCATTCCTACAAAGAGTTAAAAGAGAAATAAAACCACAATGATAAAAGTACTTTATTTTTCTTAATTAAACAGAAATACTTACCTTTAATGAATGTACCCAGCCAATATCCTCAGAAATGTCCCACGCCAATATCCTTGTGTTATGTTGACTGAAGGTCTCTGCACACAGGCCCACACGCGTCACTACTGGAACTTGCTATATAAAGTATAGCAAGCCCCATCCACATGAGTGTTTCCGGGAACGTTACCTCCCCACCCCCCGCTGACATCAAGAGCGCCGCTGCTGGACCCTTCCCCACCACGAACAGCTCCCTTGACACTCACCAATTCCCCCTTCATTGCTACACAGCTAACCTCACCGCTCACATGCCAGCAATCTGCAGAGTACTGTATTTAGTAAATGGAATTTGGTTATTAATATATCTGAAAATACTCTTACAATCCCATAATTGTTAAATAGGAGATTGAGCTTTGCTCCATCTTTATGATAGAATTTTTTAGAAAATGAAGATTGAGCTCTATAAATAAGGGCATTATCCTGGAAACTGTGGCATTTTTGCACAAGCCAGCTAACAGTTTGTCTAAGGTTGTGTTGGACGATGAGTGTACAGGGAGTAATATACAGAAGTAATTGAAGATTAAGAACAAAGATGATCCCCCCCATACAGAATGCTTTGCTGGATATATCCACAATTACTTAACAAACGTTCTAAGGAGTTGGAAACTGAACTCCATATACAGTATTATATAGCTGGTTTGGGTTAGAAAACACGGATTCCAACATTGTGAGTAAAATAGCAGATGAATAGAGAACTTTGGTTGTGCAGAATAGGTCTTCATATGCATTTAAAATTATACATCAACTTAATGTCTATGATACAGTACTTATGGACTGCTACCAGAGTATCTGTAAAAATACAGAAAGATATTGTTGTGATCACTGATGATACCGATGAGGAGCTAATAATATCTAAAGCTGTGCAGAGGGCTCTGAAAAAGGATTTGTATAAGCCACCAGTATTGCATAAAGACGGTCTTGCCCAACAGATAGGCCAATAGTGATGGCAGTAAATTCTTTTGTAGAGCCTTTGGTTGTATACATCAATGGCTATATTTAATCACCTGTATAGTCTGAATTTTATTAGATCATTCATTTTTAAAGGTGTACTGATTCGCCTTAATGTCACCAGTTTAAAATCTAACTACTTCTGTTTCCAAAAAGGAGTTTTAGCTACAGGTCCAGGGTGTCCATCTGTTTTCAGGATAGACACGGAGTCAGATTTATTTTGAGAATTTATAAATTAGGTTATGAAACTGTAAGGGCTGTCAGGATCCCTACCCTCGTATCAGTCTCAGTGCCCCATCTGACACCGCAGTCTTCACCCTATGTGGCTCATCCACGCTTGAACGGGAGACTGGAAACATCTGCCCGACCTCGGTTACACCCAGGTCTTATTGCGCAAGGTATGGATACTGATAGGTGAGAGCTAATGCAATTCCGGGCAATGAAACAGTGCAGTGTCCAGACTTAAATATGAGAAGCAACCAGTGGCCGGCCACACACTCTGCAACCAATCACACAACCTGCCTGAGTGTAAGATGATTAATCTAACGGCTGACACTAACTACAGCTAAGCCTACCTACGTGTCAGCTGACTAGGGATGTCAGCTGACACAACTCAGTAAGCCTGCCTAAGTGTCAGCTGACCAAGGATGTCAACTGATGCTACCTCAATCGCCGCCTGAGTGCATACTGGGGATGCGCAGAGCCCGCCCTCATATGCACGCCAGGACCCAGCGAGCACGTCACTAGGAGAGCCCAGCTGCCGCCATCCAGAAATTCGGGGACGATCGCAGGTGTGGACGGAAGGTGAGTTCATAGGATACGTGTTCCCTGAACAGGGTTAGGCCCCTAGCGCACTAAAACATAACTTGTTAGTTCTATTAAAATCAGGTATATCAAAGGTACAGCGTTTATAAAACAAAAAACAGCTGCACTGGTGTTTGACACTATTGTGTCACATATGTATCATATCACTGGGATGGATCACTTTCAGGCAGATAAAGATTGTACATCTATGTGCATGTGTCATGGAGAGGAAAGGGATCTCCTCTTCAGCACCTATGCAAAGCTAGTACATGCACAAATAGGACCTGCTGATCACACCCTCTTGCACCAAACACAGGTATAACGGACAGCAGGGGATCACACCATGTGAACAGTGTACAAAATTACAAATAACTCGACATGTTTCGGCTAAACGCCTTCGTCCGGAGTGAATACATATATATAGTGCTGTGCATCAAACATATACAGTGCCCCTGCCCCACATAACTGTCAGCATATATAGCCCCTATCAGAGCTGAATGCCGTCCTTAACTCACAGTCTAATATACTGAGCATTTCCTCTCTCCCCTGGGCGTCACCCAGCAGGGTGTGTCCTACCTGTCGATCATGTAGTATATCCCATTCATTATCCAGTGTTCTCCTAACTCCTCATAGTTCCTCCATATCCCACCTATCTGCGCATATGGCTGTATGCTAAAGCAATCTGATCAGCACATTTGTCACCTATAAATCATGATCAGGCATGCATAACTGCTAGATATTCGCCCCGATTTTTACCTTGGGAGTCCCTCTTTTTGCTCTGTCTCATGCGACCGTATCTGCGCATATGGCTGTATGCTAAAGCGGCCTGAGTTCATCACAGAAATAGTGTAGGGCACCCACTCTCACTGAAAAGGAGTACCAATTGCACGGTAGGGGATGATACTCTAACAACTCTACACCTCCACTGTAACCACAACACATCAATCTGAGATTGTATTTTAAAAAAGAAGTCTGTCTAAAGCCAAGTCAAACGTCACTTAGAAAATGAGCTTAAAGATCAGCACTGCTTTGCGGTAATGGCATAAAAAATGTTATTTGCTTTGTAATGATCATTGTCTACCTGCCTGCTCTCCGCTACTACTGTAGGTCTTTATGGTAAGAACAGCACAGTGAATGTTATGCCAGCAACGTGTTCTATACTTTTATATAGAAAGGAGAATTGCCATAGTCTTGACTCCTGCTAAAAAAATGATGTGATATGAAATGTATGTACAGCAGCCTTGAAAGGCTTCCATTAACAGCGTCATTTACTTGTAAAATGCCAGGGTAATTTTTGGCATAGATGACTTAAGAATACTGCTAATAACTACCAGCAATTAAAGAGACTCAGAAGCAAATTTTTTTTGCTATATTTGCCTATTAATTCGCTTCAGAAGTTAGCCGCAAACCGCTCTCATTAGCCGCAAACCGTCGCATCCCTGCTGAAAAACGAGTGCTGCAGACCGCCCAAATCCCCAGGCAAACATCCACGACCAACTTGGTCATGGATTTTGCTGCTCTGAGAGGCAGAGCTATGAGCTGTAGCTCTGCCTCTCCTGCCGTCAATCGCTGCACGGATTGCCACCTCTTCCCGCCCCTCTCTGTGAAGGAAGAGTGAGAGGGGCGGGGAGAGGCGGCGATCAGCCGCAATTGACATGAGAAGAAGCAGAGCTACAGCAGAGAGCTCTGCATCTTCAGGAAGCGCCGGCCAGATTCACCCCCAGGGATTTGGGGGGTCTGCAGCCCTCGTTTTTCAGCCGGGATGCGGCGGTTTGCGGCTAATGAGAGTTCTGAAACGAATTAAAAGGTAAACATAGCAAAAAAAATTCGCTTCACACTCTCTTTAAGGTGTTCCATTTGTTGGAAATCTCACTTGGTTGGATTACATTGCACAATACCCTTTGTAAGTGCTTCTGCTCTGGCATTTAGTGGCTGTTTACTGTTTTCACATTTGTTTTGATGACCCTTTAGGGTGAAAGCTTTATGAAGAAAAAAAAGCCACCTAATAAGCTGAGCTCTCAATAAAGGTGACTTACTTAGGTGTTCAGGAAAAAGTTGCTAGAATAAGCCTAACATACTAAACTCTGAATTGGATCAACATAAATATTTTCTTGCTATAACTATGGCCAGATGCAGATCCCAGATAAGACACAATAGACATGTGTATGCTAGCGGTAGCGTTGATGGAAGGAAGCCCTATTTCCAGAATCAGTACCTCCAATCTACATAACACTTCCATTCAACTCACTGACTTTAAACGTATAGTGAAATAGGACATTAGGCAGCAAAGTATTTAAATGCAATCTATCGGGGCCTTACTTACCTTACTCACATGTCCTCTTAGGTAAAAGAAGATGATCCCATAAGGAGGTACAACACCTCTTAAAGATAAAGCTTTACAAACTACTAAAACAACAAGCAGAGAATCATATTTCTGGATTATAAAGATTATCAAGGAAAGTTTAAAGAAAATTAATAACTAATTGTATACAGGACACGCCAAAGTAAATAAGAAATACTACCCAGAAACTGAAAAGAATGGATGTGTAAACACTTCAAACAGAACAAAACAAATTGTATGAACAAAGAATGGCCTAACTATTGTTTCTTATGTCATCTACATAAGGGAAGGGCTGACATAACTCAAGGAAATGGCACATAGAAATTGAGAAACAAAAGCTTTCTTCAGGCTCAAGTAACTACAGAGGAGATTTTTCTTATGGAAGTGCCAACTATCAATGTTTCACTAAGCTAAGCACACTCACCATTATGCCGCAGATAATGAGCAAGAATTAAGTTTTTCCTGCTATCCACTGACAATATCCATCAGCATATTTTATATAGGGTGCAACAAAAACTTGGATAAGGTTAGAGTGTACCAGTCTGTTCCATCAGTAAACTTGTCAGTTGCAGTCTCCATTTCCCTCTTGCTTCAGTTGTCCTTTAGCAGCTCAGGTACAAAGCCTATTTCTGTCTTTGTAGAAGCTCCTTGATTAGTATGCTGTCAAATACCATATTTTTCAGACCGTGAAACACATCTGACCATAAGACTCACCTAGATTTAGAGAACTAAAACCAGGGAAAAATATACTAAACCTGGTGCTTCCATGGTGCAGTGGTGTCTTGAAGATCTTCTCCTCCCTTTCCCCCCCAATTATTACGTTCCCCATGTACTTCTTGTGTCACTCTAGTGCCTTATGTCTTGCTTATGCCTCCCTTATACCTCTTTTGTCCTCTGTCATCCTTGTTTCCCTGTATCCTCCTCTGTCCCCTATGCATCATCCACTGTCATCCTTGTGTCCTCCTCTGTCCCCCTTGTGTCATGTCCCTGTGTCCTCCTCTGTCCCTCTTGTGTCCCCCCTATCCCCCTTGTGTCACCCTTGTGTCCTCCCCGTCCCAATGTGTCCTCCTCTATAATTGCAGGGCTGAGACTCTACCCCAGATTTCCCTCCCTCTGGCTACATATGGGTGCAGCGCGGAGACTATTCCCCCCAAGATGAAGAGTATGCAGTGCGCTGTGCATCTTCCTTTCACTAGGCATCCTGCCATTTTCATGGCTCCCCTGCAGCGGCATCATTACCTTCATGACACTCAGACATTGTACATCCCTGCGTACATGCACACTGTAACGTCATGAAGTCATGAAGATAGCAATGCCGCTGGGGGGGAGCCATGGAAACAGGAGGATGCCTGGTGAAAGCAAGATGCACAGCGCGTCACTGGAGAGGTAATGTATGTGACCCTAATGCTCCTAACACTCCCGCTGTGCATTAACCCTGGTTGTGGCAGAGTCTCAGCCCTGCACTCATCACTGCACTCCCTCAGTAGCAGGGAGTGCAGTGATTTGCCCCAATAATGGAGCTTTGTTCCGCCCTCGAGACCATCGGTTCCTATTAGCAAATGAGCAGTAAACCTTGTGATTGGCGGTTGGGGCCAGCGCCCCCTGCCTGATCAGTGCATGTCTCTGCAGCAACTTCCTAATGATGGGAGCTGCGGCTGCTTGTATGTATGGACACCAGAGGACACAGGTGATGTAGGAGGAGAACACTGCGCTCCCTCACTCTGTTCTGCCATTCTCAGAATCAGGAAAAAAGGGTGCATATGGCTAATGGACAAGAATAAAGTTTATTACAAATATCGTTTACATATTTGTTTTGACTTTTGGTTTTACTTATTATTTCGTTTTTAAATTTCGCTTTTAGGAGTGTAGCAAGTAAATTTTCGTTTACACTTATTTTATGGTTTTAACCACTTTACCCCCCGCGGTACGGATTTCTCCGTCCCTTTTTCCACCCTTAAAAAATCAAGGGACAGAGAAATCCGTACCTCCCACGCTACCACCACTGTACGCGCTCCTGCCGCTCGTGCGCGCGCTCCCGCTGCTCGTGCACGCCGCCGCCCGCTCGCCCAGAGATCAATGAACGGGAAAATCCATTCCCGTTCGTTGATCTAAGCCCCCACAATGATCTGCTGCTTCTATGAGAAACAGCGCGATCATTGTGATTTTCCCAGCCTCATAGTGCTTCCTGTAAGCGTCCTTCCGGACGCTTACAGTTTGCATGAACACAAACTCACTGTGGCCATCTTGTGGCCAAATAGTAAATACACCCTAAAGCATTTTACATATACAAATACATTAGTTTTACACAATAAATTAACTCATTACCTCCCACACTCCCCAATTTTTCATTTTTTTGTAATTAAAAAAAAATACAATAAAAAAAAAAACATAAATAGTTACCTTAGGGACTGACCTTTTTAAATATTTATGTCAAGAGGATATAACACTGTTACTTTATAAACTACAGGCTTGTAATTAGGGATGGATGCGAAACTGAAAAAAATGCACCTTTATTTCCAAATAAAATATTGGCGCCAAACATTGTGATAGGGACATAATTTAAACGGTTTTATAACCGGGACAAATGGGCAAATACATTTCATGGGTTTTAATTACAGTAGTATGCATTATTTAAAAACTATAATGGCCAAAAACTGAAAAATAATAATTTTTTCCCACATTTTTCCTATTTTCCCATTAAAACACATTTAGAATAAAATAATTCTTGGCATAATGTCCCACCTAAAGAAAGCCTAATTGGTGGCGAAAAAAACAAGATATAGTTCATTTCATTGCGATAAGTAATAATAAAGTTATAGACAAATGAATGGAAGGAGCGCTGAAAGGTGAAAATTGCTCTGGTGTTCAAGGGGTAAAACCCCTCAGTGGTGAAGTGGTTAAAATTCGTTTTCATACATACAATCCTTAAATATCGTTTTCAACCTTATTGTATTAGAAATACATCGCTTTTGGTATTAACCTTATTTTTAGAATTATAATGCATCGATTATAGTTTTCAGATTTATCTTACTAACATATCGCTTTTAATATTACCGTTATTTTAAGATTTTTAATGCGTACATGATTGTAAGGCTATTTATTCTATTATACATATATAACTTTTTCTATTTATAATGTTTTTAATGTGCATGTGATTTTACGGCTATTTATTCTATTAAAAATATATAAATTATTCTATTCATGTTATTTGTAGTGAAGTGTTTTAAGGATTAAATATATTATTGTTTATATTTGTGTAAGGGTGTTTGTGCAGTGGGGATGGTTAGGCACCACCAGAGGGATGCTTAGGTCTAGACACCACCAGGTAGGAGGTTAGGGTAAGGCACCACTGGGGGGCGGGGTGTTGTTTAGTGTTAGGCACCACCAGGGGGGTAGTTAGGGTTAGGCACCACCAGGGGGGTTTTAGGGTTAGGGTTAGGCACCACCGGGGGGTTGTTAGGGTTAGGCACCACAAGGGGGGTCTAGGGGTTAGGGATAGGTACAAGGAGGGTTCTTTGTGAGAGTAGGGTTAGGTATAGTTACAGTACAATATTTGTAGTATATACAATTTATTAAATTATGTATATTTCCACAAAGGGGGGCCTAGGGGTTAGGGATAGGGAGAGATCTGTGTGAGAGTACAATTAGATATAGTTGCAGTAAAATACCTGTAATATCTACAGTTGTATTACTATGCTTAATACAAGTGTAAATATAGTTTTTTGTTATAGACTGAATTTTGCCGTTTCATTTCCGATATCGTTTTTGTTATAGACGGTATTTTGCTGTTTCATTTTCATTTATTCAACATATTTAGCACTTGATTTTTGTTTATAAGCTACAAACAAAAAATATTGTTTTACATAAAAACGTACAGTTTCGGCTATATCCCGCTCCCTTTTTTCCAGGCGCCCTTTTTGTATGTACGCGCCATCCTCACCCTCCTGGACATCATGCCTGGTGTCCAGTGGTCAGAAGCCAATCCTTGCATTCAGACTATAAGGCGCACCGACTTCCCCCGAACCACCAAAACCACCATACGAAAAATATGGTAAATAACTTAAAATATCTTGCCAGGAATCCACAATGGTCACTTCCTGCAAGACAGACTGTCACTGACTGCTATAGCCTGCAACTGTTCCAGTCTGTGACTGCTCCCTTGTAGTTTGAACAGTACAATGATGCAAACTAGATGCTTTAGGACGTGGTCAGGGTTTTCATGTAATACAACAGTACGTCATGAATACATGTAAGAATGGCGTAAAAATGTAAAATTATAACCAAAACTTAACCAGCATGTTTAGCCATAAACTCTATGTTCTACACATAAAGCAAAGCCATTCCATACCTGACTCTGCTTCAAATTATATCTATGCAAAGGCATTGCAGTAATCATAGAATAAGCTAGAAGGTATCCTACTCTAACTGCAGGTTACAGAGAAGAGAGGAAACCTTTGACATGTCACCAAAAGGTCACCAAAAATGTTGCTTTAGAGGCAAAGTGAAACCTTTCCCTATTTGGTGCTGAAGTAGTTAAACAGAGTTCGTCCGCAAACAATTTATGAACCGATCCCATCCTCTTTTCGTTTCTTACCCTGTTAGATCTGATTTAGTGGGAAATAATATAAAATGAAGGAAAATAAGAACTGGCTCTCTGGGGAATATCAACACAGGCTGTTTAGAGAAATTACGATTTTCTGTTTTCACTCCAAAACAGTTATTTTCTTTTTGGGAGGGGCTCAGAAAAGCGTTTCCAGCTTTTACAGAAGAAGAAGGAAAAAAAAGAAAGAAAGAAACAAGCACTGGTGAAAATTAATTTAATTGCTCATATTTTTAGGGCGCAATGAGAGCAAAAGAGACAGGCCTAGGAAGGAGGGGCTATTTTATCCTTCATTCGTTTCTGTTTGCAGGATAAAGGCAATGCAGTACGCAAAAGGGCAGAACGCATATAAGTCTGCCTGACGCTTCCTATAACTCTATTATATTACCATCTGGCTCTTTTATATGTAGTATTCGGGAGTGAATATAAAAAATGATCTAGAGCTGAAATTATTTCCTTGATAACACTTGTTTTAAACACCGCGACACTAAATGGCTGAAAAGTCTCAAAAGTGAATGCATAACGCGTATAAAAGCCACAAGCAAACCAACATAAATTCTTAAGATTAAAGCCATAACTCCTGGGGAAAGGTGGGAAAACGCATGCTCCGATAAATCTGTTTATAATAGTATTTGGGTTCCAGCAACAGCTTTCATTGTTCTCAAGTGAGTAACATATAAAACAATGCATTTCAAGTGTTATTGCAATTCCTTACGGGGCTCTGTTCTATCTACATATTGGCTGTCAAATGTATCTCCAACAGCAGCACAAACAAAAAGAGAAACACTGGCCCTAGATTAACTCTACTGCTGCCAGAATGGTCTACTGGTGATAAGTCTGTAAAGCCTGAAGAAATAATAGCTGTTACTAGAGTATATGCACTACTAATGATTGACTCAGTCAAGCAAATAAGGTAATGTAAACCAGGCACCCCAAATAATTTGTAATGCTTTAAGAACATTGGGAGCCAGTAGGAGCCATATTGTGCTTGTGTAAGTACCCCCAGCATTGCATACTGATTACGGATTTATGAGACACTGAGGACATTAATTATAATGTTCATCTGTGACCAGACGTAGGATCCTCTTGGATTTGGCCTAGATATTCAAGAAATTCAAGAGTACTACTAGATCTCTAAGGTTCTCTAAGCCAATTTTACAGCAACTTGCAAAACATTTAGTCAGCCTCAGAGGATATCAAAAAACCTCTGGATACTGAGTGGGCATGGCCCAAAAATGTTTTTGAACCTAGCAAGGACATAACTGAACGTAGCCAGGGTGTAGCCAGGAATTTGCATCCCCCCCTACCCAGCACCTTATTATCTTGGGTGTGCCCCAAACACACTCATATAGCCGGTCATTGCTTCATTGTGATACGCAAGCCCCTTCACCGCGGCAAGGTAACGATCACAAAGGGGAATTGACACATGTACATGCCTTTTGTTTTGTTGTTGCAGCCGTAGTGCAGCCAGAAAAATTAGGCAGGCATGTACATGCCCCAGAAAAATTATTATAGCGGCCGCTGCTAGCAACGGCCTTAAAAATTCAGGAATCCACCTGGAGTCCTGGACCCTGTTGGTGGTGGCGGAGAAGGCAGTCAAGCGGCCTGCAGGCAGAGATGCTGTGTGGGGACCGACTTAGTCTTGGGGCAGGCAGTCACACGGCACGCAGGCAGAGATGCTGTGTGTGGGGACTGACTTAGTCTTCAGGCAGGCCTGACCGTGCTTTGCAGACCAGGCATTCGTGGTCAGATGGACCCTTGACCCGACGCTGTGTGCCAGAGATGACACCACTTGGCTTTCAACATTAAGGTACAGTTTGGGTATCGCCTTTTTTGAGAAATAATTGCGGCTTGGTATCTTCCACTGCGGTGTGTGGCTTTGCTTTTGTGTGCTGCTTTTCCTCGGGTGGTCAGCCCATTACAGTTTGTGTTTTTTCATCATGTGCCTTCGTAAGGAAGTTGTCCCTACGCGGGTCTTGGTCTTTTCACGGCTCAATTTTTGGTGGCAGAGAGTACAGATGGCATTGCTCTCATCTGAGGCAGACACACAAAAAATGTCCACACCGCTGAGCCCTGGGATGATGACACTTTGGTGATGGCTGCCAACGGAGTGTTAACTGGGGTGCCAGAATCAGAGCAGGAGGAGGAAGATATGTCACGCTTCTGTGCGGAAGCTGAGGAAGATGAGGTGTTCTGTGTTAAATAGTCAACTACGTCCTGACTATATTGGGGGTTGGTGGCACGTGCCTTCTTCTGAACACTGTACTTTGGTCGAAGGCCTAATGAAATTACGACAGGATGACCTCGAACAGACCTGCCGAGTGGCCTGTCTCTGGCTCTGCCTGTTGTTTTGTCCATATTGGGGGGGGGTGAAGTGAAAGGTATGCACTGGCTTGACTACTACAATGTGCAGTCACACAGGTGCAGTGAAAAGGTATACAGTGACTGCTGGTATAACAATGTGCAGTCACACAGGTGCAGTGAAAATGGATGCACTGACTGCTGGTATATAATTCAATGTGCGGTCACACAGATGCAGTGAAAGGAATGCAGTGACTGCTGGTAGAACAATGTGCAGTCACACAGGTGCAGTGAAAAGGTATGCAGTGACTGCTGGTATAATAATGTGCAGTCACACAGGTGCAGTGAAAGGTATTCAGTGACTGATGGTAGAACAATGTGCAGTCACACAGGTGCAGTGAAAAGATATGCAGTGACTGCTGGTAGAACAATGTACAGTCACACGGGTGCAGTGAAATGTATACACTGACTGCTTGTATAATACAATGTGCAGTCACAGATGCAGTGAAAGGTATGCAGTGACTGGTATTAAAATACAATTTGCAGCTGTCACACAGGTGCAGTTAACAGGTATGCATGGACTGGTATATAAAACAGCATGCGGTCACACAGGTGCAGTGAAAGGTATGCAGTGACTGGTATTACAATACAATGTGCAGTTGTCACACAGGTGCAGTTAACAGGTATGCACGGACTGGTATATAAAACAGTGTGCGGTCACACAGGTGCAGTGAACAGGTATGCTGTGACTGGTATATAAAACTGCGTGCTGTTACACAGGTGCAGTGAAAGGTATACAGTGACTGGTATTACAATACAATATGCAGCTGTCACACAGGTGCAGTGAACAGGTATGCAGTGACTGGTATATAAAACTGCGTGCTGTCACACAGGTGCAGTGAAAGGTATACAGTGATTGCTATTACAATACAATATGCAGCTGTCACACACACAGGTGCAGTGTAAAGGTAAGCACTGAATGTGCTGGGCCTGGCACAATACAGCAATTAGTAAGGGCCAGCTGCGACAGACAGGGCTGTATATGCAAGTGTCAGTGGGCCACACAAAAAAAAAACACATCACAAGAATATGAGCTGTTTTGGGGTGCTTTTTGGGCAATAAATATCAGCAAAGAGCAAGCTAACAAGAGTCTAACTAAGCTTTCCCTATCTCTGCAACAACCTCTCTCCCTTCTCTCACTAATAACAGCAGCAGGCAGAGTGAGAAAATGGCCGATGCTGCTTCCTTTTATAAGGATGGGGGGGGGGGGGGGGGGGGGGCGCTCCAGGAGGGAGAGCAGCCTGATTTGCTGCCACGTGTCTACTGACTGTGATGTAGAGGGTCAAAGTTTAGCCCAATGATGTAGTATAGGGGACGGGTCAAACTCGCATAAAGTTCTGGTTCGATCGCAATCGCGAACCCTCGATGTTTGCACAAACAAATGTCCTTCAATGCTAGGAAAGAATCCAAGCCCCTTAAAACACAGATATAGAGTTTGGCACAACTACTTTGTATAGTAATCTATTCCACATTTAACCACACTGTAAAAAACCATTTTCTAAATAAATGGCAAAAACTTTTTTTCTTCCATACGCAGGTCATGTCCCCTAGTCCTTT
Source organism: Hyperolius riggenbachi (assembly GCF_040937935.1). Taxonomy (NCBI): domain Eukaryota; kingdom Metazoa; phylum Chordata; class Amphibia; order Anura; family Hyperoliidae; genus Hyperolius; species Hyperolius riggenbachi. Next base: position 186,860,662 of record NC_090655.1, on the reverse strand, counting down.
GCACAAGCCTAGGGACAAAAAGCTCATCTATTAAGCTTTTATATTGCCCTTTGATGTATTTATACATGTTAATTAAATCTCCTCTAAGTTGTTTTTTTTTCTCCAGACTTCATAAACCCAGTTTATTTAATGTTTTCTGGTAGGTGAGACCTTCCATTATTTTGATCAATTTTGTTGCTCTTCTCTGCTCCTGCTCTAAAATTGCAACTTCCCTTCTTTAATGTGGTGTCCAGAACTGGCATTGGCATTGATTATATTCCAGATGTGGCATTACAAGAGAGCTAAACAGATGCAGTATTATGCTAGCAACCTGAGTTTTTGTTTCCCGTTTAATGCATCCCAAAATTTAAGTTGCTTTAGCGGCAGCTGCTTGGCATTGATTATTTAACTTGTTGTCAACCAGTACTCCTAAGTCCCTCTCCCAGTTGCATGTCTCCATCTGTATGGAGCTGGACCATTGGCACAGCCAAAAAACATGACTTTTCAAAATTGAATTTCACCTGCCATTTACTTTCCCACATAGCCATCCTATCCAGATCCTTCTGCAATACAACTGCAGTCTGGAGAGATACGGATTGACTACCTTAAGAAAAAAAGAAGCACAGAGACAACAGGAACCCAATAGTGTAGTATCAGAGGTGCTCAATGCTAGGATCTAACTGTAGATGGGCACTTTTATTTGGCCTGATGAAGTAAGTTTTTATTTTCCATTTCTGGGTGCTCAAATCTTTATTCCCAACTTCTTCTCCAACTGTTCTTCCTCTATTGTAGGTGAACAGGGGATACTCCATGAACAAGTTATCATATTCACGAACATTGCAAAATGGTCCAGTACTTTGCTTGTATGGCTGGACAAACTATTGCATTGTAGTACATAAGAAATCCTGTTTTGGTTCTGCTTGCCTTTTCTCTGAAATAACAGCTGTGTATATTAAGAGATAAAACATGACCCTGCCCCAAGGGGGAGGTCTAGATCTGGACTGCCTACTGAGAAGTAGTTAAATTGTTGTTGGTGGTGTAAGAAATCAAACCTGATAAAGGGCCCAATCCGTAACATGTAGTGTGCATGACATAAATACATTTTGAACAGCAGAATTACATGTGAACTACATGCCTCCTTCTATGGCACTAACTCTCCTTAACTGGATCGAGTAATCCAAAGGTCTAAGGTTATATTCATTGCTAACATATAAATAGGGAAGAAATTGCAGAGGCCTGGAGAAGCAGGTGAGAAATGAGAGGAGAAAGTTGTTAGCTGAGACGTACAACTACCATAACAGCAGAAATATAGCAATATTCTGACTACTAGGAAACTACTGTTGAAGCAAGCTTGTTTAAGGACAATCTTTGGCTAATGCTGGATACACCCACCTCATTCCTTTTACAGAAATGTAATTGTGATTTTGTTCATTTACTAATATTATGTCATGTCCCTAACTGCATACCTCCTGATTTTTTACAGATAAGAAACAGGGACTCCTTTAAGACACACCCTGTCACAAACCATTCACAAACAAAATGCTGAACTTCATTATACAAATGACACTGACCTAGTCAATCATCACTACTTTTCCTTCATATTCACATTTGAAAATAAGTGTAATGCTAGGTACACATGGTAAGATTTTCCGCACAATTTTGCGACCCGATCGTTTTTCCAGCACGATTCTAAACTCGATTCTGTGTTCGATTGTCTTATCTTCATTTGTTTTTCTTATCTTTTTCCATTCACCGCTATGAGAAATAGAGCGCGGAAACAATCGGGAGCAATATCGGACGTGACGGATTTGATCTATCGGATCCATCTATCGCACGGAAAATTGTACTGTGTGTATTAGGCATTAGGCTTGACAGGTTATGTCCACAATCAGCCTCTATGCCCCAATCTAGTGCCACAGTTCTGAGCCCGGCCCGTGGTCTTCACCTATAGAAAAGCCCCTGCGTGAACAGGACACTTTATTTGTCTCCTGTCTACAGTTGCCCCCAGGTCTTAACATGCAAGGCATACAGACTGAAGTAGAGTGGACAATAACCCACCAGAACCCCACTGAGGCATGTATAGAAAAGTTCAACAGTTCACAAGTATCACACAGTACTAGTACTTTTGATTTTGGAGGATAAGGCACTCAGCGACGACTGCCAGCAATGTGACAGATAGTTCAGGAAAAAGGCAATGGTTGATCCAGGCAGCAAGCAAGAGAGTCCCAGCAAGGTCAGTCCAGGCAGTATGCAAGAGTATCCAGGTAACAAGCAAGAGTCGGTCCAGGCAGCAAGCAAGAATGTCCAGGAAACAAGCAAGGGTCGGTCCAGGCAGTATGCAAGAGTATCCAGGTAGCAAGCAAGGGTCAGTCCAGGCAGCAGGCAAGAGTATCCAGGTAACAAGCAAGGGTTGATCCAGGCAGCAGGCAAGAGTATCCAGGTAACAAGCAAGGGTTAGTTAAACAGCAGACAAGAATTGTCAAATACAAGCCAAGGTCAATTCCAGATAATTCAGATAGTATGAGTGCGCAACCATCAACTAGCCACAGCTATGCTTATCAAGGGCGATGACTGGGAGCACTCTGCGCATTTAAATACAACTTTCATCCAATCAGTGGCCGGCCACACTCCGCACATCCAATCACAGCAGACACACCTGCCTGAGTGTCAGCTGAAATAATCAGCTGACGCTTGTGCTGTCAGCTGACCGCAGTCAGCTGACTACTGTTTACCTTTGCGGAGGGCGTACTGAGAACGCGCACTGCGCCTATCAGGAAGTGCAGCCCGTGTCCCAGCCTGCACGTCATCAGCGGGGAAAAAGCGCAGAGACCCAGAAGAAGCGGATTCTGCCCGGTTCTTAGCATAACCATCAGCATTCACAGATAAGTTCCTTATAATAGGTAGCAATTTAGAGCAAGGAAACACATTTTAGCCAGGAAACGCATTTTAATACATGATTAATATATATTTAAACAGATGTATACTCTGTTTCTGACACAGGAGACCTGGATTTGAATGTCGGCTCTTCCTGTCCAGTAAGCCAGCACCTATTCAGAAAGGAGTCATTGGGCTAGACTCCCTAACACTGCTACTGCCTACTAAGCTTGCTTTTCTCATAGCGCTTTGAGTCCACCAGGAGAAAAGCACAATAAAATGTTGTCTTGTTTATTTGTCTAGAGTCCCTCTGGAAAAAGGGACAGTTGGTACTTATGAGCCTTCTCAGAGGAGCTTATAATGTAATCCCTACTACAGTCTATAGTTGAAGCAGGTAAAAAGGGCACAGGAGCCACTATGGCAAAAATGTTGGCACCCTAGGTGTCTATGTTAAAAGCCGCTTTTAGCGGCATTAGGGGGAAATTTTGGCGCATGGTGGCTACCTTTATCGAGCGCGTCAGGACGCCCAATTTTACCATGTTTGCCGTAAATCACAGCTTCCACAAAGCCGCGATATTTGGCTATGAAGGTGAATTTGGGCAGCCGGAAGTTAGGGTTAGGCACCACCAGGGGGGGTTAGGGTTAGTTATTTTAGGGTTAGGCACCACCAAGGGGGGTATTAGGGTTAGGGGAGTGTTCTATGTGAGAGTAGTGTTAAGTGTATCAATAGTAAACTATCAGTTCATAATACGGATATTCTACCATGGATATTTAGCACTTAGTAGTAGAATATCACCCTTTTTTTACATGTATGCAGTCATAGTTTCATGTTCCTGCCATAGATGTGTCAGTGTTTAGCAGTATTCCTCCTTAACTGAGAATGTGATTTAAAAAGAAAATCTCTTTAAGGAACAGGAAGGAGTATGAGGATATGTGAATATGCTTTGGCAAGGTTTCAAACGCGAACAAGTCTTGTTTTGTTTATCAGACTATCAGGATGTCCCTTCATAACTTGAACTATGGCATAAATCCGCATATGTTACATTATCCTCCCTGTCCCTGGGCCACCACATGGCTACCTGGTGTTTTTTCATGCGTGACAGATGTTTCCATTCTGTACTCAGTGCCTGCCTTTAAAAAAGCAGATCTGTGTAGTTACCATGATGACACAAAGCAGGTATGACAGTTTGGAAAGGAGGGGGTGTCAGGAAAAATCTTGGTGTTGGAAGCAGTTCAATCAAAGTTAGCGTAACAATAATGCAGCACTTCCTCATCCCTCATCACAAATGAAAAGAGATGGATGAAAATATGATAAATTAGCTTTCCTTGTGTTGATATAAATCCTGTCCAGCATTCCAGCAACACAATGTAAAACAGACCTGCTGGCTGAAAGTTAGCAAAGAACATCCCCACAGAAAAAAAAAAGCACATGCAAGTCAGAGAACTTAACTTTGTGACTGCCGAGACAGATTCTGTACTGACGAGAACATATACAGCAATGTAAAAAAAAAGTTTATCAAGAGTTAAAAATGCTTTATTTCACCTTTTTTCCAAGCTGACAGCCCTCTCTCACAGTGACACTTTGTCAAACTACTCTTTCTCTCATCCTCTGTCCAAATACAGTTAAATTAAAATCTAGTCCAGACTGCTTTCTCATATGCTCCCACTGACTGGGCCATCTTTTGTTCTGGCAGGCATAAGATGTATAAATTATGAATGGTTGAAAGAGTAAACTTCAGCGCTCTAGGCTAGCTCATCAATCACATAGCACATGTCAGAGGAAAATTGATGGAGACCCCATAGGCATCTTCTTGCTATGTTTCTTTCCCGTTTCCCATCATACCAGTAAGTAATGAAATATAACTTGTTCATAAACACCCTCCTAAACTAGTCCCTCTGACTAGCTGGTACTGCTGATCATTCAGAAATGCACTGAAATACCCTCCCTACTGTTAATCAAGAAGCCAGAAGGAAAACCAGTGCAGAAGAGCCTATAAGAGGCATTGCTTAGTCCCTTGAGGAAGGCAGTCTGCAGTGCAGGGGGTAGAAGCTGAGGTTTTTTGTGCAACTGTGACAATAATAGATTGAGGACATGGCCTGCACATCAGTTACATATTCATTAGAGACCCTCCACAGTGTTTAAGTGAAAATACCTGCTTTTAGGGTCAAATAAGTGAGCTGTGACCTTTGGTTTAGCAACACCTGAATACACCTGCCCTTTGCAGGAAGCATCTGGTCTCTGTCTTTTTGGTCTCTGTTTAGTCTCTGCCTTCCTCTCAATCTGAATTTCTCTGCACATCACACTCGAGGTGCTGAAGACTGAGATGGGACAGAAACCAGAGAGGACAGTGACCCCTAGTGGCTGCAGCGGGAGCACTGGAGAAACCCAATGGTGGAAGAGGTAAGCCCCGGAAGAGTAGGAGGGAAGATGTCCGCCCCCGCTCAGGCTTCTATACCCCCCTCCCTCCAGCAGGTTTCTCCCTCATGTTGCACACCAATAACTATTTACTCAAAGAACTCGTACTTCCAAGTGAAGCATGTGGACTGCACCGATGTTAATTTGAGCACTGCTCACCTAATACAAATTAGTGGCTATATGTTGCTTTTGGTGCCGGCAGTTGCTTATTATATATCGTAATGTTGATGCTTTAAAAAATAGCCAAGCAATGATGCTCAAATCTAACACCTGAAGTGAAGATAACAGGAGCTGAGTATCGATTAAGGTTAGAAGCTTAAGTTATGCATTATCCCAGGAGGAGTGTTGCTAGGGGATAAGAAAGGTGATGCATATCAGTTAGGGTAAGACAGGGTAACTTAGAAAAAAGATGGATGATGATACTTGGCATTGGGAAGGGATTAACATGGGTGGGAGGGCCTATGGTTAGACATAACTCGGTGGGGGTAGAAGGCGCCCGTAGTGACACAAGAAGTATCTTATGCATAATAGTAAAGGACTAAGGTAGAAGAGGTATCAGAATTCCGACCTTAGAACAATGACATACTCATTCAAAGTTATGGTGAAAACTTCTCAAATTTTATTTTGCACACTCGACAATGCATCTCACGGCCAATACCGCATCCTCAGGTCAATAGGAGTAACTTAAAATAAACAATGGTTCTTAGGACCGACACACTTGAAATACGTACGTACATACATACATACATACATACATACATACATATATATATATATATATGATTCCAAACATTTTTTACAAATCAATAACTGCAAAGTGGGGTGTGCGTAATTATTCAGCCCCCTTTGGTCTGAGTGCAGTCAGTTGCCCATAGACATTGGAAAAAAATTGAATTACTAAAAATGTCTATATTTGCAGCGATTTACATTAGCTATCACTGACAGGTGCTAAGTTAGCACAATTATACGATATTTAATAAAGATTTATACATTTTTGAACTAACTTTATGGCAGTGTATGTTTCCTTATTGATTAGTGTGCAGCATTATACTGGTGAGTTAGACTTGCTTTTCTGCCCATAGACATTGCCTGATGAGCTAATGACTAAATAGAGTGCACTTGTGTGTAATCTAATGTCAGTAGAAATACAGCTGCTCTGTGACAGCCTCAGAGGTTGTCTAAGAGAATCAACACCATAAAGTCCAAAGAACACACCAGACAGGTCAGGGATAAAGTTATTGAGAAATTTAAAGCAGGCTTAGGCTACAAAAAGATTTCCAAAGCCTTCAACATCCCACGGAGCACTGTTCAAGCGATCATTCAGAAATGGAAGGAGTATGGCACAACTGTAAACCTACCAAGACAAGGCCGTCCACCTAAACTCACAGGCCAAACAAGGAGAGCGCTAATCAGAAAGAGGCCCATGGTGACTCTGGACGAGCTGCAGAGATCTACAGCTCAGGTGGGGGAATCTGTCCATAGGACAACTATTAGTCATGCACTGCACAAAGTTGGCTCTTATGGAAGAGTAACAAGAAGAAAGCCATTGCTAACAGAAAAGCATAAGAAGTCCCGATTGCAGTTTGCCACAAGTGAGGACACAGCATGTGGGGGACACAGCAAACAAGTGGAAGAAGGTGCTCTGGTCGGATGAGACCAAAATGGAACTTTTTGGCCAAAATGCAAAACGCTATGTGTGGCGGAAAACTAACACTGCACATCACTCTGAACACACCATCCCCACCGTCAAATATGGTGGCGGCAGCATCATGCTCTGGGGTTGCTTCTCTTCAGCAGGGACAGGGAATCTGGTCAAAGTTGATGGGAAGGTGGATGGAGCCAAATACAGGGCAATCTAGGAAAAAAACCTCTTGGAGTCTGCAAAAGACTTGAGACTGGGGCGGAGGTTCACCTTCCAGCAGGACAATGACCCTAAACATAAAGCCAGGGCAACAATGGAATGGTTTAACACAAAACCTATCTGTGTTAGAATGGCCCAATCAAAGTCCAGATCTAAATCCAATCGAGAATCTGTGGCAAGATCAGAAAACTGCTGTTCACAAACGCTGTCCATCTAATCTGACTGAGTTGGAACTGTTTTGCAAAGAAGAATGGGCGAGGATTTCAGGCTCTAGATGTGCAAAGCTGGTAGAGACATACCCTAAAAGACTGGCAGCTGTAATTGCAGCAAAAGGTGGTTCTACAAAGTATTGACTCAGGGGGCTGAATAATTATGCACACCCCACTTTGCAGTTATTGATTTGTAAAAAATGTTTGGAATAATGTATGATATGATTTTCGTTCCACTTCTCACGTGTACTCCACTTTGTATTGGTCTTTCACGTGGAATTCCAATAAAATTGATTCACGTTTGTGGCAGTAATGTGACAAAATGTGGAAAACGTCAAGGGGGCCAAATACTTTTGCAAGCCACTGTGTGTGTGTGTGTGTGTGTGTGTGTGTGTGTGTGTGTGTGTGTGTGTGTGTGTGTGTGTGTGTGTGTGTGTGTGTGTGTGTGTGTGTGTGTGTGTGTGTGTGTGTGTGTGTGTGTGTGTGTGTGTGTGTGTGTGTATATATATATATATATACACACACACACACACACACATATATATATATATATATATATATATATATATATATATATATATATATATATATATATGTGTGTGTGTATATATATATATATATATATATATATATATATATATACACACACACACACACATATATATATATATATATATATATATATATATAATATTTGACATAAGATACAACAGTAAAAGCAGTGTAAAACTATACAAAAGTATACGACATGGGGTTAAAAAATGGTTCCGTGTCCGTGTGAGGTCGGACCATAAAAGAGGTCACATGTAAGAGTGGGATTCCTAAATGGTGGTAAGGTCTGTGATGGGAATCCCCCTCTTACATGTAAGACTACTTCTTTTATGGTCCAACCAATCAAGTGAAGGAAAATATAGTTTAAGTTTGCTTTAAAATATCAGTAATAACCCTCTAAATGACTTTTATTATGCTTATATGCTCAATATGCTAATGTAAGTAGGTGCTACTGACTAGCACTGATAAATTGTTTGCTCAAAAGCTATTTGCATGCATGGATTAAGCTTTGAAATCTGGCTACTCAAGTTATGCGGAATAACTTAATGGTGGAAAACAATTGAATAAAACTAAATATTGTCTTATTTCTTAATATGAATTTTTATATTTGGAAACGTATTCAGGAAACATATTGGTGATGTCCTAAAATAATAGATCTGATGTTTGAGAATGAGATGTACACTATAAAGATTATTGTATCATGATGATATGAATGCCTAGTGTTATATTAATGTGTTTGTACAAGCTTCAATGTCCTGTGCAGAAACTGACAAGAACTGGGACTTGGTTTGAAGATGCCTTCATGCTGGGCCCACATTGTGTCACCTACTGATTTCTTTCCTTCCTCTAAGCTTCTTGTGAAGCCAGCCATATGCCATTGCTTCAGCGAAGCCCACACGCCTTGGCACTGATGCTGTCTGTCCGTCTCGTCCTCTCTGTGCAAGCATGAAAAGTTCCAGCATTGCGGAGAGCTGTCAACATACCCATTAGCTTGATGTCTTCATTCGACCAGCCATCTGTGCCCGTCGAGGGACAGGAGAGACAGCCAGTGTCACATTGAGCTACTGCCTTTTCCCTTGCAAGAAATGTCACCTGCTGGGGATTTAAGAGGGAAGGACACAGACAGAATGACCTGTCCAATACCAGCAGATGTTAGCTACCAGCGCTACAAAATCAATGCCTACTCCTGGGACTAATTAAGAAGAAATAAAGAGCAAAGAGAGAGAACATTTGTGCCATTTTACCCACAACTTCATCCACATTTTAAGATCTCATCTCTGGCAAGCAGCCTCTGACCTAGGCAATGTGCTCAGAGTAAGACATCACTTTTGGAGACATGCTCGGTGTGGGTGAATATATTTTCCATCAGCTTAACACATCATGAGTATCCATGCAACTGTATATGATGCTCAGTGCTTATATAACACCATGTGCTGAAGACAGTGATTTCAGCTGTGACAGAACCTTGGAATATATTACTATATTAAAGCAGGAGAGAACATGTTGAAATATTTTCATCAGTGAAGCAGTCAGTTCTGGTCTTCCACATATCTAAGACTACCTCAAAGATCCCAACTGCCTGAGATGTCAAATGAACATCGTTCAGTGTGGCAATACTTGGGCTCAACCCATGTTACTTCAATCACCCCTCCAGTCACACATTCTGAGACATGTTCATGCGAAAAGCATATAGTTGCATTTTCAAATCATACCACACCAGCCACCTTCAAGTCCTATTTACATTTTCCCCCTCCCTAATGATGTAACCTAATGGCATGTTCCACAACCCCCTTCCCACCAACAGGCACTTATTTAGGCATTCATGTGGCCTCACCTCCAAACCCTGCTCCAGCCTCCTTCGCTGCTGTAAGGACACTACTCTCTATGAGAAGTCTTCACCTCCAGAGATTAACACTGGGTGGCTGGCAGGCGGGCCCCATTCCCTTCCACATATCCCAGTGCAGCATTTCAAGATGCTCTTCAGCTGGGATAGGTAAGATGAATCAGTGCTGACCTTCTTTGGTGGAGGATTAGCACCTTGCTGTGGGCACTCCACTCACAAGAATATTGCACTGAACACCACTGTGCTAAGACTTTCTCAGTGCCAGAGTAGCAGGTGCTAGGGATGAGCTCATATATTTCTCCAGTCATTTTTGCATCAAAATTCACATTTTCGCTGATGAGAAATGTTAATAAAAATAGAATGGATTTTCGCAAGATTAATATTTTCACGAAAAGGTGAACTTTCTTCAAAAGGTGTTTACTCGTGACTACAATGCTTTTGGTGACTATGTGTTTTGCATTGCATACATATTTTTGCAAATATGACTTCAAAGCAGTTAGCGAAAATGTATTTTCACGTGCTTGTAAATTTTAATATGTCTCCTTGTTCTGTGCAAAAAAAAATGCTTTCTTGAATATTTTCATTTGTGCAAACATGTGAAAAATTATGCAAGAAGAAAAAAAGGCTACTATTCATCACTGCATCACTGGCAGTCACAAATATTACACATCAGTTATGTAATCTTGGCTATGTTCATTTCAGTGCTGCACTCATCTCCCTCATGTGATCATTGTTTTCCTTGCATGAACATTTTATGAAAATTGTATCAAGCTTGGAATTGGGCCAATCCAAATCAATAGGAAGTTCACTTGACTGGCTCAATTCTAAACTTTCATTACATTTGCATACAACTCAGAGTTATTTTACTCTCATTGACCATCTCTACCTGTTAAGAAGACTGCTAGGACGTGAAGGAGGAATTTTTACTTTAGGACGCGGATTCATCAGAGAGAGGTTTTCTAGTACAGGGAGGTAAAAAGGTGTGTGTGTGTGTGTGTGTGTGTGTGTGTGTGTGTGTGTCGGGGAAGAATGGGGCGGGGGGGGGGGGTATTCCTTAAAGGAATGGAACAAAAAAAATGGGACATGTAGGGGAAATTGTAGTCTACACTGGGGAGAAGTTAAGTTGGGGGAATTGTTACGGCAAGAAATGGGAACAGTATTTTACTTTGGGGGACTGTAGACAGAATGGGGAAAGGGGAAACACCACAGTGGAGACAAAACAGTGAGCTGACAGCTCCAAAACTAAAAGTAACAGTTCCAAGCTGTGGGAAGATGAAACAACACATATCTCCTATAGTTAAGTTGCCCTCCCATTGCAGGTAAGAGTAGAGTAAGTGTGTGGCAACTGGTGCCACATCTCCCTTTTCTGCCAGAAAGCACCAGAGAGGACTGTGCAGATGTGATGACATGTCCCGCCTCCAGCACACGTGGCCATACTCACTAGTTGTTGTTTTTTTCAGGGAGGCATTTTGTTTAGTTGTGAAGGGGGAATCTGTGGACATAGATTTGCAAATAAGCAAGACAAAAGTTTAATGGTTGGACATACAATTTTTCAACATAAAATCATATTTATAGAAACAGATCTGTACATCAGACATAGTATATGGAAATCTGTAGAAAAAAATAGGGACAGGGAGATTTAGTTTCAAAATAGGAACTGTTGGTAGAAAAGAGGAACAACCAGAAATAGTGATAGATTAAAGGGACTCCGAGCAGTGCAGAAACTATGGAAAGATGCATATCATTTTAAAGGTCTCTTTCTCCTCTTTCCAATGATATATAAACTGCTGCCCTACGCCTTTTAGTTTTCGCTATTTTCGCGATTGAAATTGCCGCGGCCGCGATTTCAATCGCGAAAATAAAGAAAACTAAAAGGCGTAGAGTGACGATTTAGGTGTCGCCAGAAAGAGGAGAAAGAGAGCTTTAAAATGATATCCATCTTTCCATAGTTACTTGTATTACACAGGACGACACTTTCCCCAGTGTCAGCAGCTCCATTCAGCAGAAAAAGTCGGCCTGTGTAATACATTGTAACTATGGAAAGATGGATATCATTTTAAAGCTCTTTTTCTCCTCTTTCTGGCGACACCTAAATCGTCGCTCTACGCCTTTTAGTTTTCTTTATTTTCGCAATTGAAATCGCGGCCGCTGCAATTTCAATCGCGAAAATAGCGAAAACTAAAAGGCGTAGGGCAGCGCTTTATATCTCATTGGAAAGAGGAAAAAGAGAGCTTTAAAATGATATGCATCTTTCCATAGTTTCTGCACTGCTCGGAGTCCCTTTAACGATCAAGAGTTGATGTAAAAATGCTTGTGTAATTAAGAGAACAGTAGGTCACTGATAGAGCCAGGTAATCTTATCAAGTAGAGGATCCTAAATTGAATCTGTTCTCCACTAAACACTCCTATTGGTGGCATTATATTATAATATTTATATAGCTACAGTATAATCCAAGAAAAAACATTGTTGAATAGGAATATGTGAATGTACAGCTATACCATTACCTGCTATGCTTACACACTTTAAGTTCCCTTATTTAGAAGTGACAGTGAAAACGAGCGTGAGGTATAACATCTGCTGGAAGTGTCATTTGCAGCTGTAGTGACAGGCCCTCACCTGACCCACAGAGAGCCTGCAGGGACATTAATCATATAACAGACAGAACTGTTAAAGAAACAAGGGTAGCCCATATCCTTTTACAGACCTTGTCCCCTTTTGTCACATGACCTGTGGCAACACACAGCCTCCCATGAGATGTGGGGCATTGTCAGTGACATGTAACGAAGAAGTAAATAAGTGTTGTTATGTGCTCTATTGTTCAGCTCGCTTAGCTATACAATTATTAGCTCTGATCCAATAGAGCATTTCAGTTGCAATGGCGAGCTACAGCTTAACAATTCGTTAAACTGGTTATTTAATACAACACAACACATGAAAAGCTTTAAGAATTATGAGACAATGTTGTATTCATGAGATATTCTATTCTTTGTGTGCTTGCGATCTGATTCTTGGTGCACTCAGAAAGTTCCATTCAAATTGTACTGAAAAGGAAAGAAATGCAATTGCAACAAAATGCAACATGTAGTGTATTTGTGATTTGTCAAGAACTGCATCAAAGCTGTAAGAATGGAGAGCTGTGATTTAGGGCCCGTTTCCACTATAGCGTTGCGGAATCGCCGGCGAATCACCGCAAGCAAATCGCATGCGGGTGCGATTCCGCACGCGTTTTTGCCGCGATTTCGCATGCGATTTCGCATAGGTAAGGCTGTATGCGAATTTAACCATGTCACTGCCTGTGTAAATTAACATTAATACCTATGCGAAATCGCGGCAAAAAACGCATGGGGAAAACGCATGCGATTTCCCTATTAAATACATTGCGTGCGATTCGCCTGCATTCCACACGCAGGCGAATTCTGAGGGCCCTACCCTGCAGATTTTTTTCTGCACAGAAAAACGTGCGGGGAAACGCACAAGTGGAAACAGTCCCATCCACTTGTACTGACTGTGCGAATCCGCATGCGGAAAACGCATGCGGATTCGCGATAGTGGAAACGGGCCCTTACAGTATGAAATGTGTATCCTTGCAAATAACAAATTCATGTGCTAGCAAAATCAGATTGAATTGCATGCAGGGAGAACTTAAAGAGGAACTTTAGCGAAAAGGGGAAAAAATAAATCAATAAATTGCAAAGTGAGAAGTTAAAAAATAGAAGAGAGATAAAGAAATGATAGATATTTGCCATATAATTTGGTCACGTTGTTGATCCACAATGAGCCTGCATTCCATCATCTTTACTAGTGGCAGACAAGAAAAAACAAACTATGCAGCACCAAGTACCACTAACACTGTGATAGGCTAAAAGTTTTTTTTATAGATATACCGGTACATATGCACAAAGCTAGATACTGGTCGCTTGGCAGATGGGAAAAGCTGTTATTTTCCACAATGCAACAAGGTTCACAGAGAGGAAAGTGTCAGGACCTGGATCTTGACATCATACTATGGGAGGGGTTTCACCAAATATGAGCCATACAGACCCCCCTGATGATCTATTCGAGAAAAGGTAAATATTTCTCATGGGAAAGGGGGCATCAGCTACTGATTGGGATGAAGCTCAATACTTGATTACAGTTCTTCTTTAAATTATAGGTATTCTCTAAAGGCTCGTACACACATCATACTGAAGCCAACGACGGGTCCGTCGGCACCTCCCGCTGGGCGGGTTTTCAGCACACAGTACAGCGTGTGTACAGTCTGTCGGCGGCCTTATCGCTCAGAAACAGCCTTATCAGTCCACCGACAGACTGTACACACGCTGTACTGTCTGCTAAAAACCCGCCCAGCGGGAGGTGCCGACGGACCCGTCGTTGGCTTCAGCATGACGTGTGTACGAGCCTTGTAGCATGGTTAACTTTCTAGCTTTATTTCAGTGTTTATTAATGTAATGCCTCACAGTACATAGATTTCTGTACAAGTGCTTATCTACTTTCCAACTCTGTACACAGCAGGGTCTACTTCCTTTCTTCCTCTGTTTTTCACAGGCCCCTATAGAGCAGATTATTTTCATTACCATTATTTATACAGCACCAACTTAATACTGCTGTACAAAAAATTAGGAAAGTGTGCAAATGAAAAACTGTAGACTATCGTAAGTCATAGAATAGAACAGGCATGGGCAAACTCAGCCCTCCAGCTGTTACGGAACTACAAGTTCCAGAATGCATTTGCCTTTATTAGTCATGACTGTGGGTGTCAGACTCCTGCAATGCATTGTGAGACTTGTAGTTCCTTAACAGCTGGAGGGCCAAGTTTGCCCATGCCTGGAATAGAATGAGGATCCAGTTCATCAGGCTTGTAATTGAACGGTGGTGCGGGAATTTTACCATGCTGTCCATTGTATAGATTCAATCACACCTGCCTCTGTTTAATCCATGATATTAAAGTGTAATAATGTATTACTCAGTGAAAATTGTATGTCATCCTAAACTGAAAAGGGAAATTTAACCAAGGATTGAACTTCATCCCAATCAGTAGCTGACACCCCCTTTCCCATGAGAAATCTTTACCTTTTCTCAAATAGATCATCAGGGGGTCTGTATGGCTGATGTTGTGGTGAAACCCCTACCACAGTGTGATGTCATGACCAAGGGTCTGACAGTTTGCTGTCTGTGAACGTCATTTCATTGTGGGAAATAAGTTTATTTTTTTCTCAACTACCAAGCAATCAATCTCCCTCTGTGCATAAAACTCTACATAACAAACATTCCACATAGATCACCTAGTAGGACAAAAGATGTATCCATGAGTGATACATTTCAGAATGTAAGTTAGAGAGAGGAAAGATTTCACAATGGGCAAACACTGACTAAGTAATCTATAAATTAATATTGTAAACAATAAGCAATTTTATTCTTTATGTTATTTTCACCACAGTTTCTCTTTAACCTCCTTAGCAGTAACCTCGAGTCAGGCTTGGGCCGCATCTCCACTGCTTAGAGAGGCTACCCCGAGCCTGACTTGGGGTAGTCGCCGGGAGGCATTTGTAGAACCTGTGTGCAGTGGACATTTGCAATGCTACTCCCCTGGGATCCAGAGGCTGGTAGACATTCTTCTTCTTCCGGTCCTTGGAGGCTTGAGATCTCACTATAGGGATAGAGTACTACCTGATGGAAGGAGGGAGAATTGCGGAGCTGTATCCAGGGGGGTGAGTAATGTGCAGAGCTGCCGCAGATCTAACTAGTGGGATAATTTTTTCCTGTTTTTAGGGTTTAAAGCTTGAGAAAAAATTGCACTGCTTTTATACCCTAAAATTTGAAGTAATCATGCCGCTAGAGAGGTTAAGTAAAGCTTAAAAAACAGGCTGATTACAGTCTGAGATACCAATCCCTCCCCAATCAGAATTTGATCAGAAACAACATACCGGCACCACACTGCACACTCTATTTCAGCAGAACCTTGATTGAGCATTGATCGGAAGCACAAAATGTTGTTCCACTCAGTGCAGTGCTCCTCAGCTTCGCCACCACCTACTTGCAGGAAGCTTTTGAAACATATCTGATCACACTTTTAATAGTTGAAAGCAAAGTATTTGGATAGGCTGTCGACAACAAACATCCGGCAGACAGAGGCATGACAATTCATGTGCCCCCCCCAGCAAAATTGATGGATTGATGAAGCCACCCAATGTTCACACCGCTTCCCATGCCGTGCTTTTGTGCCCCTCACAGCCTGAAGCCCCGTTTTTCAAGGGTCATAAAATAAGTGTGGATATCATGATCTTCACATTCATAACAAGAATAGCCACAAAACACCTGATCCAGAGGAGGGATCCCCATAGTGGAGAAAGGGAAGGTTAGCTGTTAGATCTGCAAATCCCAAATTCTGAAAACTAGATGGGGCTAATTAATATATTGGCAAAATTACCAATATACTAATTAGGGCCCTTGGATCTCTATTCAAACTACTGGTGGTGCAGAATGATTAGTTGCCACGACCCCTCACCATAGCTGCCCAGGATTCTCCTTCATGTTAAATCACACAGGCAGCAGTACAGCTAAGTATGGGAGAAAAGTCCAGCTGGCAGTATTCTGACTTCCTGTATACAGAATGGGGCATTACCACACCACTCACTATCATAGCTAGCAATGGCACAGAGTGGTATGCATCACTAGTTCCATGAATGGGTGGGCCATGGCATAGATTTTCATGTATACAATGTATTACATTCACAAGGTATACATACACAGAGGTTTTTGCAGTTAGAAAAGTGACACTACTCCAATAAATACCAATCAGCAACTGAACTGGATAAGAGCACACTCCTAGCTGGTGTACAACACAGTTCTTACATACAGCCAAGTCCAATATCCTAGGGGAACATGCTGAGATTTGGGAAGGGAAGAGTCTGCTTTGGTCTCAGTGGGGCTGTTAACTCACTCCATGCCAAGGCATGGGTGGAACTACATACTGTGCAACCATCCTCAAAAAATGACAGGATGTGGAAAAGATCTTTCATTACATAGAGTATAAATAGTATGATTTATCAGGGCTGCCAATCTGAGTGATTGATTATTGCCTGCCAGACAGAAGAGTGACATATTAGAAAAGTTTTGTTAACAATGTCTATTGCTCGTCAGTCTGCCACCGAAGCTGGTGATTAATGTGTTGTCAGCCAGTAATCCCACACCCCAAGCTAATGAGGGAGGCATTTATCATCCTCATCGAGTGGCACATGTCAGCACGGAAGGAACTCAAGTACTGGAAACAATATCGTTTTCCTTATCCCGACTGACGGCTGTGACAAGTCTGGAAAAGCCACAAAGCTGCTTTGTGTGAGCACTAACTTAACAAAGAGAGAGAGAGTTAGAAAAAAAGGAGGAAAATGAAAGGGGAAAAAGCACTTTCATTTGCTTTCTTCTCACTGGTAGGGCTTGGCAAGAGCTTGGCATTCAGGGACCCAGCTCAGGGCTTATGTGTACTTGTCTTGTATGTTTAACCCTTCTACTTGTTTATCCCCACTGAAGTGTTTAACTAGGAGTAAACAGTCTTCCTTGTGCTGTAGGCATACAAACAAGCAGTATGTGCTCTCATGTGTGACTCTGTGCCCACGAGGACAATAGTCACCTGAGCAAAACCACCTATTTAAAAACTTAATTACGTTCTCAAAATCTAAAAGTCTAAACCAGTTACCAAACCTCTCTGAGGAGGCAGAAATAGTTTACTTTGTCACCCATGTATAAAGCCAATCCCTCTCATGTAGAGGGCAATTTAATTATCATTAAAGAGTACTGTTAAGAAGAAAAATCAGTAATTTGTTTGTAGGCCTTTTGTAACGATCGGTGAAGCACAGAGAGGATCTGATTACCGGTGATCTGCAGTATCACTGGGAATACAGATGTATACCAGATTATAAGTGATCTGCAGTATCACCGATAATCCGATATACCAGCTAACCTCTGTTCACCTGAGTAGAATGTAGTGTTTGGTGTAACAGTAACACTTTGAGGACTAAGCCTCAGCGCAGTAAGGTATACTGCACGGATTCCTTCCGAAGACCTGGACTCTCCAAGACGGGAGGAGTCAGGCTGCGAGTAGGAAGGATTGTCTAAAAGTAACACTCTGGAGGAAGTGTTACTGATAGAACGGGGAACCGCCTCCAACAGTGAGGTCGGTTCTCGAGGTCGGACAAGCCAGGTCGTACACACACGGACAGATAAAGTACAATATCAAGAGGCAAAGGCGGAGTCAGGTTCAGGCAGGGTTCGGCAACAGGGTATCAGAAATATCGAGGTACAAGATCAGTAGGCAGAAGCAGAGTCTAAGGACGAGCCGGGGTTTGGCAACAGAGTATCAGAAATATCGAGGTACAAGATCAGAGTTCAGGAGGATAGTCAGGCAGGCAAAAGGTCGTAACAGATAATCACAATCAAACTAGTACTTTAAGCTATCAACAGAAACTAGCTAAGTGTAGGATTACAGCTCCAGCTGGTCCCGGCACACTTGCGGATCTGACTACGGATCTGGGTGCTCCCACGTATGTGATCGCAATGCCAGACAACCAGCAACTGAATAAGCAGCCGAATATATAGTTGCTGGACTCTGCTGCCCCGCCCGAACCATTCAGCCAATCATGAGTCCTGCAGGAATCAGCTGACCTTCCTGATCAGCTGACACTTCCTCTGCAGGTATAAAGGTCCTGAATTCAGGCCCGCGCGAGCATAGCTCTCCATCTGCCTAGGTGCACTAACAGACCCAGCCACATCAAGCACATGCTGCTGCATGCAAACAGCCACTTTGCTGTCAGGACATGCGCCGGCTTTCCCGCGTTCCACCACACAACCAGACGCGTGCAAACCGCCGCGTAGGACGCGGAGTCAGCCGCCTAGCTCTTGGCACACGCGGCGGCTTTTCCGCGTTTCCTCACACCTTTTCAGTAATTTACTTTAAAGGGAACTCAAAGTGTGAGGGATATGGAGGCTGGCACGTTTGTTTCCTTTTAAATATTGCACTTTGCCTGGCTGTCCTGCAGATCCTCTGTCTCTATTACTTTAAACCATATGCCCTGAACAAACATACAGATCAGATGTGTATGACAAGTCTGACAAGATTAGCTGCATGCTTGTTTCAGGTGTGTGATCTAGATCCTACCGACCAGAAAGATCAGCAGGACTGCCAGGCAGCTGGTATTGTTTAAAAGGAAATAAATATTGCAGCTTCCATAGGCCTCACACCTCAGGTTCCTTTGAAAATTATGTTCAATCATTACTTTTGAGTTGGGTTACCTGTCAATGGATCCCGCTGCCGCACCACAGCAGACAGTTGTGAAGTGTGAACCATCAATATCTCAGCTTTGTTTATGTATAGTCAGTTCATTCCTAGCTTAATCGTCTGCTCAACTTACCAAAACGTCATCCTCTAAACCAGAAAAACATTCTTGCTTGTTCACATTTTCAGCTCACAAGAAAAGGTTAAAGATTCTCAGGAAAAGGAGAAAAAAAAACATGCTCAGCATGCGTCTTGTATTTAAAAAGTAATGCTCTTTTATTAGGGACATATGGGTCTCCATGCACACACATTAAATGTCATGTCAGAAACGGAGCCTTTTAAATCACGCTTAGGCTCATTTTTGACCTAACTCCTGGGGTTTCCTCCAGATTCAAAATACTTCTTTGTAAATCTGGCTGTTTAGGTGCCATCATAAATCACTTTCAAAGTGTATTATTTCTTCATTTTATGGCTGCAAGGAAAGGGGTTCTTGTGGAGCACAGTTTAGAAAGCCCTTTGGAAACAGAGATGAAAGCATATTGTACATTAGATGCTCAAGCTGGGCTCTACAGCTGAGAGATGAAGCTAGTGTCTAGGAAAACAGGCCTGATTTACATGGCAGGCTGGCCTTGTTCACAGAGAACTTTTCTGCATCTCCAGGTTTCCATGGGTCCTCCCACACCCTACACTCACAGCATGGTATTTCCATAGAATCATTACAATGTATGCAGAAAGGTCATAAACTCCGAATAAATAATATGAAATCATACTGTGTGTTTTTGTTCAGTTCATGACTAAATACTTTATAATTACATAATGGTTATAATCATTAAACCTCAAGGATAACGGACATATGGCATCTCCCCAGTTAGCTGACTGTAGAGATTTATATACAGCAGGCAACCTATGATTATTCATATGACCAGAGCATTTACTTACACTGCTTCTTCCTTATGATAGCCCTGATTAGTATTAATTATATACTCTAAATTGCCAATGCTATAACAGTGCTTCATTTTCTTGAGAATGGAGTCTACTCAAAGCCTGGATCCAGCAAAAAACATCTTGCTGTTGTTCTAGCTAATATAATACCTAACCGTACCTAACCTAAACTAATGTAAAAAGTTTTCTTTGCTGTCCTGGGTCCCTGTCATTGAGAATTTCTATCTGGACAGGAAGTGAGCAAATCTTTTCACAAGTTGGAGAAATAACAGCCAAAAAAAAAACAGTTTTTGTAGAGTGAAGATAGTAAAGACTCCAGAAGTTGTATGCTCTTGCCTCATTTTCACTTCTGAAACCACTAGCTTTCATACTAAAGCTCCATGGAGGTTGAAATAAACAAGAATTGATGGAATTCCCTCCGCTGGGGACACTGACACCAACAAATATCCTCCAGAGGTTTTGAAAACTCCTTCCATACTATCTTAATTAAAATAAGTAACATTGCCTAGGTTGGGCCTTAAAAAACAAACGACACCCATGCTAACCTAGAAATAAAAAACACATATATAAGTAGATAAATACTACTTCTACTTACATAACAGATGTATTGTGCTATCCACATAATGATTCCTGTGAATTTTATAAAGGAAAAGCAGAAAAACCTATTCTAGGCAGTGGCCATCTTGCCAAGCTAATGCTGACATCATATCCTCCCTGACTCTTGTTTTCCCCCCTCCCTTCTCTTGCTCATTGTGTATGCATTAGCTGCCCTCCTCCCAGAGTCTTCAGACACTCCCACTGAGGTGTATACTAACAACTGCACTGTCTTTTTTTATTTACACCTCAGCCTTGCTTGTAAACACAAGTAATCAGAGGGTGTTTCTGATAAGCAGCCAGGCAGGGAAATAAATGGAAGAGGAGGAATATATTATAGATAAAAAGAACTCCCAGCATCAAAATCTTTGGCACTGTTTGGCACTAGGGCCAGTGCTCTTAAAGTATGTGAAAACTACAAACCATATGTAACGATTGGGTGCTGCAACTCAGACGTCTGATTATGTGTGATCTGCAGAATCACCAATAATACAGACGCTATACCTGATTATGTGGTGATCTGCAGAATCACCAATAATGCAAGTATAGCTCACAAGGTACTGAGTGAAGTGATTGGTGCAACAGTAACAATAGAAGATAGAGCCTCCCAGAGGAGCTGGGAGGTCTAGCAACTCTGTACTTTAATAGTTTGAGTGAACCTTACCAGAGGAGCTGGTAAGGTACTATCTGTACAAGTAGAGGCTAAGATAAGCAAGACCTTACCAGAGGAGCTGGCAAGATCTATAAGAAGGTACTGAGTGCTCACCAGAGGAGCTGGTGGGTACTAACTGGAAAC
Organism: Hyperolius riggenbachi; assembly: GCF_040937935.1. Lineage (NCBI taxonomy): Eukaryota > Metazoa > Chordata > Amphibia > Anura > Hyperoliidae > Hyperolius > Hyperolius riggenbachi. Next base: position 186,839,327 of record NC_090655.1, on the reverse strand, counting down.
AACGCTAGCCCTCACCAGGGAAGCTGGTGGGTACTAGCTTCAACAGAACGGAATAGTTTGACAAGTTCTTACTAGTGGAGCTGGTAAGGTACTATCATTGATAAGTGACTGTATAGTTTAACAAAACCTTTACCAGAGGAGCTAGTAAGGTATAATCAGACACAGTAACTGTATAGTTTAACAAGACCTTACCAGAGGAGCTGGTAAGGTACTATCAGACACGGTAACTGTATAGTTTAACAAGACCTTACCAGAGGAGCTGGCAAGGCACTATCAGTAACAAGTGTCACCTCACCAGAGGAGCTGGTGGGCTTATAATAACACCTCACCAGTGGCAAGGGTCCACTGGTGAGAGGAGTGGTCAGACAGGCAAGGTTCGGCAACAGAGAGGTAATATCAGTACAGAGCGATAGGCAGAAGAATAGTAGGTAATCAGGCAGAGGTTCAGCAACAAGGATCAGATAGGCAGAAGTACAGAATAAGTAAGCAAATGCGAGGTCAGAGTATAGCCAGAATCATACACAGGTAATCAAATAACAATATCACAATTCCTAGTCTGGTGTGAAGTCCTTGGTTTCAACACCTGGAAGCTAGTCTAAGGTCTGAGCGAACACAAAGTATTCACGACAGCAGACAGTTTGCGAATGGTGAACAAAGGCTTTATGAAGCAGAGGAAGACTCTCAGCCGCGCCCATCTCGGAACAGCCAATCCGAGCGGCGAGAGTCACCCCTGACGTCAGCCGACCAGCAGGTCAGCTGACGCGCCTTCTCCCAGCATAAAGGTCCTGTCTCCGCGCGCGCCCGCGCGAGACAGCGGCCCTATGAGCAGATGACAATACCGTTCCCGGCGTGCTAGACGCCGACGGAAAGGATGAGGTCTGAGAAGAGGAAGCAAGGGCGGCTGCGGGTACACCCTGCGTGTCCCCAGCCGCCATTCCTACAGATGTTACACCATAACAGCAGAAAAAGTTTTGCAAGTTTTGAATGCAGGATTAGCATCTTTATCACTTAATACTCAGACCAGTTGCTGTTGAAATTTGATTTTTATGGTGACAATACCGCTTTAAGAAGCATCCCAGCTGTAACTGTTCTGTCCTATTACATATTACTCCATTAATTTAATCAAATAGAGTAAGAGGAAAGGGAAACAAGCAAAACTCAGCAGGATTTATTTTCCATAAACACTAGATAGAAGACCAGCAAAATGCAATTTTTAAAAATCCAAATACCATGTAGATTTGTCCACACCAGATATCCAACAACATGTTAAAAAATCCCCTGTGCTAGGGAGGATCTATTTTCACCTCACCCTACAGAACAGTGGAGCAATACAATACAAGCTCATAGACGGCAGCATGCTTCACTAGTGTCATTTACCAGTACTGCCACCATGGAAGAAAATGGTTTCAGAATTATGAAAATGCTGACTGGTGGTCACTGGAAATTTGGAAGGTGAGTCAATTATAAATTCTTATCTTTGCAGGTGCAACTTAAAAATGTAGTCAAAATGTAGCAGATGATAGATGTTAACACAGAGTGGTTTCAGCTAGGAGTGGTTTCAGCTAGGAGTGGTTTCAGCAGGACACAGCTAGGAGTGGTTTCAGCAGGACACAGCGAAGTGGTTTCAGCTAGGACTTTCTGATCTAAAGGTGCTCCTCTACAATGCCCTGTGCAGCATTACCCAATTCTGTAATTTACTGTATTTAACAAGGAAAACAGATTTTGTGTTCAAAAGAGGAAACTAAGATGAAGAATGCCTTGTGATGGCAGGGAATGGAAGTCTGCCCAGTATCCCCATATGTCCCTTTGCAAGGTTAGAACAATATTAGAAGAGTATATTGAAATAGTAAAAGACATATATAATCTGCATTAAACGTTACCACGGTACTAATTCACTATGTAACCAATAACCAGTGATGTAAAAAATATGATTCACCCACACCTGTTATATTTAAAGTATATGCACTGGATCATACTGGAATCCTTACAAATACTAAGCTGAAGATCCCCCCCCCCCCCTACCAAAGTGAAGTGAGGTCAGAAAAGTAAAGTAGGGAACAGCAGCTGAAAACAGGAAGTTCAGACATGGCAGGCGTCAGAACAGGGTAATCTAAATGTTGTACCAGGGAGTAGTCTAGAGCAAAGTCAAATGTAACAGAGGTCAGGAAACAAACTATTCAAATGAGGCACAAGGAAGCAGGCAGTTTTATAATGGCAGAGTGGCCAAAACCTCACCAGGTGCCATGACATTATACTGTTTGATGTGGTTCCCATTAGCAGTTGTGAGACATTGCAGTTGGCATTCCCCAACAGCTGGAGTTTAAGTGTACACAATAACATACTACAGCCACTTATCAAATACTTGACAAAATCTGCCTCTGGAACGTTCAGAGTTTTTAATAAGCAAGTACCTATTGATCATTATGTCGCAAATCCAAGCACACCTGGCGTTTGTTCGCTGGTTGTATACTGCTCAATCACTGCAATGCAAGTTTATTTTGACTCTTGGCAACACCTGGAGAGAGTAAGTGGCCACTGGCTAATGCAGATAACAACATTGTCCAGGTGCATATACGATCAAACATCAGAGGTTAATGTCGGCCAGAAGGGTAAGGTGGAAATCAATGGAATGACTTCTAATTAGGAGAAAATGGCGGTTCTCTGGTATAACACCACCTATTTTTAAATGCAATTGTGAACCTATCCTTTGAATGGAGTTAAAATACTGATATGTCCACATTTGTTAAAAGAGAAAAACAATTACATGGGGGGGGGGGGGGACTACTTTTTCATGTCTGTAACTGATGTTCTAATATCATTTATCAGATTTCATAAAGCAGCACTGATGTAGAAGTTTTCCCTCAATAACAGGCTCTTACAGATGCGTTCAACTGTGTGCTTGAAAGTAACATTTGAAATATTCTTACTACATTTCTAGCCCTTCACAGAGTACACTCAACCAAGGACAACACCTTATTTATAAAATGCTGTAGTATAGAAGCAATTTTCTATATAGATGTTAATTATGCAGTGAAATTCCCAGGCATATAAATCAAAAGTGCATCCTCCTACCTGTCACTGTGTTCTCCAAAAATATTATATTATATTCAGGATTGTTCTTTAGTAAGAGTGCTATTTAGTCTGTTTTAGCCACTATTCACAAGTCCTTTGTGAACATTTACTGGCCATCTCCAGTCTGCAGTACCATTCTCTTAGTCAGCTTTTAGTAAACTGCTAAAATGCACAAAATGGAGACACAGACAGAGGCCATAATACATACATACAACAACTTTGCAACCATAGCATAAGAACAAAAACACCACCATCGTGTTAATACACTACTTGATAAATAAAAACACGTTTTTTAAATTTGATTTTCTCAAAAACATTTTCAAAGGTCTTTTTGACAAAACTACGAATTTTCCAGAAATTTCACATTACGATCAGGCCCATATTCACATCACAGGAGCCTGCAAGCACAGATGTCTTGGCACTCTAGACTTCACCTACAAATCCCCACCAAACAGCACCGGAAGTGTTCTGGCTGGCCCAGCTGTCATTTCTTCCTTACATCCTTTGTCCCTCATAGGTAGCTACACGTGCCCCATAGTATTCGGTAGCCAGAGGTATCCTCAGTATTGAGGTGCCCCCGACTGAAGAGAGATGTCGTCAGTGAAATGCTGAGAGCCAGTTGAGTAACCTCTTATTTACACTCCACTCAGGATTCTCATAGGGAAGAAGGGAGGGAGGCATTTGGGGAGCAGAATGAGCTGCCTTTCTATCATCAGGTGCCTGTAGGCACATGCCTACAAGTGCCTCATGGTAAACTTGGCCCTGATTACAATGTTGTATTGTTATTGCTGGCTTTGATTAGAAAGTACAGTTATGCAAAATTTGAGCTCAACACGAAGGGTCCAATTTCCACTAGAGCACAGGTGTCAAACACAAGGCCCACGGCCCTCCTTGCCATTTTATGTGGCCCTCCAGAGCTTTAAAGAGTACCGGAGCCGAATTAGGTAGGAGAAATGGAGGGAGCAGGCATATACTGGCAGTTGTCCTGATGCCCATCACTCCTGCCCACCGCTCCTCCCATTTTCCTCTCTGCCCCCTGATCCTACCTAAATGCCCCCCGGCAGCTTCTTCCGGGTTGCCATAGTCGGGCATTAGAGTACAGGCACTGGCCGGGCTGAGTGTGTCCTACAGCAAGCGCACTTTGTATGCTTATGACGTCACAGCTATGTCATGCTCATGAGCAGATTGCTCCCGAATGCAGGCGTGTGCTGATGGATCCTATATACAGCAGCACTTTGCTCTACTGGACATTAGTGGATGTTACTTGCACATGCCCAGTCGCGATGTACTCATACATGGCTGTGAGCGCAGAAGAAGAACAGCATCCAAGGCAGCAAGGGCCAGCTTGAAAGGGATCTGGGAGCCCTCTGGTGCATCCAGATGCTTCCTATTACTGAGGTAAATATCCATATTCAACCCTCCATTTGTTTTAACTAGATATGGCACCTGGCCCTGCTGATATATCTGTACTACTTGGCAGTAAGGAAACAGTACACACACAGCTTCACAAACAACTTTCTACTGAGCTTTAGTAAGTCTCTATAGTATAATCTAAGTATGAACTCAGCAACTAAAGCCTGGCACAGTTTTTAGAGTTTTGTGTGAAATGATCTTTACAAATTTTTTTAGGCAGCAATTTTGCAATGATCACTTTACAGACATGCTGCTCAGCCAGAAGAGAGGCAGATCTGTAAGCAGCACCACACTGCAGGAAACTCCTTTGTAATTTCAGCTGAGAATAAATGTGATTGGGTGAGGAAATCCAACCTGAAGAATTGCATATCAGGCAGCCAGTGACCTTGGGAAATACCCATGTGCTCTTTAGATTTCCAGCAAAATTTATCAGGAAAGACTGTGTCAGCTGAGGAAAATTTGAAGTGCATAGATAGCTTTATCCCCTTCCTGTCCCAGCCCCAACAGATACCTTGACACAGTACTGGTGCAGGCATCAGGCAGGGGCGTTGCTAGCCCTATTTTGGGGGGGCACGTGCCCCCAATCTGTCCTGGGGTGCCACGGATCTCCTCCCCAGGGGTGCCCGGCACTGCCCGCTGTCCCCTCCTGGCCGCCGCTGTCCCCTCCTGGCCGCCGCTGCCTCCCCGGCCGCCGCTGCCTAACCCCCCCCCCCCCGGCTGACCACGCGGCCAGAGCTTCAGACCTCGATCAGCGGGCGACCAGACGCAGCGGGCGCTAGGACCTAGCGTACACCGCTGATATGCGGAAGTGACATCACTTCCGCATATACAGCATGATGCGTCCGGCGCCCGCTCTATCTGGTCGGGTCGCCCGCGGCGCTGATCGAGGTCTGCTGGCTGCGAGGTAAGGGGGGGGGCGCCTGTCACTCACTACCTAACGGGGGTCCCTGTCACTCACTAGCTATCGGGGGTCCCTGTCACTCATTAGTTATCGGGGGTCCCTGTCACTCACTAGCTAACGGGGGTCCCTGTCACTCACTAACTGGGGTCTCTGTCACTTACTAACTGGGGTCCCTGCCACTATCTATCAGGGGTCCCTGTCACTCACTAGCTATCGGGGATCCCTGTCACTCACTAGTTATCGGGGGTCCCTGTCACTCACTAGCTAACGGGGGTCCCTGTCTCTCACTAGCTAACGGGGCTCCCTGTCACTCACTATCGGGGGTCCCTGTCACTCACTAGCTAACGTGGGTCCCTGTCACTCACTAACTGGGGTCTCTGTCACTTACTAACTGGGGTCCCTGTCACTATCTATCAGGGGTCCCTGTCACTATCTATCAGGGGTCCCTGTCACTATCTATCGGGGGTCTCTGTCACTATCTATCGGGGGTCCCTGTCACTCACTATCGGGGGTCCCTGTCACTCACTATCAGGGGTCCTTGTCACTCACTAACTGGGGTCCCTGTTACTCACTATCTATCGGGGGTCCCTGTTACTCACTATCTATCGGGGGTCTCTGTCACTCACTATCGGGGGTCCCTGTCACTCACTAGCTAACGGAGGTCCCTGTCACTCACTAACTGGGGTCCCTGTCACTCACTAACTGGGGTCCCTGTCACTATCTAACGGGGGTACTGTCACTCACCATCTATCGGGGGTCCCTGTCACTCACTAGCTAATGGGGGTCCCTGTCACTCACTATCTATCGGGGGTCCCTGTCACTCACTATCGGGGTCCCTGTCACTCACCATCTATCGGGGGTCCCTGTCACTCACTAGCTAATGGGGGTCCCTGTCACTCACTATCTATCGGGGGTCCCTGTCACTCACTATCGGGGTCCCTGTCACTCACTAACTGGGGTCCCTGTCACTCACTAACTGGGGTCCCTGTCACTCACTAACTGGGGTCCCTGTAACTCACTAACTGGGGTCCCTGTCACTATCTATCGGGGGTCCCTGTCACTCACTATCTATCGGGGGTCCCTGTCACTCACTATCGAGGGCCCCTGTCACTCACTATCGGGGGTCCCTGTCACTCACTAGCTAACGGGGTCCCTGTCACTCACTAACTGGGGTCCCTGTTACTCGCTAGCTAACTGGGGTCCCTGTCACTCACTAACTGGGGTCCCTGTCACTCACTAACTGGGGTCCCTGTCACTCACTAACTGGGGTCCCTGTCACTCACTAACTGGGGTCCCTGTCACTATCTAACGGGGGTCCCTGTCACTCACTAGCTAACAGGGGTCGCTGTCACTCACTAACTGGGGTCCCTGTGACTCACTATCGGGGGTCCCTGTCACTCACTAGCTAACTGGGGTCCCTGTCACTATCTAACTGGGGTCCCTGTCACTAACTGGGGTCCCTGTCACTATCTAACTGGGGTCCCTGTCACTCACTAACTGGGGTCCCTGTCACTATCTATCAGGGGTCCCTGTCATTATTGGGGGTCCCTGTCACTCACTATCGTGGGTCCCTGTCACTCACTAACTGGGGTCCCTGTCACTCACTACCTAACTGGAGGCGCCTGTCACTCACTAGCTAACCTGGGGGTCCCTGTCACTCACTACCTAACTTGGGGGGCTACCATATTAAGGGGGCATTTTGCCTATTTATGTGAAATGCTGTCCATTTATGTGCCTCATGACTGCTGAATTTGTCTTGTTGGGGGCCTTATGATTTGTTGGGGGCCTCAAGATTGCTGAATTTGTCTTGTTGGGGGCCTCATGATTTGTTGGGGGCCTCATGATTGCTGAATTTGTCATGTCGGGGGCGTCACGATTGCTGAATATGTCATGTCGGGGGCGCCACGATTGCTGAATTTGTCATGTCAGGGGCGTCACGATTGCTGAATTTGTCCTGTCGGGGGCGTCACGATTGCTGAATTTGTCATGTCGGGGACCTCACGATTGCTGAATTTGTGATGTCGGGGGCCTCAGGATTGCTGAATTTGTCATGTCGGGGGCCTCACGATTGCTGAATTTGTCTTGTCGGGGGCCTCATGATTGCTGAATTTGTCTTGTTGGGGGTCACATGATTGCTAACTGCGAGACTATGGGAAAAGCTGAATCCTTATCATATGAGACAATAGCATTAAACCTACTTTATTAGCTTTTTAAAACAGAAAATAAAACTGGGAGGTTCTAAAAAATTCAATACATTTTTCAGGAGTAGGATGGATGAAATTGTTTATCTTCACAGTTTATTTTCAACTTGGATTTTCCATAATGTTCATGTAGGAGTTAAAACGTTTGTACAGTATTTAGCTTAAATTGCTGTTGCCACTTTGTGATAGAAAAGTGACTTTTGGGTTGCAGTTTGGGCACTCGGCCTCCAAAAGGTTTGCCACCACTGTCCTAATCTAATGTCCCACCATTGCTAGGTTCATGTAAATTTGTCTCCACCCGTTACCACACCTACATTCTGGTCCATGGCCCACCCATTTTTATAAGCGCGCCGCACAACGTGATCCTCATATTTTTGGCACGCTAGCTGCAGTGTGCTGAATTCTGCTGCCTACAGTATGTACAGTATACGCTGTTCTCTAGTGCCTGCACTGTGTGCTGATCTACCTCCAGTGTGTACAGTGTAAGGTGTTACTCTGTGCCTTTACTGATTGTAAACCAGCTGTATTGTATGCTGATCCCTGCTACTTTCAGTATGTACAGTATTAGCTGTAAAGCCTGGTACACACATACAATTTTGATTAGCCAATTTTAGCTCTGTTCATAAAATTCATTATCTGTTGGCCCACTTACTGCAGGGGGGTGGTAAAATTGGTGGTCAGTGATTGACCAATCAAAATTGTATGTGCGTATACATCTTTGATCTATGCCTATACTGATTGTAAATTATCTAAATAAAGGACAGGGGGCTCCATCCAATATTTCGATGGGCAGGCCCATTATCTGTAGCTTACACCGCTGCTAAGTTCATGTACATTTGGCCCCACCCATGGCCACACCCACTTACCTCGTGGCCACACCCATTTTTTGCCACCTCCCCACCTGGTGCCCACAGGTGCCCCCGATCTCCAAGGACCCTAGAAACGACCCTGGCATCAGGTCATGAAAAAGGAGCCACAGAAGGCATATGATATGTAATATAGGCAGTATGGGGCATGTGACTCAGAAAGTCAAACCAAACACCTGGACTCACAGGAGTACATTGCAGCCTCATTCATGGCAGCAGCTTGTAATACTGAGGTGACAAGACTGTATAATAATTAGCCCTGCTACAAGTTTACTGTCATGCAAACATAAACAGGTTTATTGTAAGCTTTCTATGTTTCTCGGTCTAATTCTATTTCCCACTGCCCAGTCTATGTAAAGTGGCAGGTGTTCTCTCTACAGGGATCAATGAGCACTACAAATGGTACAAACAGAATGTTGTGTATCTGACAGCAAAGAGTCTGGCACTCTGGCACAGATGGAATGAGGGCAAGAAAGAAGTGCCAGTCACCATGTATCCTGAGAATCCACATTTTGACTTTAGAAAAATGAAAAAATTCCAGCTAATATATGAGCAGACGTTGTTTCTATCAATTTTTTAAATAATTTTTAAACTTGTACAATAAGCTTCAATACCAGTTTATTAGGTATTTAAAACGACACTTATTTTCATAAAATAATTCATTTTACCTGCTTACTTTAACTTATCTTGTAATGGAGAATAAGAATCCACAGCAATATCCTTAAAGAGATGTTACACTATTATTTACTAGTACTAGTATTATTACTAGTACACACCTTCAATTTTGATTGACCAATTTTAACACCTCAATGTAGTATGAGGGTCAACAGATTTTGAATACTATGAACAGATTGTGTAGGTAAACTCTTATAATATATAGAGGTGGTAAAATTGGTCAGTAATGAATCAGTGTATACCTGGCTTAACCTGCTGGGCGGTCTGGACGAGCTCAGCTCGTCCAGTACCGCCGGAGCCTGCCGCTCAGGCCCTGCTGGGCCGATTTGGCTTAAATAAAAAGCAGCACACGCAGCCGGCACTTTGCCAGCCGCGTGTGCTGCCTGATCGCCGCCGCTCTGCGGCGATCCGCCGCGAGCAGCGGCGAAAGAGGGTCCCCCCAGCCGCCTGAGCCCAGCGTAGCCGGAACAAAAAGTTTCGGCCAGCGCTAAGGGCTGGATCGGAGGCGGCTGACGTCAGGACGTCGGCTGACGTCGATGACATCACTCCGCTCATCGCTATGGCGACGATGTAAGCAAAACAAGGAAGGCTGCTCATTGCGGCCTTCCTTGTTTATTCTGGGCGCCGGAGGCGATCGGAAGAACGCTTCCGGAGCGCCCTCTAGTGGGCTTTCATGCAGCCAACTTTTAGTTGGCTGCATGAAATAGTTTTTTTTTTATTAAAAAAAAACCTTCCCGCAGCCTCCCTGGCGATCTTAATAGAACGCCAGGCAGGTTAACCAAGAAAACATTTACCACTATCCAGCTGAAAACCATAGTGAAATTAAATAACTACATGGTCTTATCTGCAGGTAAACCCTGTCTCTCTGCTAACGTCAGTCTCATACACTACCTTTTGATAAGTGATAACGTCAGCTAAAGTGTAAGTAGAGAAAAGATAGCAACTGTATGGGAGTGTACACACATCCAATTTCGATTGGCTATGCATTGGACAATTTTACCACTTTCATACAGCGTGAGAGCTTACCTACACAATCTGTTGATAGTGTTCAAAATCATGAAAGTGGAAAAATTGGATGTGTGTAAGCACTCCAAAGCTGTGCGCACACACTAGACAAAACTCAGCTGTGGTGGCTGATAATGACCATTTCTGCTGAGAAAGTAGCATATGTACAGTAGCACCGGATGCCTCCTGCCGCCTCAGGCAGGGATAAGTCAGGTGGACCAACTCGGCTGAGCAATGGCCGAGAGCATTGCTCTCCATGCTCACCATGGCCACCGTGTACCGCTTCTCTGGTGTTCTCCATCAGCTCTCCAACCCCCCTCCCCCTCACATAACATCAGAATGCAATGACTGTATAGTCCTGGGCCTGCAATGTCACCCAAGGGATCAAGTCCCGATTCTTGCTGGGCAATAGAAATGGCCCGAACGGTTCGACTGCGAACCGATTCGTGCAAACTTCGGTGGTTCGCGGTGAACCACGAACTATATGCAAGTTCGACCCGCCCCCTATACTACATCATTAGGGTCAACTTTTACCCTCTACGTCACAGTCAGCAGACAAAGGGGAGCCAATAAGGCTACACACCCTCCTGGAGCCCCCCACCCCTTATAAAAGGCAGGAAGTGTCAGCCTTTTCACTCACTCGTGTGGCTGCAGTAATTAGAGAAGGGAGATAACCTGCTGTAGACATAGGGAAAGCTTAGTTAGGCTCTTGTGTTAGGCTTGTTAGCTTGCTCCTTGCTGATACTTATTGCTAAAAAGCACCCCTCAACAGCTCTTTTAAGAGCTAATGTTGTTCTTGTGATCCATTTTTTTTGGGTGTGTGTGTCCCACAGACACTTGTGTTGCATATACAGCCCTATCAGTCAGTCGCAGCTGGCCCTTGACCCCATTGTACATCATTAGGGTCAACTTTGACCCTCCACATCACAGTCAGCAGGCACATTGTAGCCAAGCAGGCTACACTCCCTCCTTGACAGCCCTCCACTCCTTATAAAATGCAGGCAGAGTCAGGCATTGAACTCACTCATGTGCCTGCAGTAATTAGAGAAGGGAGAGCTGCTGCAGACTCTCATAGGGAATGCTTAGTTAGGCTCTTGTAGGCTTGTTAGCTTGCTCCTTGCTGACTCTTATTGCTAAAAAAGCACCCTCAACAGCTCTTTTGAGAGCTAATCTTGTTCTTGTTATCTATTTTTTGTGTGTGTGTGCCCACTTGCATTATAACAATAACAATAACAATAATATTTATATAGCGCTTTTCTCCCTGGGGACTCAAAGCGCTGTGACCCTGCATTATGCAGTCTCAAAGGCTAGGGAAAAGAGGTGAGTTTTTAGCCTTTTTTTAAAGCTGTCCAGAGAAGGAGCCTCTCGTACTGATTGTGGAAGTGAGTTCCATAGAGCAGGGGCTGCGTAGGAAAAGGCCCGAGCACCAAATGTTAAGTGTATCCTGGGAGTAATCAGCTTCATCTTGTTGGCAGAGCGGAGGGTGCGTGGATGGGCATAAAGTTCCAATAGATCCGCTATGTATTTGGGTCCCATGTGGTGTAGAGCCTTGAATGTCAGCAGGCAGATCTTAAAATTGATTCTCCATTTTACTGGCAACCAGTGAAGAGTTTACAGTACTGGGGTGATGTGTGAGCTGCGGGGGGCATTGGCTAGGAGTCTGGCTGCAGCATTCTGTACGAGCTGTAAGGGGCGCAGAACTTTTTCTGTAGATCCGATGAACAGGGCGTTGCAGTAGTCTAGGCGGGAGGATACAAATGCATGAACCAGGGCAGGTAGGTCTTCAGCTGGGATAAGGTGTTTGATTTTCGGTATATTTCTTAGATGGAAGAAGGAAGACTTGATGACAGCTGATATCTGCTGTTTGAGTTTTAGATTTCCATCCAGGATCACCCCAAGGTTTCGAACAGAGCCTTTATACTGTACAGTATCTCCCCCAATTGCTAGTTTGAGGTGGTGAGCGTTTTGAACTTTATCCATCATGTGTGGACCACCTACCATCAACACCTCTGTTTTGTCAGAGTTAATTATTATAATTATATACAGCCCTGTCAGTCAGTCGCAGCTGGCCTTTGGCCCCTTAATTCCTACTGTGCCACTGCCAGGCCCAGCACATTCAGTGACTGCCTGTGTGTGTGATAGCTGCACATTTCTAATACCAATCACTGCATACCTACCTGTTCAGTGCACCTACCTACGTGAGCGCACGCAGTGTTATGTACCACCAGTCACTGCACCTGTTCACGGTACCTGTGTGTGTGACAGTTGCACATTTCTAATACCAATCACTGTATACCTACCTGTTCAGTGCACCTACCTATGTGAGCGCACGCAGTGTTATATTATATACCAGTCACTGCACCTGTTCACGGTACCTGTGTGTGTGACAGCTGCACATTTCTAATACCAATCACTGCATACCTACCTGTTCAGTGCACCTAGGCACGTGAGCGCACGCAGTGTTATATACCACCAGTCACTGCACCTGTTCACGGTACCTGTGTGTGTGACAGCTGCACATTTGTAATACCAACCACTGCATACCTACCTGTTCTGTGCACCTACCTACGTGAGCGCACGCAGTGTTATATACCACCAGTCACTGCACCTGTTCACCGTACCTGTGTGTGTGACAGCTGCACATTTGTAATACTAGTCATTGCATAATTGTTCACAGTACCTGTGGGACCACACGCTGTTTAATATACCAGTCCGTGCATACCTGTTAACTGCACCTGTGTGACAGCTGCACATTGTATTGTAATACCAGTCACTGCATACCTTTCACTGCACCTGTGTGACTGCACATTGTATTAGTCAAGTCAGTGCATACCTTTCACTTCATCCCCTCCGATATGGACAAAACAACAGGCAGAGGCAGGCCAACCAGCAGGTCTGTTTGAGGTCGTGCTGACGTGATTTTGTGCGGCCCTGGACCAAAGTATACTGCTCAGAAAAAGGCACGTCCCATCAACTCCCAAGATTGTCAGGAGGTGGTGACTATTTAACACAGAACATCTTCCGCAGCCACCAGCGCTACTACAAGCACCACATCCGCTGCATTTGACACTTGCAACGCAGGAGTTATTTGGTGGGGAATTCACTGATTCACAGCCATTATTGTTACAACAAGATGAAGGCGCTAGAGCAATTTACACCTCCTCATATGTCTGAGTTAGGCGACACTATGGACGTAAGGTGTGGAGGAGGAGGATGATGAAGTACCTGCTGTTGGTGCAGTTTTGGAGGTGTCTGATGCAAGCGAAGCTGGGGAGGTTGATTATGATGATGATGATGATGATGATGATGATACTGCCATGGATTCCACGTGGGATCCTAATAGACAAGATGACCAAGGGGACAGTTCAGAGGGGGAGTCAGAGAGGAGTAGGAGCAGATGACTTGCTGAAAGAAGCAGGGGGAGCTCGTCATCAGAAACAGCTGGTGGCAGTGTCCGGCGCCATGTATCGCCCCCTATGGACAGCCAGCCAACATGCCCTTCAATGTCAGCTGCTGATGCCACCGTAGTGCCCACACCCCTGGGCTCACCCCTGGGCTTTTTTGTGTGTCTGCCTCAGATCTGAGCAACGCCATCTGTTCTCTCTGCCACCAAAAATTGAGCCATGGAAAGGCCAACACCCACGTAGGGACAACTGCCTTACGAAGGCACATAGAGAAAAGGCACAAACTGCAATGCCAAGACCACCTGAGGAAAAGCAGCACACAAAAAGCAAAGTCACCCTCCTTCTCCTCTTCCTGCTTCAGGTGCATCATCTTCAGCCGCTTTCTCCCTTGCACCTTTACAATCACAGCCACACTCCTCCACTCCGCCTCTCACCTTGAGCGGTTCCTGCTCCTCTGCCCACAGCAGCAGCCAGGTGTCCATGAGGGAAATCTTTGAGTGGAAGAAGCCAATGTCTGCCAGTCACCCCCTTGCTTGGTGTCTGACAGCTGGCTTGGCGAAACTGTTAGCTCGCAAGCTGTTACCATATCAGCTGGTGGACTCAAAGGCCTTCCGTAAATTTGTGGCCATTGGGACACCGCAGTGGAAGATACCAGGCCGCAATTATTTCTCAAAATAATATACCCACGATACCCAAACTGTACCGTGAAGTTGAAAGGCAAGTGGTGTCATCTCTGGCACACAGCGTTGGGTGAAGGGTCCATCTGACCACGGATGCCTGGTCTGCCAAGCACGGTCAGGGCAGGTACTTACACAGCCCATTGGGTCAACCTGGTGACCGCTGGCAAGCAGGGAGTACGTGGCTGTGCAGCGGACCTAGTTGTGACACCTCCACGGCTTGCAGGCAGGCCTGCTGTCACCTCCTCTCCTTCTCCTCCTACTCCTCCTGCTACATCCTCTTCGCTGTCGTCGTCCTCCTCCTCCTTGGCTGAGTGGCAGTTCAACTCTACTGGTGCTACGATCTCCTCCCCAGCTACACATCCCCGGCTCCCCAGGGCCTATGCTGCATGCCAGGTATGACAGTGTCACGCCATCTTAGACATGTCTTGCCTCAAAGCGGAAAGTCACACTGGAGCAGCTCTCCTGGCTGCTCTGAACAAACAGGTGGATCAGTGACTGACCCCCACACCAACTGGAGATTGGCAACGTGGTGTGTGACAACGGCATCAATCTCATTTTGGCTTTGAATTTGGGAAAGATGACACATGTACCCTGCATGGCACATGTGCTGAATCTAATAATTTAGAGATTTGTGTGTAAGTACCCAGGCTTACAGGACGTCCTGAAGCAGTCCAGGAAGGTGTAAGGGCATTTCAGGCAGTCTTACACGGCCATGGCATGCTTGGCCGATATTCAGCGGAGATAGAACTTGCCGGTGAGACGCTTGATTTGCGATAGACCGACTCGCTGGAATTCAACCCTCCTTATGTTTAACCGCCTGCTACAACAGGAGAAAGCCGTCAACTAGTATCTCTACAACTACAGTAGAAGGACACACTCTGGGGAGATGGGGATGTACTGGCCGAAGTACTGGACACTCATGCCAAATGCCTGCAGGCTCATGCGGCCATTTGAGGAGGTGACAAACCTGGTGAGTCGCAGTGAAGGCGCCATCAGCGACTTGATCCCATATACTTTCTTCCTGGAGCGTGCCGTGCATAGAGAGGTGGATCAAGCAGTGGAGGAGCGTGAACAGGAACAGGAGGAAGAGTTGTGGGATTAATTACCAGCAGAACCAGATGTTTCCTCAATACCTGCGGCAGCACAGGGGAGGGGGAGGAGTCAGATGATGAGGAAGGAGTTTTTTTTTTGGAGGAGGAGGAGGAGGCGGAAGAACAACCACAGCAGGCATCGCAGGGGGCTTATGCTGCTCAACTTTCCCGTGGTATTGTTTGTGGCTAGGGGGAGGAGGAGAACTTACCTAACATCACTGAGGAAGAGCAAGAGGAGATGGATAGTACATCTGCATCCAAATTTGTGCAGATGGCATCTTTCATGCTGTCAAGCCTGTAGAGTGACCCCCGTATAAAAAACTCAAGGGGAATGAGCTGTACTGGGTGGCCATGCTACTAGACCCTCGGTATAGGCACAAAGTGGCCGAGATACTTCCAAATCACCAGAAGGCAGAAAGGATGCAGCACTTGCAGAACAAGCTGGCAACTATGCTTTACAGTGCATTTAAGGGTGATGTCACAGCACAACGGAATAAAGGTACCACTGCCAGTAATCCTTCTCCCATTTCCACGCAGGCAAGGACAGGATGCTCCAGCGATCTCATGGTGATGTCGGACATGCAAACATTCTTTAGTCCAATGCCTCGCCTTAGCCCTTCCGGATCCACCCTCCACCAATGCCTCGACCGACAGGTAGCCGACTACCTGACCTTAAGTCTGGATGTAGACAGTGTGAGCAGCGATGAACCCCTGGACTACTGGGTGCGCAGGCTTGACCTGTGGCCAGAGCTGTCACAATTTGCCATCCAACTTCTGTCTTGCCCTGCCTCAAGCGTCCTGTCAGAAAAGACCTTCTGCGCAGCTGGAGGCATTGTCACTGAGAAGTCGCCTAGGTCACAAAAGTGTTCAGTACCTCACCTTTATCAAAATGAATGAGGCATGGATCCCGGAGGGCTACTGCCCGCCCGAAGACTAAGTCAGTCCCCACACACAGCATCTCTGCCTCCACGCCGTGTGACTGCCTGCCCCAAGACTAAGTCGCAAAACAAAAGGCATGTACATGTGTCAATTTCCCTTCGTGATCATTACCTTGCCGTGGTGAAGGGACTTGCGTATCACAATGAAGCAATGACCGCCAGCTATATGAGTGTCTCGGGGGGGAGGGGGGGCACACCCAAGATAATAAAGTCGTTGCTTCATTGTGGACAAACCAAATTTGATCAGCTGGACAGTCACTGTTGTTCTGTAATTGACCTACCTCAGTCCAGCGACCATATGGGCTTGATAACCGCTATCACCTGCACTCTGGCCATGGTGTGCACCAGTCCAGCACGGCCGTCACTACACAAACAGCTGTTTGCGGTGCGTTACACAGTGAGTTTGGTCTGTCAGTGTGAAGCAGTACACTAAGTACACTACCTGATTGATGTATACACATGCAAGATGTTTTAAAGCACTTTAGGCCTCCAATTTAGCATGCAATGTGATTTCTGCCCTTAAAACGCTGCTGTTCGTCAAATCCGGATTTTTCCCAGGGACTTTTGGCGTCTATCCCACTCATCCATGCAAAAACTCAAGTGTTAGAACCCTTGAAACATCTTTTCCGTCACTTTTGTGACCTGCATAAATGTTTGTAATTTTCAAAGTTCGCCTCCCCATTGAAGTCTATTGTGGTTCGAAAAGTTTGCGTGAACCAAACTTTTTGCGGAAGTTCGCGTTTGAGGTTCGCGAACCGAAAATCGGAAGTTTGAGCCATCTCTACTGGGCAACATGCCTTGTTCATCTGTAAGAGGCTTAAGTAGTCAGCTCTGTGTGTCCAGCTGCTCTGTGTGGTCAGTGATGAGCTTGGCAGGTTCATCCACCTTCTTCCATGCACCACTAAACTGGCAAGCACCAACAACTCAAAGCCTTTTGCAATATCTATGGGGTGTAAGGAAATGTGGTCCCTTTTACCTCTCCTACTCTCCAATGCACTGGGACCTTTAGTGGTTCAATTATGTCATTTTCAAAGCTAATTAAACATTTCATGGGAGAAAGCATATCACTTTATACTGACAATGTTTTAATTTACTTGGAAGATCCGGGTCCCTCTTTACAATCAATTCTCACTGTCTATAAAAGCTAGGGTTGATTTTCTGGTCTTCAGTTACATTGATTGGACAAAGTTAATTCTTTCCCCTTAGATTTTGAGGCTATAACAGCAATAACCCAAGCCTTGAGCTGAAGTAGATGTAGGGTTTCAGGTATTTAGGGGCCTGTATTTCGCTTTATAGCTCTCCGTGCACTATGTACAATCAACATCATGTGATTGACCTCATTCAAGTGAAGGCTAGAAAATGGAATTACCTTCCATTAAATTTGATGGGTCCTACTAACATGGTAAATATGTTTTTTGCCCCAAAACCATTTACACTTTTTTTTTTCAAATGACACCATGCTTCACCCAAAAATGATTTATTAGAATTAACCACTTTATAATCAGTGTTACATGGGCTGATAAGTCTTGCAGAATGGCCTTGGGCACTCTCAGACCACCCTTAGCACAAGGGGGGTTGTTCACCTACATTTTTATTTCTACTCCATTGCAGCACAACTGACACATATATCCTTACATGACAGATGCAATGCTATATATGGATCAAATACTCCCAGAGACTCCATTGGCTCCATAATTTATCAAGTACCATCGACAGTATACTCGAAGATAGGCTGGTCCGCAGATAAGCCCAATGACCCAAGAAGGGGATGTAATTTCCCCTAATCTTCCCATTAAAACTGAGAGGGATATGGATGTTTCCTTTTAAACAACACCAGTTGCCTGACTCTCCTGCTGATCAATTTGCTGCAGTAGTATCTGGATCTCACACCTGAAACAGGCATGCAGCTAATCCAGTCTGACTTCAATCAGAGCACCTGATTTGCATGCTTGTTGAGGGGCTGTGGCTAAAAGTATTAGAGACACAGATCAGCAGGAGAGCCAGGCAACTGGTATTATTTTAAAAGGAAAAATCCATATCCTTCTCAGTTTAGGTTCCCTTTAAGTTAAAAATTTAACAGGTGATAAAAGGTGCACACGTTTCCTAAACATAAAAGGGGGGGGAAGAGGCGCCCAATAGTAGATAAAACTGTGTTAATAACAGCTAAAATAATAAAGGGAAAAGTGGCTTACCTCATTAACGACACATGAACACATATGAAGTTAAATTAGGCACACGCAGCGCATTTCGTGGGTCTAACGCCCACTTCCTCATGCCAAATACAGTGCCAGGGATGTATCTAGAGCCAAGAATGGAGCGCCCAAACATGCTTTGTTCTATTACTTTCAACTCTGTCACATGGCCAAGTCTGTCACACAGCGTCCTAAAGCCCAGGGTGATGAGTGGTAGGCTACTGAATAAAGGCAATGTTAAACAAATTTCAAGGTTTTCTAATGAACTACTACATTTATTCCAACAAACAAGACACTGAGTGGCCCTGTAGTGGATACAGATTGGTCAGAAGTTATGGAAACATATATGAATACAGTAATTAGTACAAAGACTAAATTTTACAAACGTATAACACATCGCAGACATTATTTATAATGTGTGTCATTCAATCTGATTCCTGCTCCAGATGCACTTTCTCTAAGCAGACACACTGCTACTCTCTCTAACTTGAGCAGCATGGTGGTGTAGAGCCTAGGTTCTCAACATGTGGTACGCGTACCCCAGGGGGTACTTCTGATGGTTCCAGGGGGTACTCGGGCTTGATATACAGTACTTAACCAAGAATAACAAATTTAGAGTTTTAGAAAATGATAAATCTTATTTAAACAACACCAAATTAGTATTTTATCTAATTCAAAGCAATAATAAATGCTTGGAAATTTTTTGAACCAATTATCATGTACCGTACTTTGATTACATATATATTTGTCAAGGAGTACTTGTGATAGTTTTTAATATGCTAGGGGGTACTTGGTGAGTATAGGGTTTTACAAGGGGTACATACCAATAAAATGTTGAGAAACACTGGTGTAGAGGATGGCACACTCACCTCCCCATTTCAAATCTGGGACAGGATACTATCTGCATTGAGTTTGTATGTTCTCCCTAAGTTTGCCTAGGTTTCTTCTGAATATTCCAGTTTCCTTCCACATCCCAAAAACATACAGAATAGTTAATCGGTCCCCCTTAAAATTGCTGCAATAGGAACATAAGACAATGATTAACTATGGTGGGATCAGATTGTTAGCTCCTTTGAGGGGCAGATAGTGACATGACTGAACAGTTCACCGGCGGACAGTATCTGACGAACTCCTGCTGTTCGTGTTATCCGCAAACTGCGAACATATGGCGTGTTCGACCGCTCCCTCTACATCATCATGGAGCCAAACTTTAACCCCTTACCTCACAGTCAGCAGACACATGGTTGCAAATCAGATAGCACCCCCTCCTGGACCCCCCACCCCCCTATCAAAAATCAGTTGCGGTGGCCATATTGGATTCATTCTCTGCTGGCTGCTGACTGTTAGTGAGAGCAGGGTCAGACTGGCTGAAGATAGGTAGGGAAAGCATTATCTAGGCCTGTGTTCTTGTTCCTCACTTGCTGTGAAAGCACCCCAAACTGCCCTTTTGAGGGCTAACACATCGGTCTCCTGTGGAGTTTTTTGTGTGTGACACTCCACTGACCCACAGCTGTGTGCACACTATTGCTGTTGCTACATTAAGCTGCACGCACAGTACCACTCCAGTGCATTATTATGTCACTGTATTCTGATAGTACTATTGCATTTCTCTGTGTGTGACACTCCACAGCCCACTGACACCCAGAGCTGAGCATTATGTGATTTTTGCCCTTTAAGGATTAAAACCCAACTTTGCTCAACTCCATAATTTATGGTGGGACTTTTGGCATGGATCCCCCTCTGGCATGCCACAGCCCAGGTGTTAGACTCCTTGAAACAACTTTTCCATCACTTTTGTGGCCAGAAACAGTCTTTGTAAGTTTTAACATTTGCCTGCCCACTGAAGTCTATGGCAGTTTGCTGGGTTCACCTGTTCACAAACATTTTTGGAAGTTCACGTTCGCGAACGGAAAATTCTATGTTCGCTACATCTCTATCGACCAGCAAGAAAAAAAAAACAATCATATGATATATTCAAAATATTGAATCTGGTCAGCAGAATTCTTTGCAGTGTGATGCTCAGTTTATTCCATCAGCAGTCTACAATGAAAACTGACAATCTTTCAGGGCCCCAGGGGGTCCCCTTCTTCAGAGCACAGTGTAGACAAATACAATGACATGAATTCAAGTGCAAGCTTATATACAAATGATCAACAGTGAAAGACATCCAAAGCTGATGAAAGGAACAACCCCCCATGAATATGCAATGTACACAATGTAAATACAACACATTGCAGATCATCATAGACTGTAATGCTGTAACATAACATTACTTTTACTTTCTCTGCCCTAGGTTCTCCTGAGCTGGTGCTAGTGCCTGCGTGCCAATAGGTTGTGCCAGTCATGGGAGAACCCCAAGAGAGATGCCGAGATGTGCAAAGGGGAGGACCTCCCATGGAGTTGTAACACCCTTCTCCATTCAAAAACCACACCAAGTTGTGTTAATGGCGCCTGTGTCCATCATTCTTACTGAAGGTATCATTAGTCATTTTCATTACCTAGCACCCACATGGCACTCCATGGCACCACTTGGTAATTACATGACACCCAGTGGCACTTTCGAGCACCCACATGGTACCCCTTTTGCACCCAATTTGCAGTAGAACTGTTTGTCATACATTGCAACTTGGCACCCAGTACTGCTTTCCATTCCTAGCCACATGGCACCCAGTACTGCTTTGCACATACAGTTAACCACTTATTGCACCTACCACAACATGGTTTTGGCATGTAATAATACATGGTTTACACTGCAACTAGGCGCTAAGTGCTATTTGGCAACCACTGCACCGCACCCACTGGAGCTTAGACTCAATTCCAATTTACACCTACCTCAACTAGGCGCCCATTGCAACTTGGCAGCTACTGTATCTTAGTATCCTATTCTATGTAACCCTTACTGCAACCTAGCACCTTATGCCACCCAGTTCTAATACCTCATACTGCTTAGTAGCTGCTGCAGCTTCAAATTTTAACACCCACCGGATCTTGGATCCTCCTGCAACTTGACGCGAACTGGACTTTAGTAGCCAATGTCCATTGGCATCCAATGCATCTTGGCATTTAATGCAACTTAGCTTTCACTGCTACCTTGAACTTGTCTGTCTCCCACCACTCTGACCTATTGTCTTTTGCTGCTTGTCACGTATTACCTGTCTCCTAAAGCCTGCTTATCTATAACTACTTGCCTGCAACCAGAATCTACTGATCACTCCTTGCCTACCACTAGATTCTATGGATGACTACCAGTTTGCACTACATTCTTCTGATCACTACCTACTTTACCCACTGCGAAAATCTAAGGCTTAAAGGATACCCGAGGTGACATGTGACATGATGAGATAGACATGGGTATGTATAGTGCCTAGCGCACAAATAACTATGCTGTGTTCCTTTTTTTTCTTTCTCTGCCTGAAAGAGTTAAATATCAGGTATGTAAGTAGCTGACTTAGTCCTGACTCAGACAGGAAGTAACTACAGTGTGACCCTCACTCATAAGAAATTCCAACTATAAAACACTTACCTAGCAGAAAAATGGCTTCTGAGAGCAGGAAAGAGATAAAAAGTGTCAATAGTTCATAGATTTTAGCTCTGGCATACTTCAATTAAAGTGTCATTGAGCAAAAACAATAAAACAGTTAAAACTTAAAAAGTAGATACTGTGGAATATCTTAAAAAGTCATTTTTAGGAGAAGGAAGATAGATACAATTGTTTATTTCATTCGTTTATTTTTGCCTCGGGAGTCCTTTAATACCCACCAGCAGATACAGCCAGATGGATCTGGGATTTCCGCCGATGAACAATCGTTTCCCCTTTCAATCTGGCCAAATCTGCAAGCATTCTTTGCAGCATCAGAAACAAACGATCATCACAACACGATGGCGGTAAAACCAGTGCATGTCAATGAGGATCAGAACAATTCTCAATGACTTACACGGACCTGTCGGTAATTCAAAAATGAATGATCGCCTCAGGTGACTGCGTCATTAAACGAATTTCCATTAAACTACGTTGCGCAATATCACAAAAAATATGTTGATCACGCGAAATCGCTTAGTGGGTATGGGCCTTAACTTTCACCACCAGCCTGCCCCTACAGTCTACCAATCACTTCCTACCTACCACTAGAATGTAACTATTACTACCAGTGCTGGTCGTAATGGAGAAAGCTACGCTTACGGATCATTACGCGTAATTTTACGCTATTACGCATTACGAAATTACGCTTACGGCATAGACATTAAATTTCGGTACATGTCTATAATTACGCATAGCACTTACGCAATTACGCGTAAGTATACCGTAATTCAGGTTATTACGTTATAGGCTTACGCGTAAAATCCTACTAGCAATTAATGCGTAAGGTCATGCTGCCAAGCGGAAAAGTTGACGCATGGATCAATGTTAGGTAGCCGCCGACTTTAAGGGTTAATAGCAAAGCCCCCTTAAGGGCTAAGAGCCTCAAATTTGGAGAATATATTAAGGAGATCAGAAGGAATAAGAGGAAAAAATTTTTTTTCAAAAAGACCTTATAGTTTTTGAGAAAATCGATGTTAAAGTTTCAAAGGAAAAATATATACATTTAAAAACCCGCCGACTTTAACGGTTAATAGCAAAGCCTGCTTAAAATTTAGGAATGCGGAGCACCGGCCGCGTGGGGCTCCGCACCCTGGCTATACCAGCCCACATGGTCCATGGATTGGGGGGTCTCGGAAGGGGAGGGGCAGCCAAGCTTTCCCCTCCCCCTCCGAGCCCTTGTCCAATCCAAGGACAAGGGGCTCTTCTCCACCTCCGATGGGCGGTGGAGGTGGAGGCTCTTAGCACTTAAGGGGGCCTTGCTATTAACCCTTAAAGTCGGCGGCTTTTTTATATTATACGGGAGCGTAATATTACGCGATTACGGCAGACTGTGTAATTTCAATGGGAGTTTACTGTCTTACGCGTAATTTGTTACGCGTAAAACGTAACCCTGCGGTCTACGCGTAATTAATTACGCGTAATACCGTAACCTTACACGTAACGCTTACGGTGCATTTGTAGTGAATTACGATGCGTAATTACGCTAATGCGTAATTTCGGCCCAGCACTGATTACTACTAGTCTGCCTTTAGAATCTACCAATCACTGCTTGCCTGCTACCAGAACCTACCAATCACCACCTGTCTATCAGTAGAATTTACCAATTACTATCAACCTGCCACTAGAAATCTTCAGATCCCTACTAGCCTGTCACTAGAATCTACCGATCCCCATCTACCAACCACTAGAACCACCCAGACTTCTGGTTTTACCCGAAGTTTGTGGAAATTCTTGCTCATCCCTGCTAACACAAAGTTTTAATAAATCGTGCTAAAATAACCTGTAAAATTTATTTTTATAATTTTTTTTTTTTTTTTGTAAACTGAGTTGAAGTACATTTAATCATAACCTACTTAAGTCAAACTCAAGTCAAACAATTTCTACAGGTTATACCCAGTCTAGTGGCTAAGCTTCTGACTTTTTCAGTGTTTCACAAATTATTCATAGTAAAGCAGCCACTGGACCATCTGGATTGCTCAGCATTCTGCTGCATATAGAGACACAGCTGGAAAGCTCGGTAACTCACAGCTTTGCTTTGATTTTTAACTCCAGACTTTATTGCAAGTTTTATGAAGAACCGCACTCGAGCACAGGTGAATGGCTCAATCATTTTGACAGAATGACCTGTCCTAATGACAGATGCAACTGCGTTCAGTCAGAAGGGTACTTAAGTAATAACAGAAAATTAAACTGGACGTGAGAAGCTAACAGAGCTTAGAAGTAGAATATAGTAGTAGGGGAGATGCCAATCAGTATCCTGCTACTTGCTCATATGTCACTCAAAATAGCGAGTCAGTGACAAAAAAAAAAAAAAATCATCAGTTTCTCAAGTCTTCAGAAAAAGCATTGTGGATTACCTCCCAAAAATGTAGCTGATTTAAAGGGGGTCGTAACATCCAAAAATAAAAAGTTGCCTAAAAATAGTTAGTGTCTCAAATATATATGTAAACTCCATTTTTTTCCGTCCCTGTATCACCCCGCATTTCTTTCTTTATTTTTTTACCTGGTCTGTGTGCCTATGCTGAACTGTGCAGTGATAATAGAATTGTGGGAAGTCCCTATACGGTGTACATGTAGTTAAGGTGCGGGGACATTTGGGCGCAGGGTGAACTTGAAAAAGTCTCACCCTGCTCCTGCAAAATCCCAACAGCTTTATTACTATTATTGCTGGCAGCTGAATTACGCTGCTTTAATCATAATTTTGGCTCCATCTCTTGACGGCATGCAATTACTACCTAATTACTGCCATAGCCGTAATTCCTATTACGTCCTATGCCGGCGCCTTGTGCCCCAAAATTTCCTGCGTCGATTTTGCCTGACACACCTATAGGTCCCCTCATTTTTTTAGCTTAAGGAACAAGCTTATATTAAAAAGTGCATAACAGAAACCTCCTATTTCAGATAAGATAAGAACAGTGACCACAAAATAATTGAATACCCCCCCCCCCACACACACACACACACCTTAGGGAGTTTACACAGAGATTTAAGCCTATTTATCTAGGTCATGTTTGTTGTGGGAGGGCCTGTAATCTATAAGGTAAGCAGTAAATAAACACTGAGCTGGGTATAAAAAAAAAAAAAAAGAACAGGGCTGAGGTGATGTCACTTTTGGCATCACAGAGAAACAATAAAAATGAAAACGAGCAGAAATATTATTTTCCTTTTACATATCACAGTTAACCTAAATCTGTAAGTGAACACTAAAAACAATAAGATAGGTAAGCTAAATAAATAATTTATTATTTGATGATTTTTTTTCCCAGTTAATATGAAGTTTCATCCCACTTTAAGAACACATAGGACTCAAACACCGTTTTGTCTTCCCTCAAATCTTCCATACTGAATGACTGTGATTTGAGGTCTTTCATGAAATTATCAATAGATAGATAGAGGCCAAACTATTGTCACTTATTTAAAAAAAAGACTAGGATTTTTAAATGTAAGGAAAGCATTTTAAAACTGATGTTAAATGAGATGTTAATAATTCTGAGTTGACACAAATCTTATGCTAATTTAGGTAGCTTGCTCTACATTTGATGGTTCCATTTCAAAGCTGCATAACTTTGCATACAATTTGCATCAACTTGGAATTTGATGCATTTTCAAGGTATTTCCAAGCTGCATACATTTGCATAAAATAAACATAAATTGGCATCAATAGAAGAAGGTTAGAAGAAGGTGATTAGTAGAATCTAGCTTGCGGTTGAGGTGGTACTTGGAAATTAGTAAAGAGATGTATGGAGGAAAAAAGGTTATGAAGAGCTTTGTAGGTGAGAGTTAGAAGTCTGAATTGCATCTGTTGGACATTTGGCAGCCAGTAGAGGGCTTGGCACAGGGAAATAGTACTTTACCCTCCCTGGCGGTAGCTCGGGCTAGCCACTGGGAACTCAATGCAGAGCAATGGCGCACAACGGGCATTTTACTCACCTCCCAGGGGATCCAGACGCTGGCAGCTGTTCTCCTTCCTGTCATCCGAGGATCTGAATCACTCAGTGATCTCACTACAGAGTTACAGCCCCACCCAGGGAATGGAGGGAAAGTTGCCGGCAGCGCTGGAGCCCAGGGAGATGAGTAGGTGCTGGGGCTCCTGCAGGCATTCCGGCGGCATTATTTTTTCTGAAACGTGCTGAAAAGACTCTAAGATCCAGAAATAATCATACTGCCAGGGAGATTAAGGGCAAGAGAAGAAGTGGATGAGTCATGCAGCCAAGCTCACTATGGGTTAAAGATATTGCAATAATTAGGGTGGGATATAATAAAGGCATGGACTAGCATTTTAGTCATGGCACATGTGAGGCATGGATGAATGTGAGATATGTTTTTAAGTTGAAGATAGCAAGAGGATTTTAGCATTAGGAATGTTTAAATGAGAGAGCAGAGTAAAAAAAGACTCCTAGGCAGCATGACTGAGTGACTAAAGTTACAGGGAAATCATTGACATTTATTATTCCTGCTAATGAGAGGACAGAAACCTAAGGTACCCTAAAAGAAAGCAGGTGTGGTAAGGAGATGGAGTTTGAGTAAGTGACTATGGGCTCTGTCATGATATAGCAGCTAGTTATGATGTTGGGATAATACAGAAGCATATTTTTTCATTTTTCTATCTGCTGTGTACTACTTCAGGTGTGTAGGTATGTTAAGAGGCCAGTCTGGCAGCTGGAAGCTGCTAATTGGATTTTCTGTAGGACAGTGTAAAGTACATTTGCATTTCAGTTTCCCCTGGACACCGTGGCCCCAGCAAGGAAACAGGTAATTGGATAACGACCCCCTCTTTTGTCCTGCATCCTGGAAGGGTGTTGCATTGCTTTGAACTTTGTATTCATGTAAACAGCTACCTGTTGACCAAATATACAATCTGTGCTAAAATGTTTTAAAAATTTGGGTGGCGGCGGTGGACCGGCCACTCAGAAATAGACTCGATGCTGTCGCTTAAGATAAAGACAATTTATTCACATACTCCATGAACAGAACCGCAACGCGTTTCACGGGTATATTCCTGCTTCCTCAGGCAATAAACAGATAGGAGTACACAGTACAGTCTCAAGGTCACGAATAGCGCTATTCGTGACCTTGAGACTGTACTGTGTACTCCTATCTGTTTATTGCCTGAGGAAGCGGGAATATAGCCATGAAACGCGTTGCGGTTCTGTTCATGGAGTATGTGAATAAATTGTCTTTATCTTAAGCGACAGCATCGAGTCTATTTCTGAGTGGCCGGTCCACCGCCGCCACCCGAATATTTTAAACATTTTAGCATATTTTATCCTTTTGGCGCCTCTGTACATCTACGTGTCAAGATTTCCACCCTTGGTGGTTGGAAGGGTGACAAACCCTCCTTTCCTTCTTCAGAGAGCGACATCTTATTCCTGAGTGGGGACAAGTCTAATCTCCCCACCTGCCTAAATAGTGGTATAATACTTACTCTACACTAATTCTCCCTGATCCAATACATACTACACTATATTGGGCTCTCGGTTTCTCTGCTTTAAATATACAATCTGGACTAACTGAGTCTGGACAGTTGGAAGCTAAAACAGGAACCTTTGAAGTTTGCATATCACAGCCAGAAAGGATATGACAAGCGTTCGGTGCAAACCTTCTGAGGAAGTTAAAGTATATTTGGACTTGTACCCCCGGGCCACAAATCTGGCTATAAAACCTCAGCTAGGAAGATTTAGAGTTGTAGTTCCCTGGAGATAGCAAAGACGCTAGAACTGCCCTGACTACTGGTCAGACTGGATTCTCCCGCAAACAGCGTTCAACCGTCATGCTGGTAACATTATTCCCATTTTATTTTTATGCAAACTGCCTTGTGTGTATCTTTCTTTCTTGTACTTTGTAATTTTTACTTTGTTTTTGTAAATCCTTTTGTATATATTCTTGTCTGCACTGTTCCACATTTTGGAATATTAAATATTTATTTAATAAGTTTGACTTCTGCTGTACTAAGCCAACGCTCATAGCCTAGAGAGAGTCTGCAGTGTAACTTGCAATACAAGTTCAGTGCCTGATTGTGCCTTGCTACTGTGTGTGTGTTCCCATATTTGGCCTAAAGCGCAAAGCTGACCCAAATACGAAAACGCGGACTGCGTGCACAGCAGAGTGGGAATTGTTGAAGTGTCTAGCAGCAGGTAGTGGTGACAGTGAGAAGGGTTTTGAGGGGTTACAGCCTTGTGGTAGCTCGAATAAGGCTGCTTCCCCTCTCACTCTGGTCAAACCCGCAGTCGGGAACCATATCTGCAGGCGTGCCACGGGGCCGGTTACTGACAGGCTCTATTCGCAAAGCTTTTTCACTGGTTTTCCTCTGTTTTCACCTTATCTATGTTACATTTTTAAGCTTCCAAAAATCAAAAATATAATATAATTAAGGTAAGAAATGTAATACTGAAATGAAGTTAATCAGGATCAACTTACTTTGAGTGATTATTTTGCTTGTAAATGTGCTGAAATATTATTTTTATCAATTAGGTGATAAATAAGACTTATAAGATCTATGAGAAGTTTTGTGCATAGAGCCCTATGTAGGACCTTTTAGAGAGATAAGCAGAACATTTACAAATGAGCAAGAACATTTATACCTATAGATGTTTGAAGGAGCGAGGAATGATCTACAGTACAGTAAATTACTCACTGTTCTTATTATCATAGATTTCTATAGTACCAACAAACTTCTAATACTCTTTATAGTTACAGTAGTTCAAATTATGACATATATTTATGTTAAAAATAAGGATAAAGCCATGGGGTTAGATTCATTATCGTGAGGGTGACCCCATGCCACAGTTGTGATATTGGGGTTATGACCCTTAACTGTGGTAATATTGATATGCACAGACAGGCCTCAGCAATATTATCATTACTACTGCCAGGTGGTTACTGCAAGTTACGCTATTAGCGCGATCCAGGGTTCTTAAGAACTAACATGCAATACTTTATCAACGCACATTAGTAACATCGATACCATAGCAATACTTGTGTTGCTCGAGTACCGAGTCATGGTAATAAAATAACTTAGAGTAAACGGCTGGTGATAGTTATGGTAATATTGTCGTACACTGTCTGTGCGCAGCAATATTACCGCAGTTACGTGCATCAACCCCATGGTCTGATAGAATCACAATATTTATGTGATACAGTAAAGATATCATTTATTTGACCGCTTTACACACTGCCTAAGATTTACCCTAGTTTTAAGAGAAAGTTTTTTTTAAGTTGGACATGGGATGGGAACTCAACTATCTGTAAGCAGACGGTATTCAAGTTGATTAATTGAACGCCCCCGTTTAGACTGAAAACCATATTCTGCCCATTGAAACTGATCTTTACCTGATTGGTAAGGAGGAAATGGATATCTACAGTAAAGCCTCAAACTGTCTGTTCTAGGCCATCTTTCTCTGTCTTATGGTTAGAAAGGCTACCTTCTGTGACTGGCAAAGATACTATAGGACCACATGTTTATTTAAAAGGAGACTCAAGTTCTGATTGATATAGTCTAAGAGACTCCTTATAAATACTTTTGTAACCAAGGGATAACCAAGTCTAACGTATCACAGTTGAAGGTCCAAGCTATACAATGTAGTGTTTGAAGGACTTTTACTGCAGGCCCCTTCTCTAATATAATTAGGAAATCCATCTGGTAGAGCATCAAGACTATTCCTGCAATCTGAGAAAGGGTGCCATTTCTACAATGATCTAGGTAAATATACTGGGGGCTAAGAATAAACCAAAGAGAAGGACTATGAATTGGCTATAGACTATTTATTAACCTATCCAGAGAGCTGTCTTCAAGTATGTTTGGTGGCTGGGATAAATAAGGTCATTGTAACACACGAACTTGCGAACTTTCGCGAACCGCAATAGACTTCAATAGGGAGGCGAACTTTGAAAACTAGAAACATTTATGCTGGCCACAAAAGTGATGGAAAAGATGTTTCAAGGGGTCTAACATCTGAGTTTTTGCATGGATGAGTGGGAGAGATGCCAAAAGTCCCGGGGAAAAATCTGGATTTGACGCAAAGCAGCGGTTTAAGGGCAGAAATCACATTGCATGCTAAATTGGAGGCCTAAAGTGCTTTAAAACATCTTGCATGTGTATACATCAATCAGGGAATGTAATTACAGTACTGCTTCACACTGACACACCAAACTCACTGTGTAACGCACCGCAAACAGCTGTTTGTGTTGTGACAGCCGTGCTGGACTGGTGCGCACCATGGCGAGAGTGCAGGCGATAGCGGTTTTCCAACCCATATGGTCGCCAGGCTGAGGTAGCTCAACAATGACAGAACAACAGTGATTGTCCAGCTGATCGAATTTGGTCTGTCCACAATGAAGCAACGACCTTATTATCTTTGGTGTGCCACCCCCCGAGACACTCATATAGCCGACGGTCATTGCTTCATTGTGATACGCAAGCCCCTTCACTGCGGCAAGGTAACGATCATGAAGGGGAATTGACACATGTACATGCCTTTTGTTTTGTTGCAGCCGCAGTGCAACCAGAAAAATTAGGCAGGCATGTACACGCACCAGAAAAATTATTCAGCCAGAACATCCCCATCTCCCCAGACTGTGTCCTTTGACTGTAGTTGTAGAGATACTGTTTGACGGCTTTCTCCTGTTGTAGCAGGCGGTCGAACATCAGGAGAATCGAATTCCAGCGAGCCAGGCTATCGCAAATCAAGCATCTCATCGGCAAGTTGTCTCTCCGCTGAATATCGGCAAAGCGTGCCATGGCCGTGTTAGACCGCCTCAAATGCCCACACACTTTCCTGGACTGCTTTAGGACGTCCTGTAAGCCTATATACTTGCACACAAATCTCTAAATTATGAGATTGAGCACATGTGCCATGCAGGGTACATGTGTCAACTTTCCCAAATTCAAAGGCGAAATGAGATTGCTGCCATTGTCACACACCACGTTGCCGATCTCCAGTTGGTGCAGGGTCAGCCACTGATCCACCTGTTTGTTCAGAGCAGCCAGGAGAGCTGCTCCAGTGTGACTCTCCGCTTTGAGGCAAGACATGTCTAAGATGGCGTGACACCGTCGTACCTGGCATGCAGCATAGGCACTGGGGAGCTGGGGCTGTGTAGGTAGAGCAGGCATGGGCAAACTCGGCCCTCCAGCTGTTATGGAACTACAAATCCCACAATGCATTTGCCTTTATGAGTCTTGACTGTGGCTGTCAGACTCCTGCAATGCATTGTGGGACATGTAGTTCCTTAACAGCTGGAGGGCCAAGTTTGCCCATGCCTGAGCTAGAGAGTAGATCGCAGCACCAGTAGAGTTGTGCTGCCACTCAGCCAAGGAGGAGGACGACAGTGAAGAGGATGTAGCAGGAGAAGAGGAGGTGGCAGCAGGCCTGCCTGCAAGCCGTGGAGGTGTCACAAGTAGGTCCGCTGCACAGCCACGTACTCCCTGCCCTGACCGTGCTTGGCAGACCAGGCATCCGTAGTCAGATAGACCCTTGACCCAACGCTGTGTGCCAGAGATGACACCACTTGCCTCTCAACTTCATGGTACAGTTTGGGTATCACCTTTATAGAGAAATAATTGCGGCCTGGTATCTTCCACTGTGGTGTCCCAATGGCCACAAATTTACGGAAGGCCTCAGAGTCCACCAGCTGGTATGGTAACAGCTGGCGAGCTAACAGTTCCGCCAAGCCAGCTGTCAGACGCCGGGCAAGGGGGTGATTGGCAGAAATTGGCTTCTTCAGCTCAAAGATTTCCCTCACGGACACCTGACTGCTGCTGTGGGCAGAGGAGCAGGAACCGCTCAAGGTGAGAGGCGGAGTGGAGGAGGGTGGCTGCGATTGTGAAGGTGCAAGGGAGAAAACGGCTGAAGATGCTGCACCTGAAGGAGGAAGAGGAGAAGGAGGGTGGCTTTTCTTTTGTGTGCTGCTTTTCAAATAACTCCTGCGTTGCAAGTGTCAAATGCAGCGGATGTGGTGCTTGTAGTAGCGCTGGTGGCTGCGGAAGATGTTCTGTGTTAAATAGTCACCACCTCCTGACAATCTTGGGAGTTGATGGGACGTGCCTTTTTCTGAGCAGTATACTTTGGTCCAGGGCCGCACAAAATCACGTCAGCACGACCTCAAACAGACCTGCTGGTTGGCCTGCCTCTGCCTGTTGTTTTGTCCATATCGGAGGGGATGAAGTGAAAGGTATGCACTGACTTGACTAATACAATGTGCAGTCACACAGGTGCAGTTAACAGGTATGCACGGAGTGGTATATCACACTGTGTGTGCTCACGTAGGTAGGTGGGTGCACTGAACAACAGGTAGGTATATGCAGTGATGGGTATTACAAATGTCCACCTGTCAAACTCACGTACCGTGAACAGGTACAGTGACTGGTGGTATTAAATAGCACACTGCATGCGCTCATGTACGTAGGTGGGTGCACTGAACAACAGGTATCTATATGCAGTGATGGGTATTACAAATGTGCACCTGTCACACACGTACCGTGAACAGGTACAGTGACTGGTGGTATTAAATATCACACTGCGTGCGCTCACCTGGGTAGGTGGGTGCACTGAACAACAGGTAGGTAGGT
The DNA here is from genome assembly GCF_040937935.1 of Hyperolius riggenbachi. Lineage (NCBI taxonomy): Eukaryota > Metazoa > Chordata > Amphibia > Anura > Hyperoliidae > Hyperolius > Hyperolius riggenbachi. The sequence goes on along the minus strand of NC_090655.1, from coordinate 186,806,745 downwards.
ATATGCAGTGCTGCTGGGTATTACAAATGTGCACCTGTCACACACACACACACACATACCATGAACAGGCTGCCTGTCACACACACAGGTAGTCACTGAATGTGCTTGAAAGACAGGAAACAAAGACCGAGAGCCGAATCTGGTGTAGTAAGTTTAGCCAATATGGAAAAAAGTATTTCAATGAGAGTATACTCACAAGTGTGGGTCACCTCACAGGCGACCACTGAAATGGCAGGTGGGGAGAATTTTTACCTGACCCCACTCAGGCATAAAAAGTCGCTCTCTATAGCAAGAAAATGGGGATATACCCCTCCACCTGGGGTGGACAAGATATGTAAGGTTGAAAAAATAGAGGCGCCAAAAGAGGATAAGATGAATTAAAAAACGTTTAAAAACGAGGGGGTGGGTGGATCCACTACCCTCATAAGAATGACCAGGCTAAATGCAAGCCGTAATAATCAACAACTATTTATTGGTCTCCAAATATAATGCAACGCGTTTCACGGGCACACATCCCGCTTCATCAGGCAATCTGAGATAGGAGAACACTGAAGGAAAAAAAACAAACAAAAAGAACATTGCCAGGAGGTACTCAAATATTTGCGTCACAGTTTATCATATCATCCTAATAAATGTTCCAATCAACTTCCATCTGGTTTCGTGAGTAATTGGTTATAAAATATACAATAAGCTGTCCATGTGACCTAGTAGGCTTATATGGTAAATTGCCATGTCTAACACCCCTGTGGTGAATAATGTTTATAAAAATGTATGCTTGGTCAGCAGCCAGTAAAGCAATGTTACATATGCACGGCGGCATGTAAAAGTGGTATAAAAAAATCAGTAACACTTACCAGTTCTGGGTCATTTGTGAGCTAGAGCGCCTCTGTAAGATGAGTCCGCTCTCCTCAGGTCTTTTTATTGAAATGCTGATAGCTGAGTCTCCCGCCGAGCGGGTATGGGGGCCGGACACGGACATGACGCATGGGAAGCACCATGTGTCAAGAGTACACTTGGCCATATACAAGAGATAGGGCAGCACAATCTCACGTCCCTTAGACGCAGTTCCGCAACGTGCGGAAGCGTCATGATGTGGAGGGTGATGTGGGCGGGTGTGTGTACACCGGTGGCGGCGCATGCGCATTAGCGTCATGGTGTAGAGGGTTATGCGGGCAGGTGTGTGTGCGGGCGGCGGCGCCTGCGTGTAGACGGAGGGAAACACGGCCATCACCATAACTAGTAAGGGCAACTTGCCCCACTTGCTCAAAATGTTCGAACTGAGCTATAATATAAATTATAATGTATAAAAACGAGAGCAAACAGCATCCTTATGCTGTATGTATACAAAATAGGGGGTTAAAGTCATCAATCATATAGTATTTGTTACAGGCAGCCTGTATCGCTGTGGTATCAGTGTTATAGTGTAGGTGGGTGGCTATCTGGGTATTCTACTGCCCGCTGGTAAAAAGTTATATTGCACCTGTTCCAGGACAATATTCAGTGTATAACCCTGTGTTTATTCAAGGGAAAAATCCCTTTCTAGCCTGTAAAATGTATATAGGCTATATGGTTCTTATAGATGTTATTAGTTATATCTGATGTCGTCGTAATCCCCCTATATAGGTGGAAAAAAGAGAGGTGCTCTCCACCTAAGCATTAAAACATAAAATATACAACATAAAATATATGATATGAAATACAGGATCAACAAAATTAAAATTCTAAGCACATTATGAAGTATAAAAAGGACAATTTTTTAAAAAAAATTAATAACAAAATGAATAAAAGAGAGGACTAAAATGAAAACGTTTAGGCATAATAATTTAGTACAATTTTTCCAGCACTTCGTTTAACCCCTCTGGAACGAGGGTTCTTAGTGTCTGGATCCAATACATTTCTTTTGTCCGTATCGCCTCAGAAATATTCGTGGTTTGTATGTGCTCAATGAGCGTGACCCTAAGGGATTTGGGGTCTCCATTGTGATGGGTACTAAAGTGCTTGGATACACTATGTGAGGGGTATTTTTTAAGGATGTTCCTTTTGTGTTGCCCAATTCTGTCCCTAACCAGTTGCGTGGTGCGTCCTACATACTGTACTTTACAGGGGCACGATATGAGGTATATGACGTTTTTCGATAAACAGTTTAGGTTGTGTTTAATGTGAAAGGAAGCATTCGTAGAGGCGGAACAGAATTCTTTTGTAGTGTTTACAAATTGACAGGCTGTGCAGCGTGACTGATTGCATGGAAAGGAGCCTGGGGTTGTGGAGTTTGTGTGGGGTATGTTGAAAGTGGAAGCGGATCTAAGTTTGCTGGGGGCCAAAAGTCCACGTAGGTTTGGGGCTCTTCTGAACGTCAAAAGGGGATCTCTGGGTAGGGTGGATCTCAGGTGTGGGTCTTGTGATAATATTTCCCATCTATTCTTTAGAATGGAACGGATTTCTGTATGTTGGGTACTGTACCCTGTAATGAATCGCGGGAAAACCGGATTATCCGGAGACCCATGAATTTTCTCTTTGGTATCATGAGTGACTGTAGCTTTGTATTTAGCATCTCGGATAAGTTTTTTTGGGTACCCTCGTTCTAAGAATTTTTTTGTTAGGACCGTCGATTGAGTATGAAACATGGCTGGATCTGTACAATTCCTGAAAATTCTCCGATATTGGCAATAGGGTGTGTTGGTGGTCCATGGGCGGTAATGGAAACTGTTAAAATGTATGTAATTGTTCGAATCTACTGTTTTAAAGTGTGTTTTGGTTTGAATGGTTGCATCTTGTATGTAGAGTACCAGGTCTAGGAATTCTATAGATGTGGGATGGTGTTGGCTAGTGAATATGAGACCCGCTGGATTGTTATTAAGATATTCTAGAAAACTGGGTATGAGGGTATGTTCTCCCTTCCAAATTAGTATGAGGTCGTCTATATACCTTCTATAGAAAATGATGTTTTTCGAGAATGGATTTTGATCGTGGAATTTGAGTATTTCTAAATATCCCATTGCTAGATTTGCATAAGAAGGTGCGAAGGAGCTCCCCATGGCGGTTCCCGTGGCCTGGTGGTAAAAGCTGTCTATGAAAGAAAATACATTATGTTGTAAGATGAATTCTGCGCAGTTTTTCAGGAAATATTGTTGTGTAAGGGGCATCTTAGGGTTGGTTGCTAAATAGTGGTCCAATGCCTGGAGTCCAAAAGAATGTGGAATATTTGTGTATAATGATGAGACATCACATGTCAGCCAACAGTAGTCGGTCTTCCATGAGATGCTTTCCAGTAGAGAGATGAGGTGTTGGGAGTCCTTGAGATAGGACGGTAATGATTGTACCAGCGGTTGTAGATGTGTGTCTAGAAATTTTGATAAATTGCTTGTCATGGAGTCTATTCCAGATATGATTGGTCTCCCAGGGGGGTTAGTAAGGTTTTTATGAATTTTTGGGAGGTAGTAGAAAAATGGAGTTTTCGGGTGGTGATTGATAATGAAATTGCGTTCGTTTTTGGTTATAATGTTATTGAAAAAGGCTTGATTAATAAAGGATTTAAGCATAAGGTTGAATGTCGGGGTAGGATCTGTGTTAAGCTTCGTGTAGTGGAGGGGGTTGTCTAATAATCTATGGGCTTCTGTGATGTAATCAGCTGTGTTGAGAATAACTATGCCCCCTCCTTTGTCTGCGGGTTTAATGGTAATGTCACGGTTATTCCTAATTGAGTATAGAGCTTTTTGTTCTAATATTGTGAGGTTGGAGGTGAGGGGTTGGGAGTCAAGATCCAGTTTTTGGAAGTCGTTAAGTACTAGAGTGTAAAAAGTTTCAATGAAATTTCCTTTTGAGGCTGTGGGGTAAAATCTGGACCTACCTTTTAATTGGGTGGTGATGAATTTTTCGGTGGACATGTCATCAGAATTAGCTAAAAAAATGGGATGTTCATCATTGTTGGTAAGGATAAGATTATTGGCAGTGTCTGATAGCACGGATTGATGTTGTTTCATGGCAAAATATCTTTTCAATGTTAGTTTCCGTACATATGAATTAAGTTCAGCAAATAGTTTGGACATTTGGGACGTGTTGGTGGGACAGAAGGACAAACCTTTTTCTAGTAACTGGGTTTCTGTTCTGGATAATGTATGAGTCGATAAATTAAAAATACAACACGTTTGTGTGAGGGGCTCCATTAGCGGGTTAATGATTGTGTGCGGTTTCTTTTTTCTTTTCCCTCTTTTCCCTCTTTTCCTGATTCTGGGAGTAGTCGTTTTAATTTGTTTCTGGGTTGAAGGAAAACTCTCGACGTAGTTGGGCTGGACAGTGGTAGGACCAGGGTGTTCTGTGTGATCATGGAGGGTAAGTCTAAAAAAGAGGACGTAAGTGTATTGGCTGGGCTGAAATGGTTTGTAATAAGCCCGGGTTTGATCGATGGGCCGGTGGTAGGGGTGTAGCTGTTGGGTGGAGAGAACGTGGGGGGCGGTGTGTCATGGACACTGAGCTGTGAGAGTCCTAGAGGGTCCTCATTCGTCAGCTCATCATGGGAGTTAGTGTATGTCGGTTGGATTACGTCCTGTATCTCAACCGTCTCAGGGGGACTCACGGTGGCCAGTGTGTCTGGGGGGGGTCCCTTATGAAAGGTGCAATGAGGAGTACTGTCAAAGTGAAGCTTGTTATTGGTTATGGTTGTGGGGGGGGGGGGTCAATGATGCACTGACTTGCTTCTTGGGCTTAATTTTAACGGATTGTGGTTTTCTGTTAAACCCTTTCTTTTTCAGAGAGGGAAGAGACCTAGGGTTTTGATAGAATATTTTTGTTATGTCTTTTTCGAAAATTGATTTGGTTGAGGTGCCAGAATGTGCAAAACTGAATTTGGAAGTCAGTAGGCTAGGGGCCTTATCTATATTCAGTGAGGAATTTTTTACTTGGGGTGTGATCGGGGGAGCTAAACCTGGAGGGGGAATCCACGGAGGTGGAGGGAAAGGTGGAAACCGTGCATATGTAACATTGCTTTACTGGCTGCTGACCATGCATACATTTTTATAAACATTATTCACCACAGGGGTGTTAGACATGGCAATTTACCATATAAGCCTACTAGGTCACATGGACAGCTTATTGTATATTTTATAACCAATTACTCACGAAACCAGATGGAAGTTGATTGGAACATTTATTAGGATGATATGATAAACTGTGACGCAAATATTTGAGTACCTCCTGGCAATGTTCTTTTTGTTTGTTTTTTTTCCTTCAGTGTTCTCCTATCTCAGATTGCCTGATGAAGCGGGATGTGTGCCCGTGAAACGCGTTGCATTATATTTGGAGACCAATAAATAGTTGTTGATTATTATTACGGCTTGCATTTAGCCTGGTCATTCTTATGAGGGTAGTGGATCCACCCACCCCCTCGTTTTTAAACGGTTTTTAATTCATCTTATCCTGTTTTGGCGCCTCTATTTTTTCAACCTTACAGTCACTGAATGTGCTGGGCCTGGCAGTGGCACAGTAGGAATTAAGGGGCCAAAGGCCAGCTGCAACTGACTGACAGGGCTGTATATAAATATAATGCAGGTGGGCCACACACAAAAAAAATAGATCACAAGAACAAGATTAGCTCTCAAAAGAGCTGTTGATGGGTGTTTTTTTTAGCAATAAGAATCAGCAAGGAGCAAGCTAACAAGCCTACAAGAGCCTAACTAAGCTTTCCCTATGAGAGTCTGCAGCAGCTCTCCCTTCTCTAATTACTGCAGGCACACAGGTGAGTCCAATGCCTGACTCTGCCTGCATTTTATAAAGGGGGGAGGGTCTCCAGGAGGGAGTGTAGCCTGATTGGCTACAATGTGCCTGCTCACTGTGATGTGGAGGGCCAAAGTTGACCCTAATGATGTACTATGGGGGCGAATTGAACTTCCGGAAAAGTTCACGGTTCTCCGCGATCACCGGTCGCCGGCGAACCGTTCGGGTTATCTCTAGGTATTACTACCAGGTGTGTGTTTATTCTACAAATATCAGATAAAATATAACAGTGGCTTCCAGTTAACTGCTATATACAGGAGAGCTCCATGTGTTGCATTAAGGGAAGCCTAGTAGGCCAAAAGAGAGTGACCTGGAGAGATACTGATAGTTGCACTATAACGGGTAACTGACTAAGAGACCATTGACACTTCTGTAATTTACATAATCTCCACCTAAACTGCATCTAAAATGCATGTAAAGCATGTCTAAACTACTCAAACATTTAAGAGTGCAGATGAGTGAATGGGCCCTTTGGAATAAATGTGAGAAGCAATACTCAATGTTTTTAGTGTACAAACAGAATAATTGCTGACATACAGCTGTACCTAACTACCACTGCAAAGAAATGTGATAAACGATACCTTACAAAAAGTGGAGAACTGGACATACTCTATAGACCTCATGTATCAGAGTGTAAAAATGTGTCATCTCCCCAAAATCACCATACAGCAGATAAGCAGGGGATGCTAGACCATGAGTTAGGCTAAAGTATGAGTTAGGGTATTTACCAACTTTTTTTAAAAATTAACCAGTTGTTTGGAGATGGGGAAAGTGTGCATGATTATTTAAAAGTCCTAGACTTGGGCTTTAACGAAACCTACAAACATGACTTGACAGTTACATAACTTGTCCACTGTTTAACTGAGTGACGGTAGCTCACACCAGTCATTCCCTTGTATATACATTACCAGCGCATCGGCAAAAGTAGTCAAGCTGCTTGGAAGACTTTATTTGTGAACTATATCTGCAGCTTTATAAAAGAGGTGGATCCCTTAGGATCATTGCTGGGAGTGCTTAGAATGGTCAGGCCCTGCCTCTATGTCTAACCACCCTGAAGTGCCTAAAGGTTAACCTGGCTAATGCAGTTTGACAATTATCAGCAAATAGAATAAAAGACAGGATTGTTCTGCAATTGAAATATGCAACAAAAAGGTTATCTCAAATAAATATTGAAAAACTGGAAATCATGGTTACAGGACTCCGGCATACGTTTTATTAACGTATCTACACTGCTGACGGTTGTAGTGTAAAAAGCACTAATACATATTGCCCTGTCTCGAAACAGCACTGGGGAACAATGCAAATGTCTATGCAGCCTTTTTCTGTCTAATTGCTATTAGTGACAATTACAGGGATCTGTGCAGAAATTAACATGAGAGCAAGCACTAATTGTGGTGTATTTTCTACCGTATTGATGGCCCCCTGCCTGCTGTTGGAAAATGTACCAACAGAAATCAACGTTAAAGCAAAGCAAAACAAAACATCTCATTATACCTTCTGCTTCCATCACTAGCTGACCCTGGCTGGTAACCCACCATTACTTAACCACTAAATGAGACAAAAAAAAAAACCTCTTAAGTAACGCATAAGGTTTTGGAACACATATTTTGGTTAAAATGTTTATTTGACTTTCAGAAAATGTGTTATTAAAAGCAAAAGAAGAAATATAAATATTGTTAATATAATTACACATCTGTTACTCTTGTTTTTTATCTTCCCATAAATTAAAGAGCAAATCTGACATCATCCATTTATTTGGTTTTGGATTGCATGGGGGGTGGGGAGAGGGGGGTAAGAACCTCTGTTTGGTAACTGTTGTTTGTGCCCCTGTTAGGGAGAATTCATCATCTATTTCTGTGAAAGCTGGCACTGGAAAAGAAAATGGGGTGGATTCCAAAATGTTATAGCCGTCACCAGAACAGGAGTTGTGAAAATATCTCCAGTGAAAATGTTCATGTAACCGGAAGTGAGGTCATTCAGAGAGCAGTAAAAAAATGATTTTAACCCTTTCACCTTTTAACCAAACCTATAAAGAAAAAAGTTTTAGCTGGAGTTTTAGCTTAAAGCAGACCTGAACTCAGAACATCCTCTCTGCTCTAAAAGATAAGCAACAGCATAATAACATTTAAACAAAAAACATTTCTTTGTTACAGCTGATACAAATCCAAAAATAAATCTGCGCTGTTTCTACTTCCTGTTTCATGGAAGCAAACATTTTGTTAACAGCCTGTGCTTTCATATGAGCTTATCTGCCAACTGCGCCGTGGTAGTCATGTGACAAAGGGGAAAGCTTAAATTTCAACTTGTGATTAGACACAAAGGAGGAGAAATGAAACAGGCTAAACTCTCTAAATACATACAGGGTGCATTTATCTGTGCCTCCCTTCTGTGCTGTGCAAGAGTGAAGATCCACTTCAAGAAGTTTAAAATGATTTCATTGAGCTTTGTGCATTGGATGCCCCTCTTTAAGATAACTGAACACAGATGCATATGACCATTTGCATTGCAAAAACCTTCTTCAGCCGAAGTATCTACACACTCACATATACACTGTATATATATATATATATATATATATATATATATATATATATATATATATATATATGTCATTTTCAAGAGTATTATAAAAATGTTCTATTTTAAGAGCATTACTTTACATGAAGATTCACAACAAACATCCTTTGATAATATATTTTGCTGTTGGAAAAAAAATATTTTAAGTGGTGGGGAGATAAAAATTGCACGTGTATTCATAAATGACAGCAGATCATGGGTACTGTATCTTAATGTGAATGTGTGTAGTGCCACCTTCATTTTTTTACTTTGCATGAGAGGGATAGAGCATTGCTGATGGAAACACTTTGAAGGATACAATGCACAGCACAAGTTGGATTTTTGTGACCTTGCTGTAATATAACCTCAGCAAAGTTTCTCTTTGGGCGGATGCTCAATCCTCTCCAGGTGTTTACAATTCACCTTCTTCCCCTCCCCATTGGCTGCTGCCATTTTGAATCACAGGGTAATTATGGAAACACACTTGAGAAAAACACATCTAAGGTGAAACTGGAGGGTACTCTCCTCTGACGTGTTTCATTCAGTAAATATTTATGCAGAAATCTGTGTCAGAAAGCTGAACATCTTTTTCCAAACTGTCACAGAGCATCAGATTTCATCCAGGCCTTATTAAAACAGTACTTTCCAATGTCTGCATCTGAAATTACTTTTTAAGTACAAAAATAAAATTTAAAATGTACTTACTGAGACTATGTACGGTCACTACATTAAAACAGGAAGCAGATTATGACACTATCAATGGAACAAATCTGGATACTTTGCAGATATAACAGAGCTATTGTGTATTGTGTATGCTTTCATAGAGCTCACAGTGCAGTTTTACATGGTTTTCTATCATTGTCTCCTTTTACTCTTCTTTTTAAGTAATCATTTTCAGGTCTTACCTTGTTTTCTTTGGCCTTTACTACTTTCATGAAAGCTCCTCTGGAACCTGCAACTTCCCGCTCCTTGTTTGTCACTTTCCTGGTATCCAAAAACTTTAGATTAGGAAGTCTGTGCAGGACAAAGTACCTGTAAAAAAAGTGACTGTGATGAAAATTTGTCTTTGTCAAAAGATTGTCCTATGGTTCATATATCTGTGTCGGTCTGGGGTGCCCCTTTAAGCAAGGGGAGTTTTCCTCGACCTGTGGAAAAGGTGAGACGGGGAGCCCTTATGGTGTAGTATCGTTAGGAAAATTTGGAGGTACAGAATTGTGAATAATATATACTCACAAAGGTGGGTTGCAGTCCTGCAACCACCGTATTGGCATGCGGAAAAAAAACGCTTCCGCTTGGTAGCCCGGACCCTCTGGATCTGGGTGGTCGCTCTCCTCCTATGGTCCTGTACCCTGGTCGGCCGTGTCGCCCAGTGGTAGGGATGGCACATCAGAGAGGTGTTGGATACACAAGTAGAAGCACGTCGGTGGAGGCGCCCAAATGTATGCAATGGTAGTAAAATTTGTAACGGAGGTCTCTTACCTCCAGAAGAAGACTCTCATAGATGGAACAGATGGATCTGATCTATGCGCCCCCGCTCTGCACGGCTGGAAATAAGGTTATCTGTTTTATTGACCTGAGGAAGTGGGCTGTGTCCAGTGAAATGCGTTGTCTACAGTATAACCGTTTTTTTTTAATAAAGACTCCCTTGTTCCATCTATGAGAGTCTTCTTCTGGAGGTAAGAGACCTCCGTTACAAATTTTACTACCATTGCATACATTTGGGCACCTCCACCGACGTGCTTCTACTATGGTTCATATGTACATCTATCTCCCTGTACAATGAAAGTAAGAAGTTTTGTATCAGGATGATACCATTTATTGACTAACTAAAAAGAATAAGAGTAAGCTAGCTTTCGGCTGTAAAGCCTTCATCGGGTTTCAATCCTTTTTGCTTGCAAGTTGATGGCACAGACAGCTATATACATGCAGCATCAAAAGGGGATACACAGATTTTTTTTTTCAAGCATAAATACATGTCATTAAGATCCCTAAGTGAAACAGAACATCTAAATGGGGTGGGAGGTTGTTAGCTGAGATAAGACTCCTTGTTTACACAACATTCACAGACTAAATTCTGAGTTCACAAGTTTAGCTATATAGGCTGAGAAAGAGTTTTGGCATTAAATATCATGAGCCTCATACCAGTTTAAAAAGTTGTTGTCCTTATTCAAGCCTTTGTCCACCGCTTTGAACCAATTTATAAATTTTGTTTCTGCTATTAATCTATCATTTGATGTTTTGAAGCCACCCTTTTTTTGAGCAGTGACACGAAGATCATTCATGCTGTGTCCGTTGGAATGAAAGTGTGTAGCAACTGGGAGTCCAGATTCTGGATTGTTAATAGTTTGCCTGTGTCCATTCATACGTACGTAACATTGGGGCATTTAGCACACATGATCAGATATACATGATTGGTGGATTCATAGGAAAATGTGCCTTGTACTCTGTACTCTTGTTGTGAACCGGGTATCATTAACCTGTCAATGGGGTAAATATGTCTGCAGGTCCCACACCTTTTTTGTCGGCAGGGTGATGTTCCATTTTGTTGTGGCCTATTCAAAGAATTCTTGACAATGATCTGTTTTAGATTGGGTGGTTGCCGATCTACAGCACCTGGTTATTGACCAGGCTTTGTGACCCATACTGAACTAAGCAATTCCACTGGAAATACGTGTAGTTTATTCATGAACACTGTCAAAATGTTAAACAGTGTAAATTATTTAACATTTCACTCACAAGTTAGATTCTATATTCACATACAGGAAGCAATATAACAAGTTGTGTTGATAAGCAAACAAAAAAAAAATACATTTAGCTCTGCATCCCAAAAGTTTTATTTATTGTGTAAAGATTATCACACTGCCAAAAAAGATTGTGATGAGTGGATCATTAAATATACCCTTTAAGTTTCAAAATCTGGGAATGTCAAAAGAAGGTTTGTGTCAGAAGCTCCGGGAGTCTTAGGGTTATTTGATCAACCAAAACTGTTAATTTTGATGCCCAGTATTGAGAATTTAGTTTTTTCTCCAATACCTAGTTTCAAGAGTCCTTTAAGACTTCTGAGACTTCCCCCGATGAATCTGCTTAGCTTAATCCTAACAGCAGCCCCTGCTATGGGACTGAAAGCTACATTTTTCTATCTACAACCGTCACACCATTTAGTTGCAGTACTCCCTCGAATAGTCATGACCTTAATTTAGAATATAACCTTTGTCCCTTTCGTACCTGATGGACAACCCTAACCATGATCTTTCTTCTATGTCTTACCACACCCTCTACCCCTTCAACAATGCCTAACATAGATGGATCTGCTATTCTTACATTATTCTCATACTCATCTGATAGTTTCCTCCAGAACAGAACAAGTCTTAGTTTAATCCTCCACTAGCCTCTGACATACAGCCACCCCCAGGGCCGGATTTGTACTTCCAAGTGCCCTAGGCCAGCTGTCACCAACCACCCCACCCCCCATTAAATTCTGTCCAACCCTCTGAGTAGCAATAACTGGTTTGAATGGGCTCCCCACCATTTTGCTGCTCTACCCCTCATTTGGCAAAGAAGCAGTGCATGCTCAAAACATTCCCGGCCTCGGCTGCTGTGCACATCTGGGCAGGAGTGTAAAATTGCAAGGAGCCTGAGTAGACAGAGCATGTGCTGCTTCTTTGTCCTCTGTGTGACTGGCTGTAGTCAGAGCCACAAACGGATGACAGGGCTGCGCTATTGAAAGAAGCTCATCCAAAACAGAGAACATTGAGTAGTAGATCTAAAACTAGTAGTTAATATATTTGGGAGAAGCCAAAAGACAAAATGAATCCCTGTAGGTGCACCACAGCAAGATCTAGATAATAATCAGGGATATACTGAAGACACAGGAAGCCAAAAATTGCAAAAATACTTTTTCTTTTTAATTTTCAAAAAAGTGCAGAATTTTGTATACAAAAACTTTAAACATGTAAAAAAGTGCATATAACTGGTTGACAAAGGCAACAACATCGATTTGTTTTGGGTTGATGACCCTTCTTCAGGCCTTTATATATATAAAATGAACATCTGCACAATTGAATTACACAGTAGAATCTCATCTGGACAAATATAAAACCAGGATAGACCACCACAAGTGGATTTAAACGAAGAGCTGCATGGGAGCAGGACATCAAACAGGGTGGTTTGGATGTCCTGCTCCCATGCGGCTCTTCGTGATTAAAGTTTTTGTATACAAAATTCTGCACTTTTTTGATAATTAAAAATAAAAAGTATTTTTGCAATTTTTGGCTTCCTGTGTCTTCAGTATATCCCTAATTATTATCTAGAAGATCTAAAACTACACATGCTGCATAGATGTGCTTTAACCACTTAAGCCCAACTGGACGAGATTTCTCGTCCAGTTGGGCTGCGCGCACTCCCGCGGGTCGCGCGCGCTCCCGCGGGCCCCCCCGTGCGCGCCCCCGCTGCTGGCCGCTAGATTACCGATCAGTGAAAGGGATTATAAATCCCTTTCGCTGATCGGACCCCCCCGGAGAAAAGCCGACAGCGTCTCTTCAGATGCTGCGGCTTTTCTGAGCTCTGGGCTCCTTTCTTCTGCCTGGGAGCGAGATCGATCGCTCCCAGGACTTTTTGATTCTGGCCATCTTGTGGCCAAATAGCAAATTACACCTGTAAAAAAAAAAATTCAAATTAAACATATAAATATATTAAAAAAAAACCTGTTTACCTCCCACACCAAAAAATACCCACATACAAGTTTAAATAAAAAAAAAAATTACAATAATAAAAAAAAAAAAAAAAACATAAATAGTTACCTAAGGGTCTGAACTTTTTAAATATGCATGTCAAAGGAGTATATCAATATGATTTAATAAATTATGGGCTTCTAAACAGTGATGGATGCAAAACGGAAAAAATGCACCTTTATATCCAAATAAAATATTGTCGCCATACATTGTGATAGGGACATAATTTTAACGGTGAAATACCCGGGGCATATGGGCAAATACAATACGTGAGTTTTAATTATGGAGGCATGTATTATTTTAAAACTATAATGGCTGAAAACAGAGAAATAATGAATTTTTTCCATTTTTTTCTTATTCTTCCTGTTAAAATGCATTTACAGTAAAGTGGCTCTTAGCAAAATGTACCACCCACAGAAAGCCTAATTGGTGGCGGAAAAAACAAGATATAGATCAATTAATTGTGATGAGTAGTGATAAAGTTATTGGCAAATGAATGGGGGGTGAAAGTTGCTCGGATGTAAAAAAATGTCAACCCTTCGGGCTTAAGTGGTTAAACAGTGACAATATAGTTCTTAGGGCAAGGCAAGGAAGGAGAGATCTTAATGAGTCAGTAGGAAGTTTTGAAGTTTTTAAAACAGAATGATAACATTTATTAGCTACCTGTAAATAAAAACAGTGAGCCTTTGGCTTCTTCAGACTTTGTATATGTTTGTAGACTTTATACTAACAAAATGTTAGAGCACACAACTATATATACATTCCGCATCCGATGGAGATACATAGTTTGTTTTGCAAATATAGCTAGCAAACTGCAATGCTCTTCTAAAATGAGTCAGGAAAGAGTTAAACTGTAGCACAGAGAATGCTGTGGTCATTCCCTAGGAAAAAACAAACAAACCATACATTTAACAGGTCTCAGGTCTTTAAGAGCTGACCAGACCAGTAATAAATCTGAAACCGCAGAGGGAGAAGATTCCTATTTGTGATTATGAATTTGTGCATGAAAAAAACCTACGGAACTCAAGAGTTCTGCTACTAAACCCAGGCTGGCACTTCTCACAGCAGCTTGTATGTCCCCACCATCATACAGAGGGAGGACATAATCATCAGGTGACAACACATACTGACTGTCCTCAAACATACTCTGCACAAGTGAGAGAGATGCAGGGATCTCTGGAATTCAGGCATACCAGAGAAAATCAGGAGAGATGATTTACTTTGACATGTGACCTCTTATCTCTCAAAGTCCAGCGCCCTGCTGATTTTATCGCCCTAGGCCTTGACCTTTGTGGCCTTCCCAGAAATCCGGCCCTGGCCACCCCTAACACTAACCATCCACAAACTCTCTTAACCTGATTGATTTCTGTACGTACCTGTCAGCATAGAGACTCTTAATTAAAAAAAATACAATAAAAAATGTTGACATATTACCATGCCAAAATTCCCCAGCTTGTTACTGAGACACTTTACTATGTGTTATTAGATGGGCCCAAAGACCTCTTAAAACAATGTGTCTACATTAAAAAAGACTTAAAGGGAACCTGAAGCGAGTATTTATTTGGTTTTTATTTGGTTGCAGTTGAAATGCCAGTTTTGCTATAAATGTATTTTTACACAAATTGTCGTCTTATTGCTAGTAATAACAAGCTTGCATCTATAAGGCCTCAACAAGTCAACAAAATTATACTAAAGGCATTGAACTACAAGAGAAAGGGAATAACTAACATTCAGACAGGAATATTACTTGGGACAAGAACTTAACGTGGATTTTAATGATTAGATGCAAAAGGCCATACAAAGGGGACAGTAGTGAGATAGGCGCCGGCAGAAACAGAAGCAAGTTTGTCATCACTGGCTGAGTATGGATCACAGCACAGGACGAAAAGAGGACTCAGCCACTCTCATTGAGCGGGGAGACGTAGGAGAACAGGAGATGACAGCTTCTGTCTACTCAAGACTTTCTGTCTGGGGAATTTAGTACTTGCAAAAGGTGAAGCGTGAAGAGCAGGCAAGTGATATCCTGCATCTGTAAGACTAACAGTGGCTGTCTCTGCCAACCAGACACTCTACAGTCTAACCTGTACACAGACACGTGTGTTCATCTACCATAGGGAGATTGTATCCCTTTAATATCACTGCAATATCCCTAATAAGTTTGCTTTGTGCATAAGTCTTTCATTCTGTATACCAAAGAAAAGTATCACCCACTGCCATGTAAAAGTATGCACCAAACTCCATAAAAAGCATAGTAAACCCCGCTGAACTTAAAGTAAAATTATAAGAGTTGCATCTTTCTTATACCAAAGATCACAAAGTTTAACTGACAAATCCTGTAATAAATTGCTGACAGCCTCTGTGACTTTCGCTCCAAAGCATATTACTCATTCTGCCTTAAATGTAAGCTGCAATGAATTAGTGAAGTGGGATGTTTTTTGTCAAAGTGCAATACATGTGTCATACCAGCATTCACATGCTGGCCAAAACATTTTCTGCTGTAATAAAAATGATGATATGTCACCTCACTAGAGAGAAAACTTGTGATGAAGAGCAGAGATTGAATGTCTGTGAATAAGGACTAGGGCTTAGACTACACAGTCGCAGTCTTCATCCACTTGTTCCTTGTGGCTCTTCCGTTTGCGTGGCACAAGATTCCAGTCTTAGTGCAGATTACTACACATCCTGATCTGCATTTTCTTCTTCACTTCCTGCTTATATTTAAAACACACAAACAGACCGTGTATTGTGTTGCAGCCAAATATTTAACTGCTTCAGGTGCTGCAAGTAAACTTCAAAATTAAAAAGCCACAGGCTTGTTCAGCTTTCCGCCTTTGATGTTGCCATTAATACCTATGAAAATGGCTCAGAGCATATTTCCCAGCCAGGGTTTAGTTGACTCATTCAGCAGTTCACCTAAACCACAGCGAACTTTATTTTCAGGTCAAGCATTGTTGCTGCAGTGAGAGGAGTACAGTAAATGTCAGTTTCTTCCTATTAATAATGACATTGCTGCCACTGAACTTGTTGTCTAATCACTGTGCTGTTAACAATAAACCTACAGGTCATATCTGACAGAAGGACAGGGCCTCGTGGGTCACTCCCATCATAATTAAACACACCAATGTTGCTGTCAACCTTTTCAAACATTTTTCCAGCAAGTGCAAACAGTGTCAATAAACATACTGTATACAGTAGCTAATAATGCTACAAAACTATTGTATCACTGTTCAGGGGAAAATCTGGAAAACGAACATTGGGATTTCTAGCCTGTGTATCTAGTTTACCTTAGAGTTGTTGTCAGTCAGTATTCTGTCCCTTTACATGCAATGCAAAACAAAGTATGTTTAATGGTGTGGTGAGAGATATTAACCCATTGCGCTGCAATGTACCATCCCATTACTTTATCATCAGAAGCAGAATCATTAGGGCTAATTTGTAGAGCAGTCATGCCGGTTTCACCATTCTCAGTTTTCTCCACTCTTGGGGGTATATTCACTAAATTGTGGTGAGTAGAGCAAAAGGCAATACATGCAATGTATTACGCTCAACTCATGCACTAAGACATGTTATTCTGATTACAGCAGCTTAGTGAATATCTTTGTAACAGTGATGAAATTTAGTACTCTACTGACCTGAAAGGGATAAAAATACACTACACTAAAATGTTTTAAATGGGGTAAAAAAAAAAGTGACAGAAGGCTGATAAAAAAAAAACCTGATGAAAATGAAACACAAGCAGGTCGAAAATATGACAACCAAGGAAATGATGACAAAAAGCAACAGTGGTGAATAGAGGAAAAATAGCAAAATATGTGTTAACAGCATGCAGAAAGATGTTTCTTTGATTTCTTAAAGGACCACTATCGCAGAAAAAAAAAGTAGGCAGTTAAAATCTGACAGAACCGACAGGTTTTGGGCCAGTCTATCTCCTCATGGGGATTCTCAAGGTTTTCTTTGTTTTCAACAACATTTCCTGAACAGCAGTTTAAAGCAGTATAAAACCCTGGCATAATATTTAATGAAACATGTTTTCCTATTTTTTATATGCCATACGGTTATCATATTTGCTTTTGTGCATAAGTATTAGTATTCATTTAGAAATTATACGTTCCCAAAGTACACTTTTTTTGCTCCGAAAGCTGACTTTGCATTTTATTTATAACTGCTTTATTCATGTTTAGAGATGGCCCGAACCTCTGATTTTTGGTTCGCATACCGCGAGCGTGAACTTCTGCAAAAGTTTGCGAACATGCAAACTTCTGCGAACTGCAACTTCAATGGGGAGGCGAACTTTGAAAAATAGAAACATTTAAGCTGGCCACAAAAGTGATGGAAAAGATGTTTCAAGGGGTCTAACACCTGGAGGGGGGCATGGTGGAGTGGGATACACGCCAAAACTCCCCGGGAAAAATAAGGATTTGACGCACAGCAGCGGTTTAAGGGCAGAAATCATATTTTATTGCTAAATTGGAGGCCTAAAGTCCTTTAAAACATCTTGTATGTGTATACATCAATCAGGGAGTGTAATGAGTGTACTGCTTCACACTGACAGACCAAACTCACTGTGTAACGCACTGCAAACAGCTGTTTGTGTAGTGACGGCCGTGCTGGATTGGTGCGCACCATGGCCAGAGTGCAGGCGATAGCGTTTTTCAAGCTCATATGGTCGGGCTGAGGTAGCTCAATGACAGAACAACAGTGACTGAGTGTCCAGCTGATCGAATTTGGTCTGTCCACAATGAAGCAACGACCTTATTATCTATTTTCTTGGGTCAGGTGTGCCCCCCAACCCCAACACACTCATATAGCCAGCGGTCATTGCTTCATTGTGATACGCAAGCCCCAAGGTAATGATCACGAAGGGGAATTGACACATGTACATGCCTTTTGTTTTGTTGTTGCAGCTGCAGTGCAGCCAGAAAAATTAGGTAGGCATGTACACGCACCAGAAAAATTATTATAACGGCCACTGATAGCAGTGGCCTTAAAAATTCAGGAATTCGCCTGGAGTCCTGGTGGACCCTGTTGGTGGTGGCAGTCAAGCGGCCTGTAGGCAGAGATGCTGTGTGGAGACCGACTTAGTCTTGGGGCAGGCAGCCAGTCACATGGCGTGCAGGCAGAGATGCTGTGTGTGGGGACTGACTTAGTCTTCGGGCGGGCAGTAACCCTCCGGGATCCATGCCTCATTCATTTTGTTAAAGGTGAGGTACTGAACACTTTTGTGACCTAGGCGACTTACTTCTCAGTGACAATGCCTCCAGCTGCACTGAAGGTGCTTTCTGACAGGACGCTTGAGGCAGGGCAAGACAGAATTTGGATGGCAAATTGGGACAGCTCTGGCCTCAGGTCAAGCCTGCGCACCCAGTAGTCCAGGGGTTCATTGCTGCTCACAGTGTCTACATCCACACTTAAGGCCAGGTAGTCGGCTACCTGCCAGTCGAGGGTGAATCCTGAAGCTAAGGCCTAAAGAATATCCGCATGTCCAACATCACCATGAGATCGCTAAAGCGTCCTGTCGTTGCCTGCGTGGACCTGGGAGAAGGTTTACTGGCAGTGGTACCTTTATTCCTTTGTGTTGTGACATCACCCTTAAATGCACTGTAATGCATAGTAGCCAGCTTGTTCTGCATATGCAGCATCCTTTCTGCCTTCAGGTGAGTTGGTAACATGTTTGCCACTTTGGGCCTATACTGAGGGTCTAGTAGCGTTGCCACCCAGTACAGCTCATTCCCCTTGAGTTTTTTTATATGTAGGTCCCTCAACAGGCTGGGCAGCATGAAAGACGCCATCTGCACAAAGTTGGATCCAGACGTACTATCCAACTCCTCTTGCTCTACCTCAGTGATGTCAGGTAAGTTCTCCTCCCCCCCCCAGCCACGAACAAACCACGGGAGCGTTGAGCAGCACAAGTCCCCTGGGACACCTGCTGTGGTTGTTCTTCTGCTGCCTCCTCCTCAAAAAAAACCACCTTCCTCATCATCTGACTCCTCTTCCCCACACGACTCTTCCTCCTCCTCCTACCCCCTCTGTGCTGCCGCAGATATTGAGGAAACATCTGGTTCTGATGAGAATTAATCCCACAACGCTTCCTCCTGTAACTGTTCCTGTTCACGCTCATCCACAGCTTGATCAACCACTCTACGCACAGCATATGGGAAGGCATATGGGATCAAGTCGCTGATGGCGCCTTCACTGCGACTCACCATGTTTGTCACCTCCTCAAACGGCTGTATGAGCTTGCAGGCATTTCGCATGAGTGTCCAGTACTTCGGCCAGAACATTCCCCATCTCCCCACACTGTGTCCTTTGACTGTAGTTGTAGAGATACTGTTTGACGGCTTTCTCCTGTTGTAGCAGGCGGTCGAACATCAGGAGGGTCGAATTCCAGTGAGTCGGGCTATCGCAAATCAAGCGCCTCACCGGCAAGTTGTTTCTCTGCTGAATATTGGCCAAGCGTGCCATGGCCGTGTAAGACCACCTGAAATGCCCACACAACTTCCTGGACTGCTTTAGGACGCCCTGTAAGCCTGGGTACTTACACACAAATCTCTGGATTACAAGATTGAGCACATGCATGTGCAATGCAGGGTACATGTGTCAACTTTCCCAAATTCAAAGCCGAAATGAGATTGCTGCCATTGTCATACACCACGTTGATGATCTCCAGTTGGTGCGGGGTCAGCCACTAATCCACCTGTTTGTTTAGAGCAGCCAGGAGAGCTGCTCCAGTGTGACTCTCCGCTTTGAGGCAAGACATGTCTAAGATGGAGTGACACCGTTGTACCTGGCATGCAGCATAGGCCCTGGGGAGCTGGGGTTGTGTAGCTGGAGAGGAGCTCGCAGCACCAGTAGAGTTGCGTTGCCACTCAGCCAAGGAGGAGGAGGACGACAGCGAAGAGGATGCAGCAGGAGGAGTAGGAGAAGAAGGAGAAGGTGAGGAGGTGGCAGCAGGCCTGCCTGCAAGCCGTGGAGGTGTCACAAGTTGGTCCGCTGCACAGTCACGTACTCCCTGCTTGCCATCGGTCACCAGGTTGACCCAATGGGCTGTGTAAGTAATGTACCCGCCCTGACTGTGTTTGGAACACCAGGCATCTGTGGTCAGATGGACCCTTAACCCAACGCTGTGCGCCAGAGATGACACCACTTGCCTCTCAACTTCATGGTACAGTTTGGGTATC
Organism: Hyperolius riggenbachi; assembly: GCF_040937935.1. Lineage (NCBI taxonomy): Eukaryota > Metazoa > Chordata > Amphibia > Anura > Hyperoliidae > Hyperolius > Hyperolius riggenbachi. Next base: position 186,786,512 of record NC_090655.1, on the reverse strand, counting down.
GCCTTTTTTGACAAATAATTGCGGCCTGGTATCTTCCACTGCGGTGTCTCAATGGCCACAAATTTTCAGAAGGCCTCAGAGTGCACCAGCTGGTATGGTATCAGCTGGTGGGATAACAGTTCAGCCAAACCAGCTGTCAGATGCCGGGCAAGGGGCTGACTGGCAGACATTGGCTTCTTCCGCACAAAGATTTCCTTCACAGACACCTGGCTGCTGCTGTGGGCAGAGGAGCAGAATGGAGGAGGTTGGCTGTGATTGTGAAGGTGCAAGAGAGAAAGCGGCTGAAGATGATGCACCTGAAGGAGGAAGAGGAGAAGGAGGGTGGCTTTGTTTTTGTGTGTTGCTTTTGCTCAGGTGGTCTTCTCATTGCAGTTTGTGCCTTTACTGCATGTGCCTTCATAAGGCAGTTGTCCCTACGTGGGTGTTGGCCTTTCCACGGCTCAATTTTTGGTGGCAGACAGTACAGATGGCATTGCTCGGATCTTTGGCATACACACTACAAACTTTCCACACCGCTGAGCAACCCTGGGGTGTGGGCACTATGGTGGCGTCAGCAGCTGATGTTGAAGGGCATGTTGGCTGGCTGTCCATCGGTGGCGATACATGGCACCGGACACTGCCACCAGCTGTTTCTGATGACGAGCTCCACCTGCTTCTTTCAGCAACTCATCACCTCCTACTCCTCCTCTCTGACTCCCCCTCTGAACTGTTCCCCTGTTCATCTCCTCTATTGGGAACCCATGTGGCATCCATATCATCATAATCATAATCATCCTCCCAGCTTCGCTTGTATCAAACACCTCCAAAACTGCACCAACAGCAGGTACTTCATCATCCTCCTCCTCACACGTTACGTCCATAGTGTCGCCTAACTCAGACATATGAGGTGGTGTAACTTGCTTAGCGCCTTCATCTTGTTGTAACAATAATGGCTGTGAATCAGTGATTTTCCCACCAAAAAACTCCTGCGAAGTGTCAAATGTAGTGGATGTGGTACTTGGAGTAGCGCTGGTGGCTGCGGAAGATGAGGTGTTCTGTGTTAAATAGTCAACCACGTCCTGACAATCTTGGGAGTTGATGGGACGTGCCTTCTTCTGAGCACTGTACTTTGGTCTCGGGTTGCACAAAATCACGTCAGCATGACCTCAAACAGACCTGCCGGGTGACCTGCCTCTGGGTCTGCCTTTGCCTCTTGTTTTGTCCATATCGGCGGGATGAAGTGAAAGGTATGCACTGACTTGACTAATACAATGTGCAGCCAGAATCCAGGAAAAATCCCGCTGCACCAGATGGTGGGATATTGTAAAAAAACCTTTATTAGTAATCCATCATCAAAGTAGCATACAAAAGCTCACGCGTATCGGAGCAACGGCTCCTTAATCATCACACAGGTGCAGTGAACAGGTATGCAGTGACTGGTATTACAATACAATGTGCAGCTGTCACACAGGTGCAGTTAACAGGTATGCACGGACTGGTATACTAAACAGCGTGCGGTCACACAGATGCAGTGAAGAGGTATGCAGGGATTGGTATTACAAATGTGCAGCTGTCACACAAAGGTACCGTGAACAGGTGCAGTGACTGGTGGTATATTACACTGCTTGCGGTCACGTAGGTGCACTGAACAGGTTACAGGTATGCACTGCAGTGATTGGTATTACAAATGTGCAGCTGTCACACACAGGTTCTGTGAACCGGTGCAGTGACTGGTGGTATATTACACTGCTTGCGGTCACGTAGGTGCACTGAACAGGTTACAGGTATGCACTGCAGTGATTGGTATTACAAACGTGCAGCTGTCACACACACACACACACACACACACACACACACACACACAGGTACCGTGAACAGGTGCAATGACTGGTGGTATTAACAATGCGTGCACTCACATAGGTAGGTAGGTAGGTAGGTAGGTGCACTGAACAGTGAACAGGTGCAGTGATTGGGATTACAAATGTGCACCTGTCACACACACACACAGGTACCATGAACAGGTGCAATGACTGGTGGTATTAACAATGCGTGAGCTCACGTAGGTAGGTAGCTAGGTAGGTAGGTAGGTGCACTGAACAATGAACAGGTGCAGTGATTGGGATTACAAATGTGCAGCTGTCATACACACACACAGGTACCGTGAACAGGTGCAATGACTGGTGGTATTAACAATGCGTGCGCTCACGTAGGTAGGTAGGTAGGTAGGTGCACTGAACAGTGAACAGGTGCAGTGATTGGGATTACAAATGTGCAGCTGTCACACACACACACACACACACACACACACACACACACACACACACACACACACACACACAGGTACCGTGAACAGGTGCAATGACTGGTGGTATTAACAATGCGTGCGCTCACGTAGGTAGATAGGTAGGTGCACTGAACAGTAAACAGGTGCAGTGATTGGGATTACAAATGTGCAGCTACCTGTCACACACACAGGTAGTCACTAAATGTGCTGGGCCTGGCAGTGGCACAGTAGGAATTACCACCAATGGGGCCAAAGGCCAGCTGCAACTGACTGACAGGGCTGTATATAATGCAAGTGGGCCACAAAAAAAATAGATCACAAGAACAAGATTAGCTCTCAAAAGAGCTGTTGAGGGGTGCTTTTTTAGCAATAAGAATCAGCAAGGGGCAAGCTAACAAGCCTACAAGAGCCTAACTAAGCTTTCCCTATAGCTATCTCTGCAGCAGCTCTCCCTTCTCTAATTACTGCAGGCACACAAGTGAGTCCAATGCCTAACGCTGCCTACCTTTTATAAGGGGGGATGGGGCTCCAGGAGGGAGTGTAGCCTGATTGGCTACAATGTGCCTGCTGACTGTGATGTAGAGGGTCAAAGTTGACCCTAACGATGTAGTATAGGGGTGGACTGAACTACCTTTTCAATTACCAGTTGCTCAAGTTGTTTTTTTAGAGATAAAAAATTATCTGAGAAAACTCAGGAGATAAGTTAATTGTATGTCACCATCAGTGGGTATTCAGCCATAGACTGTAAGGCTTCAAGTAACATGGTTCAAAGCTGAACTACAGTCAAAACTTACAGTTTACTCTAACAGATTAGCCACATTTTTCTAAATTCTAAGAACAATCTTTTGTTTTGAAAAAAAGACTCTGAAAGGGTTAACAAGTTTAGTTTCATTTTCTGCTATTAGTCACTAACCTGTTGCTGTAGTCTAAAACAGGACTGTGTTTCTTACCAATGTAAACTGGATATTATGTTACTATGCATGATGGCAATTCCTAATACTAGCTGAATGTGATGGGAAAGTTGTGGTGGGGATTACGATTTTTTTTTTTTACAGTTTGGGTGAAAGGCAGTTTGGAAAACAATATCATTTTTATGAGACAGGTTTTTAATTGCAAATTATGCCAAACTAGTTCTTTTTTAAGAACATTCTTAATCCAAATGCACTGGTTATGAGGATTTAAGCAAATAATAGATGGCATGGAAATACTATATAATATTCAGAGAATTGTCAATTTAAATACAGGAAAATAAGCCACTGACCTGTAGCGCTGATAGTCATCTTCATCTTTTTCTGAACTAACAAGTTCATTGGGGCAGGCTTGATTGCCAAGCAGACTCAGATACTCCAAGGCCGGAGCTGATACAGCCAATGAGTCCAAAAGATGATCCAGCTCTGTCAGGTATCATAGGAGATGTTAAGAAAAGGATTGGTTTCAAATATGTTAAACAATATAATGTTATACCAAATACTTTTAACTTTATGTATCAATGTAGACGATCCTTTCCTGCAAGGGGGTCTTCTTCAGATAGCAGTGGCATACCTAGGTCATGGGTCACCATGGTAGGGAAGTGACACCCAGAGTGAGTCCCATGCAGCTGCTTGTGTTCTGGCACCTGCCCTCTCTGTCTCCTCTGTGCCTGTGTACCCCATCCTGCGCTCCTCCAAGCTGAAGCAATACAGAGTGTTGCTTGAGCGGAAGTTGTGCTGCTGTTATCTCATCTGCTGCACTGGAGTCCAGTGATGTCCGACCTCCTGTCATCGCTTAGCTCATCCCCTAGTGATGGCATCTCTTCCCGCACTTGTGTAATCTTGTGATGCAGGAAAAGATGCCAGCACTAGGGGGAGAGCTGAGCTGTGACAGGAGGATGCACATCAGTGGACTTAGCAGAACCGGAGAGATAACAGCAGCAAGGCTTCCATACATGCATACTCTGAATTGCATCAGCTGGGGGTGCACAGGAACAGGAGGGGGCCACTAACACCACCAGAGAAGGGAGGGGGGGAAACCACTTGACCACCAGGAATATTATTTACATATACACACATACATATATGTGGGGCATGCAGTTTCTGCAGATTTATCATGTGCACATCCATGATGCGAGTCTGCCCTTCCACCACATTATGGAGAAATGCTGCCCTTTTATGTTTTTTGTTTTGTTTTGTTTTGTTTTCTTGGGGGGGAGGGGGTCACTGCCTTATTATGTGTGTGGGTGTCATCCCTTGGGGAGGAAATGTTGTCTAATTAACTTTAGGGTCACTTTGCCTAACTGTGTTTTGGGGGGTAACTCAGGCCCACTGTCTTTGAGTTACACTGCAACATTACAGTTAGCTCCGCTCACAACCTGTCATAGTCACACCCATTTTTACTGTGGCATGCTTTGCATGCTGCACTCACTCCTTTCTTTTTTTTGGATGGTGGGGTCTGTATATAAATAGAACAGGGCATCAAATACTCTAAGTACACCACTGTCAGGGAGCATTTGAAGTAAAAGGTAAGATGACTTAAGCTACATACTCACCTCACAACCTGGGAAGATGGATCTCAGCGACATCCAAAGACAACAAGTGCTCCCAGATCCATCTTCCTGGTGGCGGGTATGCACGACGGTACATGACGGGTGCAAATGAGAATTCAAGCGATCGTGGTACTTTACGTGGGAGTTGATGGGTATCTTTAAGAGGTCATACTTACTTACCTCCTGTGTAGTCTACTCCTCAATCTCTTTCTCCTCTCCTGTGTCCCATATGTCCACTGTGATCAATGGAATTCTCCGTCCTCCATTTTAAAAAAAGGCCATTAACCCATAACAGCTTCCTGGTCAACACACTGTTAAACTGTAATATCACCCACTTGAGCCATAGGGAAACATGGACATTATCTTGCACATTCAGTTGTAACCGACAGCTGCTAATATATAACTGACAGCAACTGGTATATTTCAGTTCTGACAAAATATTGTCAGAACTGGAAGGGATCATTGTAAGAAGAAAATGATGAGCCTCTGAGAGGAACAGACGGTGAGGTTAGTATGTAATATTCATTTGCAGCTACGTCATGAGTTTATTTTAAATAATTTTACTCACTTCAGGTTCCCTTTAAAGATTCAATCTGCCGTGACAGTCATTATTGCTGCATGTTGCTTATTGTCGTTCCTGTAATTGTGCGCCTGTACCTACGTCGTGAGGTCATAGAAATGATTGCGTGGCGCTCAAAAAATCGTGGCCGTCGGAAAAATTGCCTAGTGGGTACGACTCTTAAAGAGCACCCGCGGTGGGTTCTAAGAATCCAATTAGCATACAGAGGCTGGTTCTGCATATAATGACCAGCCTCTGTTGCTATACTGTTTCCCCCCAGCCCCCCTCTGCGCTCTGCTATGCCCCATAAATTACGCAGCGTGTCGATAGCCGGCTGTTTACACGTGAAGTGTCAGTCTTCCGTTCCCTTTGCCTCCTCCATAGCACCAGTCACCGCCCACGTCCCTTCAATCACCGGGGAGGGAAGGGACGCGGACGGGGACCGGCGCTATGGAGGAGGCGGGGGAGCAGCAGTCTGACACTTCACATGTAAACAGCCGTCGCCAGCACGGCGATTGATTTATGGGGCATAGCAGAGCGCAGGGGGGAGACTGGGGGAGACGGTATAGCAACAGAGGCTGGGCATTATATGCAGACCCAGCCTCTGTATGCTAATTGGATTCTTAGAACCCACCTCGGGTTCTCTTTAATGGTGATTAAAGAAAAGGCTAGTCTTTGCTGAAAAATTCAAGAAACTCTGCACATTTATCCATCAAACACTTCAGATGTCCCATTATGTGTTTAAATATGGTTAGGAGCGGCACATGTATTTGTCTAGTAAGGACAATGTAAGTTAGGAAAGAACCTGCTAGAACAATGCAGGATAAAGTGTATTAAACGACCCTATTATGGAGTAAACAATTATTTTCTAAAAAATTGCCTTTCCTGGTTAGCTAATTCTCTTTGACCAGTTTATAACAAATGAAATGCAATTAATCAAATGCAAGCTATGCAAAACAGCATTCTTCATGTGAAACAATGAGGGTTCATTCGCACTATGGGCGCGAGTTAGCTGCTGTTACATGACACTAGTGAATCAGAAGGCCCTAATTTAGTGTCCCTGCAAGCTGCGCATGCTATTGGCAGCATAGTGTGCATAATCGGGGAGCGGGCACACTGTGCACGCTATGCTGCTGAATTGCAGCATAGTGAATGCTAGTAATTAACGTCAGTCACATTAAAGGACCTGATCCCCGCACTCTGATTGGCCCAATAGGTGTTCTGTCACTTGACAGACAGCCTGTTGGGCCAATCAGTGTGCGGGAACCCGGTCCTTTAATGTGACTGGACCCGCTGGGGCTCAGGGCATGAGGAGTGGAGCCGACGTTAATTACTAGCATTCGCTATGCTGCAATTCAGCAGCAATTCAGCAGCATAGCGCGTGTGCAGAGTGCCCGCTCCCCGATTATGCACACTATGCTGCCAATAGTGCGCGTAGCATGCAGGGACACTAAATTAAGGCCCTCTGATTCACTAGCGCGTGTAACAGCAGCTAACTCATGCTGTTACCTGGCGCTAAGCTTACTGAATCAAGCCTTATGCATGGTGCTGTCAGCCTTGATGCACTGTACATTGTGTGCAATCCACATGATAGCAGTGCAGCTGGTTGTTCCCACGCATTGTAATGTGGCCATGAACATTTTATCGCACAACACATGCACTTTTCCATCAGGTTCTATTGCGTTTGGTCCACTGACATCTGCGGTATAATGCACCAGGACGTGTATGCCACGTGTCAGGAACACATGCACCAAATCGTGTTTGGGCATGCACTGTGTAGTGTGAAAGAGCTATTCATGTCTTCACCTATGATTATCAATAAATCAGTTGTTTTTAATTTGGAATGTTATATAAATGGCATTATTTATACAAGTATCTGTACAGAGCATTATCATACCTTCAGGAAATTAGCAAAATATCAGAAAACATGGCTGTTTAACTGAACTACATAACTGGTAAAGCAAATGCTTTCTGCAGTTATGGTATTCTAGTTTATAATGCAGAAGACACTTCATACAGTATTTCTACCACCAGAGGGCTCACACAAATATTCCTAAATGTGTTAATCTGTGCCACTTTCATACCTTTTACAATGTGTTAAAGCATACTTGGACTAAACTTTCCTTTATTTGATTTCCCCTCTTCCATGTTCTACATAGTGAAATAGCATTGTTTTTCTTATATACATTACTAACTACCGTTGCTAGCCAGAGGTACAGAATGTATTGTGTCTGCGTCATGGGAGTTGCTATCTTGTTTTCAGCAAATTCTGAAAATGACATTTCCTGCATCTAATACTTTTTTCTAAAGGTGCCCATACATCTAGCATTGTATGGGCAGATCAATCAAGAGTCAGATCCCTCTCTGATCCAATTTAATAAAAAAAGATATCTGTTGGCATACACCGCAGGCCAATTCCCAATCGATTTCAGCATGGAATCTCTTGGTAATTGGCCTTGTGACCAGGGTTGGTTTAAGGGGCTCCAGGGCCCCGGGGCAAACTGAAGCGGGGGCCCCCCTGGCCAAACACCCTCCCTTGTGGCCATTACCTAAATACTCCCTAGGACCCTTGCGTGTGAAGCAACAGTAATTACTCACCTGTCCTGGAGTGTGGCGGCTGCCCTATAGCAACTCTAGACACTCTGTAAACATGCGCTGGGTCATAGAGAAGGAGGTGGACAGCATGGCTAGAGTGGCTGGACCGTGCAGCCACCACCCGCCAGGACAGGTGAGTAACTGCAAAGGTTGGGGGTCCTGGGGCAATTGCCCCCTTTGCCTCTATGGCTCGCCGGCCCTGCTTGTGACGCCACCTCCACCGCCTGGCCACTGTCCCGCCAAATGTTAATGAACCCCCCCATGAATTCAAGTCTCACCAGTTCCAGCTGTCGTGAGTGTCCATCTCCTCCTGCTTTCCCATTTGTTTCACACGTGGTTGCTACGTATAGCACATGGCACGCATGTGACGTGACACACGCTTCACATATACGTGGCAGCCATGTGGGGGGTGAATGGGGAGGCAAAATTAGCTGGATGAGATTTGAATGCATGTTTTCCAGGGAGGGGTACATTAACATTTGGGGGGGGGGCAGCAGCTTGAGGTTCCATCTTGTTTGTCAGGATATCGCATGTCGCTACTGCCGCACACCTCATCGACTATGTCGGCCTGAAATTTCCCACCATGCTCAATTGATACATTCGTCTCATTGTCTGATTTCGACCATGTTTATGGCGGCACTGATTTCCATCCAATTCAATATAATTATGGACTCGGATGGTTGATCAAACTGCAAAATCGATAGATGAACAGTATGGCCACCTTTACTCTAAACAGTTCATTCCTCCCTGAAAGCACCTGTGAAATACCACTGTTTACAAAGGAACAGACTAACAGCAAGCTTATGGTGAACCAGAACTCATTGGAGTGTGTAAGGGGCTACAATGGTCCTAAAAGCCCCCTTACTAAAATGCTATGGAAATAAAGAAAACAGAAAGAATTTGCGATAATTCAGGTTGGAGTGAGCTCCGGGATGTCTCCAGTGACATCTCGGAGCTCACTCCAACCTGAATTATCACAAATTCTTTCTGTTTTAAGAAAGCAAACCTTTGTTTTACAAAGGAAGGAAGGGACAGTGCAGGGAGCCAATACACTTGACAACTGAGAGAATGTACTATTCAGGTTATCTAAAGGACTGTAAATAACAGAGACAAATTAAACATGTGTACATCCTGGCTAAGAGAAAAAAAATTGAAAATATATTTTAAATAAAAGGAAAAAAAAGAGTTTTGGTAAACTTTAAATTGAACTGCAACAACAATTTACTGTAGGTGCCATCAGGGCCGGCCCTAGACTTTTTGCCGCCTGAGGCAAATTTTTAAAAAATTGTCACCACCGCCCCTCCCCCCCCCTTGGGGGGGGGGCGCTCTGGGGGGCCGCCGAGCTGGAGGAGTAGCTGGCAGGACGGGGGTATTGGGCCAGCGGCGGGGAGGGGGGTCGGACCCCCCCCTCCCTCGCCTGGGTCCCCCGTCCTCCGCTCCCCTCCGGCCTAAATAGAAGCAGCCGTATGTGTAAGAGGCACGGGCGGGGAGGACACTCACCTCTTCCCAGCGTGCGCTCCACTGACGTCACTTCCTGCAGCGTCCTGCAGGAAGTGATGTCAGTGGAACGCACGCTGGAGCGAGGAGGAGGTGAGTGTCTCCCCACCCGTGCCTCTTACACATACGGCTGCATCTATTTAGGCTGGAGGGGAGCGGAGGACGGGGGACCCAGGCGAGGGAGGGGGGGGTCCGACCCCCCTCCCCGCCACTGGCCCAATACCCCCGTCCTGCCAGCTACCCCTCCAGCTCGGCGGGCCGGCTCCCCGCACCCACGGACGGGCGGGTGCCGCCCCTGGAAATTTTCCGCCTGAGGCAAAAGTTTCACCCCGCCTCATGAGCGGGCCGGCCCTGGGTGCCATATACCTACCTGTTAACCATTCCCACCTTTGATATATATTTTTATAGCTTTGTTTTAAACATGTTTTTATTTATGGTCTTTATTTTAAACTGTTTCTGTGTTTACTGACTCAGTACATACCCACTGTGTGTGTATATATATAAACACCTGTTTTTCACTTTCAGTTGTAAGGTGGGAATCCACCTCCACTTATGTGTCAGCTTTAATTGGCAAGAGTCACCTACACTCACACACCACACTGATCTGCTGCATTGCACATTTTAGAGAAACAACTGAGAGGCTGCTGATTGTTATTCTAGGTACTTCAACCTTCTCCCTTCTGAGTTTTAAATCAGGATGATACCATTTCAAACTTCTTGCTTTTACTGATGGCTAACACGGTACAATGCGTACGTTAAAAAGGGGCGCTGGGAAAAAAGGGCGCCGGGTTTTTAACGATAAGCATGGATAACGTTTCAAAAAATATTGTACTGTTTTTCGTTTAAAATTAATGTTTTTTAAAGTTATAAATCATTAAATAATGTGCATTAAATCGGCAATTGTAAAAACGTTAATCTTTCGTTTAAATAGTGAAACGTATAATAACGTTTAAAAAAAAATAAATTACTAAGTAACCCTCCCTGTACCTACCCCTAACCCCTAGACCCCCCTGTTGATGCCTAAACCTAAGACCCCCCCCCTGTTGGTGCCTAAGTAACCCTCCCTGTACCTACCCCTAACCCCTAGACCCCCCTGTTAGTACCTAAACCTAAGACCCCCCTGTTGGTGCCTAAACCTAAGACCCCCCCTGTTAGTGCCTAAACCTAAGACCCCCCTGTTGGTGCCTAAACCTAAGACCCCCCTGTTGGTGCCTAAACCTAAGACCCCCTGTTGGTGCCTAAACCTAAGACCCCCCTGTTGGTGCCTAAACCTAAGACCCCCCTTTTGGTGCCTAAACCTAAGACCCCCTGTTGGTGCCTAAACCTAAGACCCCCCCTGTTGGTGCCTAAACCTAAGACCCCCCTGTTGGTTTTTTCGTTTAAAAATAATGTTAAAAAAAAAAAATGTACTGTTTTTCGTTTAAAAATAATGTTTGGAAAAAAATATTGTACTGTTTTTCGTTTAAAAATAAAATTTAAAAATGTATAAATCATTAAATAATGTGTAATCATGAGAAACAGTAATAAAACATTAAGTCTCCGGGCGCCGCTTTTAAAACGTTATTTTTCTCCGGCGCCCTTTTTTCCTATCGGGCGCCCATTAAACGATATTTATTATAGGAGTGAATGGCGGCGCCCGATTTGTCCACTAGCCTCAGGCGCCCGAATTTACTGTTTCCCGGTACAATACCCTACTGCTTTTCCCTTCGGGCCACCGCTATAGAGCAGTTCCTACTAAAACCTCCAGACACAAGAACACTTTCTTCCCCCTAGCTGTCCTCCTACTGAACTCGAGCCACCACCCCTGAAAAATCCCCTGGTCTTGCTTATGTCTTAATGTACCGGTATGTTAACTGTACTATACAGTATTCCAAGCTGTGTGTACTGCAAAAATTCTGGGTAGGACATCCGTCAGGACCGTCATAGTTGGCAAATAAAGCTGATTCTGGTTCAATGACAGAAATGAAGGGGGTGTAAATAAGAACTGGCTATACAGCCTGCTCAGATATTTGTAGGTGACCATACACTACCAAGTCAGTGGGAATTTGTCGCCTGAAGCCGGCTGGTAATTTGGGAGCAGCCATAGACTGCAATGTTAAGTGCAGTTATAGCGGTGCCCAGTATATAATTTGAGTTATGTAATTCAAGTATTATATAGCCATATTCCAGATAACATAGATGGCAGGAGCTAGAGGTGCATGGAGCTTGGCTACTGTGTATTCAAACTCCATATAGTGATGGCGGTGCTCAGAGTTCAGCTACCATGTAGCCAAACTCCAAATACCAGCAAGTCAAGTTTTAACACCGAAATCTACTATTGGCGTTATCCAATGCCCAAATTTGTGGGTGCCTTTTTTAGGTGTACACCCTGACACCAGGGCTATCTCAGCGAAAACAATGACTGAACAAAACACTTTAACTCAGCCAAGCTTTCTGTTCGTATCTAGGGTAATTAAGTGAAAACTTCATCAGTACATTGGAATTTGGCAGTGACATTATAGCATAGAATGATTTTTATAACACTGGCAAGTAGATGTAACTCTGATTTTCCGAAAATAATCCCTTGACTAACCATTCTAATGTAGACCTGTGTTTAGGTTCTTTCTGCATAGCTGAAATAAGCTACAGCCCCAGCACAGATCACCAAACATTCCCTGTTACATGTTATTGCACACAGGGAAGTTAGTTGATCCTTTGTTAAAGATTCTTTTTCCAGGACCTAAGAGAACAGCAAGCCTATACCATCATCACACACTAGCACTATATCATATGTTTGCATTTGGTGTGATTTTCCTTTCATGGAATGTTGTATTTGCTGTATGCTAGACATAGTGGGACCGCCTTGTTTAAAACAGTTGCACTTTTGACTCATTTGTACATAGAACACTATCCAGAATGGCTTGGCAATCATCAAGGTGTTGTTTGAAAATCTGAAATGAATGCTAATTCAACTCTTGATTAGCTGTAGATTCCACATTAGATGTTTTACTTTTGGTCTCTTTGTTTCCGTTAAGCCTTGGCTGACGTTACAGACACTTTCTGTTCTTACAATGTTCTTTTGGGATGTTTTGTGACTTCCTTTGGTTGCCACTGCATCCTTGGAGGCAGTTTGGCAAGTCAGCTGCTCTCGAAAAGATTCACGACTCTTCAAAATCCTGGATTTAGACGTAATAGTTCCCATTGTCGGTTAAGTGTATCCAAATTTTAGAAACTACATTGTAACTTTTTGTAAACAGATATATTTAAAGCAACTTTATGGTAATTCTTTTTTTTTTCTTGTGCTAAAGTAAACTGAGCAGCATTTTTAGCCCCCCGGGGATTCTCAATAGCACATTAAAATGCATGCTAACACTGTGGCTTATTACTAAAAAAAATCCATTCTACAGCTTCTTTTTACATATAAATGTTTGTTACAGGGTTTTATTGCCCTTGTTCCATGGCCTGCCTGTCAGGGGCCTGAATGGAGAAACAGGGTTTGACCACAGTTTGCAGTATACAGACACTGGAACCAGGAATTAAGGTGCAAAAATAATGTTTTATTGCAAATGCAATAATGCAAGCATACATACAAGCGTGAATGTAAATACCATACCACATATGCACAGCACACAATATATACACAAATAACCCGGGAAGCAGTGACAAAATATATATATATATATATAACACCTAACTATCTAACTATCTATTTACAAACGGTGTGCACGAGATATATATGTACAAGCAATGATATACAACAACGCGGTATCAAAAGGAGCAGGCAAAGACAGGTCAAAACGGAATAAAGTCAGCAACATGTAATCAGATACATACAAGGTACAGAGGAGTAAGCATAAGCAGAGTCAGGACAAGCAGAGGTTCAGTAGCAGATAATCAGATCACAGGGCAGGGTACAAGAAACCAGGTATCAGGAACAGGGGTGACCAGAGACTCAGACCTGTAACAAGGAAGTTCTGGCAATGACTTGCAGGAAGAGGCAGACTTATATAGTCCATGTAATAGGAAGCATCTGGTGGTAATTGCTCAGAGACACATTAGAGGCCTCTGCAGGCCATACAAAGAACTGCAAGTCCTTAAATGTAATGATAAGCCACCTGCTGGTGGATAGTGGAAGTCCAGGGCAGTCCAACTCAATACCACCACCAGCAGGCAGGAGATGATACAGTATGAATCGTAACAGTACCCCCCCCGAAGGAGCGGCCTCAGGACGCTCCACAGTGTCTTTAGAAAATGTCCACCAGGGTCCCACAAGAGGGCAGACAACCCAAACATTGGCCAGGTGGGTCGCAGAGGCCAAGCTTGGGAGGGCAGGGAGGGAAAACACTTTAAAAACTTGGTCTTTGGATGTTGTAACATAAGCTGTAAACGTCCAGGCAGGATGGCAAGTTGGATAAAAGACTGTACAACATCAGGCAGGACCCAAAAAGCAGCAACAAATACAGGAGGCAGTAAAAGGCAAACCTGGGTGGGCAGGGAGGGAAATAATGCCAACCAAATCCAGACCAGCATCTTTTGGACAGAGAGCAATGTAGAAAACAGGATCTCAGGAAACTGGAGGATATCAGACAAGGTATCAGGCTGGACCGGAGACTGGCAGGCATAAGGCTTGGCAGGAGACTGGACAGGACCATTAGGCTGAGCAGGTGACTGGACAGGATCATCAGGCTGAGCAGAAGGCTGGACAGGATCATCAGGCTGAGCAGAAGGCTGGACAGGATCATCAGTCTGAGCAGAAGGCTGGACAGGATCATCAGTCTGAGCAGAAGGCTGGACAGGATCATCAGGCTGAGCAGAAGGCTGGACAGGATCATCAGGCTGAGCAGAAGGCTGGACAGGATCATCAGGCTGAGCAGAAGGCTGGACAGGATCATCAGGCTGAGCAGAAGGCTGGACAGGATCATCAGGCTGAGCAGAAGGCTGGACAGGATCATCAGGCTGAGCAGAAGGCTGGACAGGATCATCAGGCTGAGCAGAAGGCTGGACAGGATCAGGCTGAACGGGAAACTGGCAGGCACCAACAGGCTTGGCAGGAGACTGGCAGGCATCATCAGGCTTGGCAGGAGACTGGCAGGCATCATCAGGCTGAGCAGGAAACTGGACAGAAACAGGCTGAACAGCAGACTGGACAGGATCATCAGTCTTGGCAGGAAAATGAGCAAGATCAGGCTGAACAGGAGACTGGTAGGCACCAACAGGCTTGGCAGGAAACTGGCATGCATCATCAGGCTGAGGAGGAGACTGGACAGGATCAGAGTGGACAACAGGTTGGCAGGTCTCAGACAGAGCAGGAAACTGGCAGACATCAGGCGCTGCAGCAGGCTTGGTACCAACAGGGCAGACAGCAGTCTTGGAAGCATCAGGAGCGTTGATAACAGGAGTCTCTAGTGGTTGGGCAACAGCAAAAGTCTGTGAAGGCTGGGCAGCAGCAGAAATCTGTGGAGGCTGGGCAGCAGCAGACATCTGTGGAGGCTGGGCAGCAGCAGACATCTGTGGAGGCTGGGCAGCAGCAGACATCTGTGGAGGCTGGGCAGCAGCAGACATCTGTGGAGGCTGGGCAGCAGCAGACATCTGTGGAGGCTGGGCAGCAGCAGACATCTGTGGAGGCTGGGCAGCAGCAGACATCTGTGGAGGCTGGGCAGCAGCAGACATCTGTGGAGGCTGGGCAGCAGCAGACATCTGTGGAGGCTGGGCAGCAGCAGACATCTGTGGAGGCTGGGCAGCAGCAGACATCTGTGGAGGCTGGGCAGCAGCAGACATCTGTGGAGGCTGGGCAGCAGCAAAAGTCTGTGGAGGCTGGGCAGCAGCAAAAGTCTGTGGAGACTGGGCAGCAGCAAAAGTCTGTGGAGACTGGGCAGCAGCAAAAGTCTGTGGAGACTGGGCAGCAGCAAAAGTCTGTGGAGACTGGGCAGCAGCAAAAGTCTGTGGAGACTGGGCAGCAGCAAAAGTCTGTGGAGACTGGGCAGCAGCAAAAGTCTGTGGAGACTGGGCAGCAGCAAAAGTCTGTGGAGACTGGGCAGCAGCAAAAGTCTGTGGAGACTGGGCAGCAACAAAAGTCTGTGGAGACTGGGCAGCAACAAAAGTCTGTGGAGACTGGGCAGCAACAAAAGTCTGTGGAGACTGGGCAGCAACAAAAGTCTGTGTAGACTGGGCAGCAACAAAAGTCTGTGGAGACTGGGCAGCAGCAAAAGTCTGTGGAGACTGGGCAGCAGATTGCATAACATCAGGTGAAACAAAAGGCAGGAAAACTTCAGGCAGGTTAACAGGTTGGGAAACTTCAGACAGGGCAACAGGCTCAGTAGTTTCAGGCAGGGCAACATCCTGCATAACTTCATGGATCTGAACCTTTGGCTTAGTACTTGGCTGGGCCGTTGGCTGAGCGCATGGCTGAACCGTTGGCTGAGCGCTTGACTGGACCTTTGGCTGAGACCCTGATACAGTTTGTGTGAGTTGGCACTGAGACTGTGCGGACTGGGCCTGTGCGAGCTGGAACTGAAACTGAGTGGGCAGGATACTAGATTGAAATTCTGTAGGCTGTATGCCGTTTTCTGCAGACTGGATGCAACACTCTCCAGACTGTGAGCAGGATTCTGCAGGTTGACTAGAAGTCTCTGCAGACTGGAGGCAATATTCTGCAGACTGGATGCAACACTCTCCAGACTGTGAGCAGGATTCTGCAGGTTGACTAGAAGTCTCTGCAGACTGGAGGCAATATTCTGCAGACTGGGAACATAGTTCTGCAGACTGGATGCAAAGCTCTGCAGACTGTGAGCAGGATTCTGCAGGCTGTTTTGAAGTCTCTGTAGGTTGGAAGTGAGGTTCTGCAGACTGAGCACAAGGCTCTGCAGATGGAGGCAAAGTCTCTGCAGGCTGGAGGTAAGGCTCTGTAGACAAACACACGGCTGGACTGGATTCTGGAGCATACCAAGTCTGCAAGAGCTGTGAGAGGAAGGCAAGAGTTTGTATAACAGGTGTCACCGAAACATTAACCAGAGGCTGCATCAGACAGGAGTTGGATGGAGGCTGCACAGGAGGTAAGATGACTGGAGGCTGCACAGGAGGTAAGATGACTGGAGGCTGCACAGGAGGTAAGATGACTGGAGGCTGCACAGGAGGTAAGATGACTGGAGGCTGCACAGGAGGTAAGATGACTGGAGGCTGCACAGGAGGTAAGATGACTGGAGGCTGCACAGGAGGTAAGATGACTGGAGGCTGCACAGGAGGTGAGTTAACTGGAGGCTGCACAGGAGATGAGTTGACTGGAGGCTGTACAGGAGATGAGATGACTGGAGGCTGCACAGGAGGTAAGATGACTGGAGGCTGCACAGGAGGTGTGATGACTGGAGTAATGGAAGCTGTAGGAAAGTATTTGCGTCTAGTCCTGGTGATCACTCTGGAAACTGGAACAGCAGGCTTATTAGATGTAGCTGGATACTGCCAGGACCAGGGTGTGGACCTGATAGCGGTTTGCAAGGGTGCTGATTTTACAGGTTTTTTAACTATTGCAGGTTCTGAGTTCTGGACACAAGAAGAGATACATGGAGAATGAGCAGAAGGAGGAGAGTGGAAACAGGAAGAAAGGATTTCACGCCAGGCAGTAATCAACATAGAAGCAAATTCACGCTTACAGAGCTTATGCAGCATCAATGACTCAGTTGCACGAACACAGGCAGACACATACAATTCCCCCTTCTCAAAGTAAGATTCATAAAACCCTTGTTTGTCTCTCTTTAAATAACCATATAAGTGATTAATCTGATCAGAGTTAAAAATGAAATCAAATTGTTTTGTAATGGGTGATTGGCATTTAAGCTGTTTAGTGGCTGTGGACTGAGGATTCTGAATGTGACGGACATTCGGAGGGTTAACTGAAGAATTTATTACTTGCAGGACTTCTAAATAGGCAGCAATTAAGGCAGAAGCGGATTCATACTTGCAAAGCCTATGCGCAATCAATGTCTCAGTTGCACGTATACAGGCAGACACAAAACCTTCACTTTTGTCACAGTAATACTTAATAAATCCTTCTCTATCCTTTCTCAGAAAATCAAACAAATCATCAATCAGTTCAGAGTCAAAAATAAAATTAAATTCTTCTTTGCTGGGAGACTGACTTTGCAGCTGTTTAACTGCAGTGGACTGGGAGTGAGTGGCATTCAGAGGGTTAACAGGAGGTGTGCATAATAACAAGATTTCTGAATATGCATTGATCAAAGCATGGGCTGACTCAGGCTTACATTTTCTGTCAGACAACAGATTCTCGACTGCACATTTACACCCCCTTACAAACTCAAAGCTTTGTCTTTTATAGAATTCAAAAAAGGCATTTTTGTCTCTCTTTAAATAATTGAAATACATGTTCACTTGTTCTGAGGTAAAATCAACCTGAACTGGATTCACAACAGGTGAGGTAAGGGTTGTGGAACCTGCAGAGATAATCTTCTGCCAAGCGTTTAACAGAAGGGAGGCTTTCCCATACTTGCATATTCCCTGAGTGATCAGGGACTGGAGGGAATCTATGCAAGCCTGCACGGTCTGTTTACCTTTGTTTGAGTAATGATCAAGAAAATATTCCCCGTCATCCTCAAACAAGTTAATCAGAGCTTCTATGGCATAATTGTCAAAAGGTGGATCATAATCACTGACTATACCTTGGTCAGAATCAGGTTGCATGCAAATATTTGTCATTTTGGGGTATGCAAGATCATTCCAGATCCTGGCTAAACTTTCAATATCTTCTGTACGAATTATTCCTAATTTGACATAACTATATGTCTGGCTAATCAACTGTTGCAATTCAGCTTTAGAGAAATCAGCAAAATCTGCACGACACTCAGCTTCATCCTCATCAGCAAGCAATGCATAATAATCAATTTGTTGCAGATCCATTTTTGGACAGAACAGCCAGGTATCAGTGTGCAGTATAGCTGCAGTGGTCAGTGTATATATGGCCAGAACTTACTGTCAGGGGCCTGAATGGAGAAACAGGGTTTGACCACAGTTTGCAGTATACAGACACTGGAACCAGGAATTAAGGTGCAAAAATAATGTTTTATTGCAAATGCAATAATGCAAGCATACATACAAGCGTGAATGTAAATACCATACCACATATGCACAGCACACAATATATACACAAATAACCCGGGAAGCAGTGACAAAATATATATATATATATAACACCTAACTATCTAACTATCTATTTACAAACGGTGTGCACGAGATATATATGTACAAGCAATGATATACAACAACGCGGTATCAAAAGGAGCAGGCAAAGACAGGTCAAAACGGAATAAAGTCAGCAACAGGTAATCAGATACATACAAGGTACAGAGGAGTAAGCATAAGCAGAGTCAGGACAAGCAGAGGTTCAGTAGCAGATAATCAGATCACAGGGCAGGGTACAAGAAACCAGGTATCAGGAACAGGGGTGACCAGAGACTCAGACCTGTAACAAGGAAGTTCTGGCAATGACTTGCAGGAAGAGGCAGACTTATATAGTCCATGTAATAGGAAGCATCTGGTGGTAATTGCTCAGAGACACATTAGAGGCCTCTGCAGGCCATACAAAGAACTGCAAGTCCTTAAATGTAATGATAAGCCACCTGCTGGTGGATAGTGGAAGTCCAGGGCAGTCCAACTCAATACCACCACCAGCAGGCAGGAGATGATACAGTATGAATCGTAACACTGCCGTCCGCATAAAGAGCAGGCAGATAAGGACTGCTGTAATTAGCAATAGCAATGAGCAAACAAAAGCTTTCAGTAGCAGGGGGTGGGGAGATAGGACACAGTACTTCAAACAGTTTAGAGAAGTCATACTTGTTTACATTCACACCTTCCCCTGGATAAATAAGGGCAGAGGGAAGGGAACTGGGTAAATGGCAGCTGCTGCAGCTATTAGGACAAACTGCAGACCATCTTTAAAAGTATCGCTGGGGCTCCCTATTGGACCCTTAAAGATAATCTGTATTGTTAAAATCGCACAAAAGTAAACATACCAGTGCGTTAGGGGACATCTCCTATTACCCTCTGTCACAATTTCGCCGCTCCTCGCCGCATTAAAAGTGGTTAAAAACAGTTTTAAAAAGTTTGTTTGTAAACAAACAAAATGGCCACCAAAACAGGAAGTAGGTTGATGTACAAGTATGTCCACACATAGAAAATACATCCATACATAAGCAGGCTGTATACAGCATTCCTTTTGAATCTCAAGAGATCATTTGTGTGTTTCTTTCCCCCATGCACTGAAGTTTCAGGCTGCTCTTTTCTTTCTGCAAACAGCTTTGCCCTTGTTTGTAATTCCTCAGTATGTGAAAGCCCAGCCAGCTCAGAGGACGATTTATCCAGCTGATTAGAGCAGCTTCTCTCTTCTCTCTTATCTAAATAACACACAGGCAGTATGCATAGAGGGGCCAGGAAGGGTGAGTTCATAGCAGAACCACAACACTGAAGAACTTGGCAGCCTTCCAGACACAGGCCGACAAGTCTGACAGGGGAAAGATACATTGATTTATTACAGAGACTGTCATAGTAGAAAGTGCTGCAGTTAGCCAGAACACATTAGAATAGCTTTTGGAACATGTAGGATGATTAAAAACAGGATGCAATTTTTGTTACGGAGTCTCTTTAAAGGACCAATGGGAATCCTCATCCTCATAGAGGATACCCATTGGTCTGTTAAAGGACCAATATGGAGCCCTGTCAGCACTTTTAAAGATGCTTTGCTGGGGCTGCTATACTTAAAAAAAAATACAAAGTACAAACAAAGGGTATATTTGCCAGGGATCCTTATACAGCAGTATTTCAGCTGAACAGCGATGCCTGGTTAAAGTGTTGCCACTCTTGCTAGAGTATAGACAAGAACTGTAGCACCTGGAACCATGAGTAGGTGAGTCTGTGTGCGCTGCCTTTATTGCTCCCCGCTGTGCTCTGTAATAATGCAGGGAGTAGGGGAGATGCCGAGGGGTGAATGCTTTAGCCTGTGGGACCCAAGATGGCCCCTGCCAGGAACAGAATTCTCTTAATTTATTATATAAAATTTATTGAAATCAAAACATGGACGGTACAATACATCTGTTATGTAAGTAGAGCAAGTAATTATCTACTTGCATATGCGTTTTTTTTTCCAGGCATAGTATTGGTAATATAGTCAAGGATGAAAATTCACGGACTCCAGCACTCCATAGGAAAACTTCTGTTTATTGAAGCCACACAGCAACAGATACAACAAATGCCCCTCTGTCTACAGCTGTTTCACGTGAGTTTCACGCCTCTTCAGGACACATGTATGGACATAGTATGGGTAATAGTTGCTCTTTAAGCAAATTACATAACAGGTTATTTAATTTATGGAGCTCGCTTTTACATGCAATGAGTATGTAACTTGTCACACAAGCAACTTAGACATTGCATGTATAATGCGAGTTACACAAATTACATAATGTGTGACTAAAAATGGCCTGAACAGTTTGCTGGCGAACAGTTCCTGGCAAACATGGGCTGTTCGCCATTTGCATTTAACACACATTTTTTTGTAACCAATTTGCGTTCGCATTTTTTACATTAAAGCCACTGGCTGCCAACTTTAGTGGTTAATATCAAAGCCCTCTTACGTGCTAGAAACATGGACCATGATCAGGGTGCCATGGGTGCTCCTGGGTGAGGGTGTGGGTGGGCGCTATAGGTGCGGTCGACGGGAAGGCGTGCGGAAAGCCGCGCAGGAGGGAGGACACAGCAGCTCTAGCTATACTAAGTATAGCTAGAGCCAAAAGCATCTTTGAATTATGGCTCCAAGGCTCCCTATTGGTCTAGTAACAGACCAATGGGGACCCTTGGAGCCAAATTCAAAGATGCTTTTGGCTCTAGCTATACTTATATATATCATTTCCGAGGATATTGGTGTGGGAACTTTTTTTAAGGTATAGGTAAGTATTTATGCTTAATCAAGTTGCATTTTTATTTCATTTAACTCTGTGTGGAAATAGGTAAGGGGTACTATGTGCTACCATACTCATTTCTCCTGGGGAGGGGCTGAACATCTGGGGGTCCCCTTCTTAATCACCGCCACATGGGCCGGAGCGGACTGCACAGGCGCAGTAGTTCTGTGCCTGCGCAGTCCGTTCCAGCCCACGTGGCAGTGGTTGACAGCGCCGCTTGCACAGGCGCAGTACAGGCCGACCTGGAGGTCTGCCCGACGTCATCGCCAGGGACCGGGACGGAGCTGCGGCGAACGGCTGACTGCAGTGCTGCGGCAAGGGACATGCTGGGAGCTTGGGGCTGGAGGAAGCCCGGGTAAGTAGCAATTATTTTCTTTATTTTCTCCTGATAACTCCTTTAAAGGGGACTCCCAGATGCACCAGACGTCGGTGGCCCCTACATCCTACTGGGGCACTGGAGGTGGGGTAGAGCCCCTTGTCTATGGATTGGACAAAGGCTCTGTGGGAGAGGGGGGCTTGGCTGCTGCACTCCCCAAGAGCCCCCGCACATACCATGGACCATGCAGGCTGGTATAGCTCAGGGTGCGAAGCACCATGCACCCGGGGCTCCGCATTCTGGCTATCCCAGCATCCCACATCATTTTTGTTTAAATATTTCCCGCACACTGAACATATATATATAAAAAAACATACATTTATATGTATGTTAACCTTACAGGCGGTAAGCCCGAGCTGAGCTCGGGCTATGCCACCGGAAGACACCGCTCAGGCCCTGCTGGGCCGATTTGCATAATTTTTTTTTGCTACACGCAGCTAGCACTTTGCTAGCTGCATGTGCAATCCGATCGCCGCCGCTCTCCGCCGATCCGCCGCTATCCGTCGTGCTGCAGCCGCCCCCCCCCCCCAACCCCGTGCGCTGCCTGGCCAATCAGTGCCAGGCAGCGCTGAGGGGTGGCTCAGAGTTCCCTTTGACCTCACGACGTCGAGGACATCGGTGACATCATCCCGCCCGTCACCATGGCGATGGGGGAAGCCCTCCAGGAGATCCCGTTCTTTGAACGGGATCTCCTGATCTCCGATCGCCGGAAGCTCAGCGGCTATCATGTAGCAAGACCTTGTCTCACTACATGATATATAAAAAATAAAATAAAAAAAAAACCCGCTGTGCTGCCCCCTGGCGGATTTTAATAAACCGCCAGGAGGGTTAATGCATTATTTGTCATTTTGCCACAGTAACTTTGCTGCTTTTTCCTTCTTGTCCCCACTGCCCTTCTTAAAGGGACACTTAAGTCAAACAAAAAAAATGAGTTTTACTCACCTGGGGCTTCCAATAGCCCGCTGCAGCTGTCCGGTGCCCTCGCCATCTCCCTCCGATACTCCTGGCCCCGCCGGCAGCCACTTCCTGTTTCGGTGACAGGAGCTGACAGGCTGGGAACGCGAGTGATTCTTCACGTTCCTGGCCACAATAGCGCCATCTATACTGTTATAGCATATATCATATACCATATAGCAGCATAGAGGGTGTTAATGTGTCTGGGAACGCGAAGAATTACTCGCGTCCCCAGCCTGTCAGCTACTGTCACCGAAACAGGAAGTGGCTGCCGGCGAGGCCAGGAGGATCGGAGGGAGACGGCGAGGGCACCGGACAGCTGCAGGGGGCTATTGGAAGCCCTGGGTGAGTAAAACTCATTTTTTTTGTTTGACTTAAGTGTCCCTTTAACATACCCTGCAAATTTGGTGTTTGTAGCATGTAAGGGGGCAAAAACTATAAGATCTTTTTTTAAAAAAATGTACCTGTCCTCTTGTACCCACTGTCCTCCTCCACGTACTCTGCAAATTTGGTGTTTCTAGCACGTAAGGGGGCTTTGCTATTAGCCGATAAAGTTGGCGGCCGTTCGCCTTCCAGTCTATGAAGCCCGCCGCAAACAGCCAGTTCGTGAACATTTGTGGTAAATTTGCGTTTGTGAACTGAAAATTTGATGTTCGCTACATCACTATGTGTGACATGATTTTCATAAAGCCTGGTAAATGTTATGCTGTCTGTAAAGTTTACTGGGATATGGTGAATATATCCAAAACTTCAGTGGTAAAGAAAGACTATATTAGCCCATAAAACAGCACTACACTAATAAGTACCAAAGCTTCAGTGGTGTAAAAGAGAATTTGCCCAGTTCCATATTTACCCTATTATTACGGTACATATTTTAGATACACCATTTTTTTTACTTAATTATTTAATGCTCATTTAAGTTAGGGACCTAGAATAATTAAGATTTTATGCAGTGAATTAAAGGAAACCTAAAAGTCCTGTACTCAAGACACTGCAAAAGACAGTATTGCCTTCAAAAGAAATCACTGCATATCACCGCAGACAAGCCGAGTTTATGACATCCAAATTTGGGTTGTATCCAAGTGTGAGGGGGGGGGGGGGGTTGGATTATCCATAAGTGATATACTGCGGGTGATAAGTGTGCAGGCCCCTATGCAGAGCTAGCATTAAACCGTGCTGCAGAATGCATAGCTACCTGCCCTCATCCAAGCTTGTACCCATGTATCTAACCAGCAACTTCTGAACTCTCCACTAGCGCCTGAAACTCTTGGCCAGTTCAGAAGCCTCTGGGAAGATGCGGAGACCACAGGTAGATATACATTCATCAGCTCGCTCCAATGCCACTCTACATGGGGGGCTAAGGTGTCTCATGTGGGGGGGGGGGGTAATTGGCAGGTCCTGGAAATGATTTTAGTCAAAAAGTGTGTGTGTGGAAAGGGGGGGGGGGGTTAAAGGCAAGCGTATGCGCAAGTATATACAGTACATGTGAATATGGTATAAAAAAGTGTACAAGGGTATAGTGAATAATCTACTGACTTTATAGTTCATATTCAGGAGGGAAAAAATCTAACCATACAATGTTCATACCAACAAAATATTGGAAAGAATTTACCAGAACAATTTTTCAAAAAGGATATCTGATTCTTATTGATGGTCAGAGTGTGCAGGAAAGGAAGTGAAGGGAAGGAGACCTTATTTCCTATTTCGTTATTGTCCAATATTAACTCCTCCAAGCACTGAAAGCCTTCCAATCCATCCAAAGACCTGCAGAGAGAGGACACAAAGAGGAAGGCAATGTGAAACATGTTTTCAAAGCAAACCTATATGAATGTCATATCATGTAACAGGGGGATTCCTTAATATAAAGTATCATAGTAGGTTTACAATTACAAAACCTGCCATTGTTATTCTCTTTACCCCCAAAAACAAACAAACAAACAAAAAAAAACACGCCAGCTGTCATGCTAGTCTCTTGTCTTTTCTGACCGATTTGTCCATAATCAGTCACAAGTCCATCAAATAGGCAGATCACTAAGTTTGTCCTGGCATGTGCACAGACAAGTGTTTTCATGGTAGGTTAGAGCTGCGCATGTTAGGATTTGACCAGCATTTCACTTAAGGTAGCCACTAACAGTCCAATTTGTAGTGAAAACTCACTTGAGCGATCAGAAATTCAGATCGGATTGGTTGTAAATAATCTCTATTGATGGGCACAATCAATTACAAACGATTATAAAAATAGTCGTCCGATTGTATTTTCGCCAAACCAAAATTAAGATTTTCTTGTTGGTTGTGATAGATAGGAAGCAAAGATTGGTTCATAGATGGTGCAGTGAACAATTTCACTTCCAATCAGAATTATCTGATTGCTCAATTTTTTGCTAGAAATTGGATTGTTAGTGGACACCTTTAGAAACTGTAAATGAAGTACTGCTTTGTTTATTATTATGGGTATTTTATTATGGGTATTTGTCAACAAAAATATTTATAAAAAGGAAGACCATACCAATTTCAGTAAACAATTTGGAAGAATTGCAGAACAAAAGCTAACACTGCTAAAAAGCAGTTGATATTCTACGTTACGCTCGATGGCTATAAAACTGCACAGCGCGGTGTACACGACAAGGTGGGAAAAAAGGATAACCAGCAATGCCCAAAAGTCTAGGGAGATATATTTGTCAATGTCTGGCATCTCCAAGCACCTAGTCTTTTGTAGACCCAACCTCCATTCCCAAGATAAATAAGGCTGTCACAGTTCACCTTCAATCCCTGGGCACAAATTTAAGATGTCATCCATCATTCATGCCTGAGTAAATACCTGCCACCCTTTTCTGCTTACTCCTTTGCAACATCAATAAATACAGTAAGGCTTGGAGGGTATAATTTTCAGCTTAACTCGTTCATAGTTTAATAGAACTTCGCTAAGGATGTTTATTTTCCTCTATGAGTGTCCAGTATCTCCCCTTTGTCTCTTCTCTTTTACACAAGGCCTTTTGGTGCAAGTAGTGTATCATGTACAGTCAGCAGCACATATTTGTAGACTACTGGGACATCACATAAATCAGCAATGACAGCTGTACAGCTCAGAAGAAAAATCCGTGACAAACAGCTTGATACTTATTGTACAAAACAACCTGATGAAACGACATGCTTTAACAACAGTCAGAACGCAGCATTATAGGGTTAAGACGTATCCTGTATTACCACATTTACCCATTCATGCAACAGTTTGCCAGTATCTGAAAAAATTTACATTACAAACATTTTAAATAACAATTTTTTGTTATGGGATAGCATAGAGAGTTCTTAGGTTACACAGTTACTTAAATAAAGTACAATGACCACAATGCACATAAGTCTTCCCATGATTTTTACCACCTTCTCTTTTATGACTTTATTTTACAGCAGCCCTAAACGTCCTGCATTTGATATAATTTCACAAGCATGGTTGCAGAACACTTTTTTAAGCATTTACTCGGTGTAGTTAAGAGACGATTAACCACTTCACCACTAAATGAGGGCGAATACTCATGTAGGCATCTATGAAAGACGTTTGAAGGTGCTAGTGAATTGGCTCAGTAGATCTGGCTTGCACAGACACTGCTTGTAGGCTGTAGCGGAATTAAAAGGACATCTGTAAAGAGGTGTGGTTGGGAGGGCTTCCTTCTGGTTTATGGCCACACACCATCTGTAGACACAACATAGTATTTTCAAACTGTCATATCTGTAGAAATAGGTCACTGCCTATGCATATTACACATGTCCAGAAGACGAGATTGTGGTACAAACTCCATGTTTTATTCCATTATATGCAAACCTGTCAAAAGCATAGAAAGAGATCATAGCACAACACTCCTATTGAGTGAAGTGATTTTTTTTTTCATGATATGCAGGTGCATATACACAATTACAATAGCACCAATACTTTACCATAACACCATCTCAAGTTCCTGCCTGACACATAAACAGTTGTAAGGAGTACACCACAGCTGTGTATTACTTTTTCAAAAACACTAAATTATGCTTTTCATTAACTAAAAGGTTCTTATTTATTATGCTTCGATAGAATTTATATTTTTAAACTATTTTTAAACTCAAAACCTACTTAATGAGTTCACTGCAAGTTCAAGTACCTCCCCAAGGCCAATAAAAGCAGCCCCTGGGGTACATGTACCACATGCTGAGAACCTAGGCTATGCAAGAACAACATGTTGTCATCTACTCCAAGAATGTTCCTACTGCCTCTTTCCAGCTATCAACTCTTTTTATCCCAGGTGAAAATTAATATAACTGTACATTTATCAATGGTTCGTTTAACTCAAGCTAAAGCTTTATTTACATTTTTCAGCTTATTTAATTGAATACATTAGGGAAGAACATTAGATTTACAGACGAGATGCATGCAGATGAATGGGCAATGGTGAGTCTTTTAGTGCCAGCCCTGACTTATTGAGAACAAAGTGGCGGGACATAGAAGAAGCACACCTCTGCCAGTTGCTTTTTCATTCCAGCAGCCAAGGCTTGCCAGACAAAATACAAACAGTGCGGCTGATTTGTGCAAAGGATCATAGAACACTTCATAAATGTGCATGGGTATCCCAACTTCTCATAGTGAAAGTCCTTATTAGGAGATGACCAATTCATAATTTTGCTACAAACATTGAAATGACAAAATCCTCAAAGTCCAAAAACAAATGCTGATATTACAAAAGATTTGTTTACAAGGTATCATAAAGTTTGGCAGGTTGGATTTTGTAAGGTGGCCACCAGTATTTTCATCATCCTGTATAATAAATATAAAATGACATAACAATGTGACTCTTATTTTTGTGCTTGCTACGTGGGGAACAAACTGGGCAGTTTCAACATTTTAGTATGGGTTTCAGATCCACCAACTACCTCTAATTAGTGTAAGATGCCCACACAGCTGAATCTACCCCAGAGGCAGAAGGCAAGTGCCATGTGTCCTAAATTTCTCAAGGCTTTTAAATAAAAATGTATAGTTTTTGTTAGCATTTTTGTTTTGAGGCATACAAGTCTCCAACATTACAAGAGTAACAGATTCACACTTGGTGACCAATTGCTAGCTATTCTCTATGTAACGATTTTATTTTTACCAAACTGCAGCAAAATCTAAAACATTTGAATTTACAAAGCTTTCCAGTTGAACCAGCAGGCTGATCTGTAAACAAGTATTAAATATGCATCTGCAACATTTAATATGTTTCTAATTAAATAGCTTCAAAACTATTATAACAAATGTAAGTAGTAATCCTAAAAATACAGGAAAATTGCAATACAGCCCCTTTAATATATGTTCTAAGATATTTATACAGTATAGCCATGTCATCTTTCCACACTATTCAAAACTAACCAGACCAGACTTGGATAGCATTAAAGCAGATGTAAGTTCTGTGTTGCATACTACCTAAACACGATATAGTTAATATCACTTTTACTCGAATTGGTAAGGTAATCATAGCCATTCTGTAATCTACTGAACAGTAACTTGCTGCAATGAGCTGCTGGTCATGCTGCTCACAAAATACCTGTCATGCATTCCCTAGACTTTCACCAGAACAGCATTTCTCAGCTATTGTCAGGTCCAGAAAGTAGTTTGGCTGCTAAAAAAAACAATGGATGCCTTTTTGTAACTGTGTGACAGAAGCTAATTAGTTTCTCAGAGTATGGGACCTTTTGCCCTGTCCCAAGGTTCACCATGTGAGTGAAGGGGAGACAGTAAGGTAGAGCGAGGCTGGGTGAGATGCTTGAGTTATATTCTGCCACACAGGATTCACAGCTCCATGCGTTGGGAGGTTAATATTCTCACATGTCATTACATCTGCTTGTTCCACTGATGGCTTATTGAATCAGGCAGCAAATTATTCCCTCTCTGCTGTGGAGGACACCACACTTCAAAGGGAAGTTGCTTGGGTGAAGACAGCTCTCGATTCTGATTAATGACTTAAGAACGCTGAAGGTTTTCTATTAGGTGGGTATGTAAACCTTCAACTTATGTTATTGACAGGGATGGGGTTTTGGTGCTCAGTCCGATCCCTCCAAAAACTTTCCGCCCCAGATTTATATTCACTGGAAACCCAAAGATGTCTGGAGGGTATTGTCACATAAAATATCACCAGTGCATAGAGGTATGCTTGTATTTTACAGTTGTTGAGATAGCTTGTTAACACAAATGGCTAATAAGCCAACCACATGACTGCAATTCAATGCCTTTACGCATCTGTATGTGGTGAAGGCAAGCTACTAATATTCAGAGCATCAGAATGGGAGAGAAAGGGGATCTCAGTGACTTTGAATGTGGCATGGTTGTTGGTGCCAAAATAGCTAGTCTGGATATTTCAGAAACTGCTGACCTACTGGGTTAACCACCTCTAGGGTGTACAGGAAATGGTCCAAGAATGAAAATATTAAGTGAGCTGCAGTTGTGTGGATGAAAATGCATTGTTGATGTCAAAGTTCATAGGAGGATGAGCAGACTGGTTCGAGAAGATCTAAAATAAACAGTTGCTCAAATACGGTATGTAGCATACTAGCATACCTTGAAGAAGATGGGCTACATCAGCAAAATACCACACTAAATGCAACTACTGTCTGCTAAGAACAGGAAACCGAGGCTACAATTTGCGCAGGCTTACCAAAATTTGCCAATAGAAGAAAAAATTGGAAAAATGTTGCTTGGTCTTCTGAGTCTTGATTACAGCTGCAACATCCATATGGTAGGGTTATAATGTGGTGTAAACAATATGAAATCATGGCTACATTTGCATTGTGTCAACAGTTAAGGCTGCTAGTGGTGGTGTAATAACGTAAGGGGCATTTTCTTTGCACACTTTGGGTCCCTTAGAGCAAATTGAGAATTTCTTAAACACCACAGCCTATCTAAATAGTGTTCCTCACCATTTCTATGATATCTATTTTAAGGAGGATAATGTACCATGTCACAAACCTCAAATCATCTCTATTTTCTTGAATGTGATCATGAGTTTACTGTACTCTAATGGTCTCCACAGTCACCAGATTTCAGTCTGGTTCTGTTTTTTTACTTTTTACCTTTGTCCATTCTACCTTTGCATATTGTAAATTTAGCTACTTTAGGAAGAAGGAAAAAATACAATTCAGATGCAGTTCTGAGGCCCAACGTCATTTTCATGTGACCTCCCCAAACCTAAAAGCCTCCTATTTGAGAAAGTCCTCAGTGGTCTCCAATGTTTCCACTCTCCCCACCTCCTTACAGCAGGTATAGTGGGGTTCCATCCTACATGGCCCATCTCCCTGTAAACGCCACAAGATACACTGCACTACCAAGGGATACCTACAGTAAGAACTGCATTAGAGCAGGAGTGAAATAAAATAAGCTGATGCCATGAACTTCCCTGTTGGTTAGTGAAGATATCTGTCATACTAAAGATCCAGTGGGAATGCTGAATGGTCACAAGGGATGAACTTCCACCTTCCTTTCTTAGCAACAAGAATAATTCTCTTGGGTATAGCTCTGGAACAAAATCTTGCCACGTAGGAGATCAGCCTAAATCAATGAATATGCTATTTATCATTATTATATCACATAAACTAATCCTTTTTGTTTTAAAACTTAATATGCAAATTATTATTTCTTAATATCAGTAAGAAAACGTAGGGTTTAAATGGGTCTCAGAAATCAGCATTCTAGGCTGCTGTCAGATTTACCCGTGAAAATCAATTTAAAAATAAATCTGAATATGTAAGACCAGCTTTATGCAGGGAATAATTTAGATCATGCTGGGGTTTTATATTGAAAGCTACAATAATACTACATTAATATCTTTACTGCCTCACTTTTACTTGCTTGCTTGAAATCAGAACTACAACAGAAGAATTTCAGATGACCAGAGAAAGGACAAACAGTATTTTGGAAACCGTATACTTGTTATGCAGATATACAGTAGTATTTAACCGAGATTTGTTGGAATATTTGCATTCAATAAAAAAAAAAAGACAAAGATACAAAGAAATATTTTGTCTGTTACTATAATAGAAATTAAAGAACATTAAAGTAGCCTTAGGAAAAACAATGGTCTGTGGTAGAACTTTTACTTTCTCTCGGGCCCTATTATCAGCTCATCCTTATTTTTACAGCCAACAGATTAAAATGCTAACAACGCAATCTTTGATCTCCCCGTTCGCTGACACAAATCCTATCTACGCCCCCAATGTGTTCTTCTGAGGTAATTAGTACTAATTAAAAGGTTTCCAACAGCCTTTGGTTCTCTTCCCCCTCCCGCCTCTCTCCAAGGGAAGAGCATTGTGCCTTTGAAATGCAAGAATCATTCACTTGCTGTTTAACTCATGTGTCAAGTGGACTTCTGCAGCTCCATTATGTTTGAGGCAGAAACATAGACTTTCCTGTCAAAGATGTGTGCTTTGCTTGCCTGTGCAATCCTAATCTCTAGTGCCGTGGACTATACTTAAGAACACAATCCCAGACTTCAAGCCATCATTCAAAGAAGCACATAAAACGTAAAAAGTACTACTGTTAAAATAAAATGCTGAAAAGTAGTTTATATATTTAAGAAGTAAAGCACAAATTCTGCAGCAGATCTTCCCAGCCCCTCAGCCCCCCTCTGAACTGGTCTCCATAGCTGTAGCATTTTTCATTATGTGACTAGACTGTACATGGGTGCGAGTCAAATGATGAGAGAAGGCGGCTGCAACCATGAATTCCATACGCCAGGCGGTGCTGAGGAAAATAATTTTAAGATGCTGTAAGGCTGGAGAGGTGAGAGAGGGGGGACTCTGGCTACCTTTAATAGGGAAGGAATATGGCCACCTATACTGGGGAGGGGGGTGACATAGATATTTAGAAAGATTTAAAGGGGGATACAGAAGAAGCAGGTAGTCAGGAGGCAATTAAGGGGCAGACTCAAAATTTAAAAGGAATTGGAGAGGCTGGTGGTCAGGAGACGCATGGAATGACCCTCCGATTGCTTAAACATGGCAATGTGTACATTATAGGGTCCTGATAATTACAGGACTCCCTGTTGGGTGGGATTTGCCTCTGTTGCGCCACTCTGCCCCCTGCTCCTGGCTCTGACTAAAGGCCCCTGTGCCTCCTTCTGTCCCCCTTTGTGCCTCCTGTGTCCCAATGTGCCTTTTTCTGTCCCCATTTGTGCCTCCTTCTGTCCCCCTTTGTGCTTCCTCCAGTCCCTCTTTGTGCCTCCTCCAGCCCCCTGTGCCTCGTTCTTTCCCCCTTTCTGACTACTGCTAGCTTGGGCCTCCTTCTGTCCTATTGTGCCTGCTTTTGTCCTCTTGTGCTACCTCTGCCCCCTTGCATCCCTCTGTCCCACTGTGCCTCCTTCTGCCGCCCCCCCCCCCTTGTGCCACTCTCTGTCCCCTTGTGTCACTATCTGCCCCTGTCCCCCTCCCGCTCTCCCCCAGCCCAGTGTGTAAAAGCAGGAGCTGTGCTCTCACCTCCCCGCTGGAGTCCAGCACTGTGCCTGTTCGACCATCTTGTCTGCCTCCTGCTCCCTCTAGTGTTGGCACCTTACTCTCCTCATGTCATTTATAATCACACTAAATGCGGTAGGAGATGCTGTGGACTAGGGCAAGTAGTGAGCTGACAGGCGGAAGCACAGCACTGGACTCAAGCAGAGAAGTGAGAGGTGACAAGTTGATGTATGCTTGAAAAATCGGGGGAGCTCTCCTGCAGAACACGTGTCAATAAAGTGTTTAACACAGCAGCAGTCTATCGTGGGTAACACTGCTCTGTCTGTCTGATGTCTGTACCTCCACTCACTGCCGGGGATCCCAACTCATACTGACCCAGGTGCACCACATGCTAAGAGCGTTACTGACCCTACAGCTGCAGTGTGCAAGGCAGGATGCATGACTACCACCAAGGACATCACTCCAAGCCAAATCCCCAGCTAAAGAGGAACAAATACGCGAAAGCTGGCAAACCCTCCAGCCACTACAACCGGGTGAGACCTTTCCTACTTGGACTTGCCCCTTTACTTTTGCACTTTTTTCTTGTCTGTCTTTCCTATTCCACAAAGTGACAATCACACCATGGTGTTCCCTTTAAGTAAAGTTGAGAAATACAAGTGGCTTCAAGGTAATAACTACATTTCCAGTTAACTTTAAGTTAATACAGTTGGTGACACCACTCTAACCACTGCAAACCACTGGAGGGAAAAATGGCTGCACAACCAGAAATTCCAAGGTAGAAGCGCAAAAGCTGTCCCTGTGTCTGTGCTTTTGTGCTACTGCCTGACAGGAGGAGGACGGACGTGTGCAGGCACGCGTGCATGAGCCGTGTGCATGCATGTTGACAAGTGTCCGATGGCAGCGGACATAGGCGGGAGGGGGGTTGTGAGGGTGGCCTTATGGCCTACAGCCTGTTTTTAAATGGGCTTAGATCTGCTAGTCATAGTATAAGTTCACAGTGCAGTACAGAGCATATACAGTATATGTACAATACCAATAATAGAAGCAGAAACAGTCCGTTGCACACAGTTAAAAGATAAGCTTGCACATATCCGAGCTAGTTATTACTGCTTAGTCATAGCTGCTAGGTACATGTGCAAACATTTAGGGTCAATTCACATGGGCGTAAATGTGGCAGTTGAGTTGGTTGAAGGGTTTAACATTCCAGCACTGTATTTTGAAATGAATGGAAGTTCTTTATAAATTATGGTACCACTGTAGCAGATCCATCTCGTTGTCTCATCCTTGTCCAGGATTGTCTAAGTTCGCTGTTTCTGTGTCCCCCTAGAATGCTCAAAACGCAATGTGACAATGGAGCACTGGTGACTGATGCTAGAAGCTTGTTTTGCTCATTTGCAGAAAAGCTTCTAGCATCACCAGAACAAGCCAGAAGCCTGTGTAAACTGGCCCTTAAAGTAGTCAAAAAGACACACCCATTAAGATACGTTAAAAGATTTAAAGAGACACATAATGCTAAGTATTAAAGACATTAGGGGGAACTCTATGTAAAAACTGTAGAAAAGAAAACCATACGGAGACCAGAAAAAAAATCCTGTAGACCAGATTCTTTGCTCTATATGAAAAGGCATTAAAACCATGGGAAACCGCATAGACCAGTGGTCCTCAAACTAAGGCCCACGGGCCGAATGTGGCCCCCTGAGGCTTTTTTACCGGCCCCACACAAACAAAATGTATTACTTATAGATGCGGTCAGCTACATCTTTAAATATTGTAGGTCTGCATATAGAATAGCAATGCTGACACCACCCATCTACATGAAAGCCAGAAAGCAGTAATTCGCTGGTTTTCAATCAAATTCCACATCAGGTGACACTGCTGTCTAATTGTTACCAAACACACAATTGGAGAACCTCACTCCCAAACAGTTCTCTGCTGCTTTATAAAGCCTGCAGGCTGCTTATAAGCCAATTAGAAGTGCACACATAATACACCTAGCTTGCAGTGATAATCAAGCAAAAGCTGAGCAAGTCAGCCAATTAGTAGGAGAGGGCTTCAGTTGCATATAGACAATGGCTATATGACCAGCAGGGGGCACCAGCGTGCAGGATATTCCCTCTCATCTGCCCCCCTCCTAACTAAACTGCATGGGATACTACAATAATTAAAAACAATGGTGCATGAGCCAGCCTGGGGCCCCGGGAACTCTCACTGCCCGGGGCCCCAGAACCAGCATCTAACACCATATGTGAGCGCAGCCAAAAACTTGGAGCTGCCACCTCCAAGGCCTGTCTCCTACTGCTCTAAAACTTACCAAACTTGTGTGTTTGGTAAGTTTTAGAGCAGTAGGAGACAGGCCTTGGAGGTGGCAGCTCCAAGGTTTTGGCTGCGCTCACATATGGTGTTAGATGCTGGTTCTGGGGCCCCGGGCAGTGAGAGTTCCCGGGGCCCCAGGCTGGCTCATGCACCATTGTTTTTAATTATTGTAGTATCCCATGCAGTTTAGTTAGGAGGGGGGCAGATGAGAGGGAATATCCTGCACGCTGGTGCCCCCTGCTGGTCATATAGCCATTGTCTATATGCAACTGAAGCCCTCTCCTACTAATTGGCTGACTTGCTCAGCTTTTGCTTGATTATCACTGCAAGCTAGGTGTATTATGTGTGCACTTCTAATTGGCTTATAAGCAGCCTGCAGGCTTTATAAAGCAGCAGAGAACTGTTTGGGAGTGAGGTTCTCCAATTGTGTGTTTGGTAAGTTTTAGAGCAGTAGGAGACAGGCCTTGGAGGTGGCAGCTCCAAGGTTTTGGCTGCGCTCACATATGGTGTTAGATGCTGGTTCTGGGGCCCCGGGCAGTGAGAGTTCCCGGGGCCCCAGGCTGGCTCATGCACCATTGTTTTTAACTGCTGTCTAATTGGACTGCAGGTTGTCACCTGGGTATGCTTCACTGTCTGGCCCGCAAAGACTTCTACATCATTTTATGTATACTCCGGCCCAGGGGCGTTTCTAGGGTCCTTGGAGATCGGGGGCACCTGTGGGCACCAGGAGGGGAGGTATATGCGGCGCTTAGCGCGCCGTGGCAAAAGGGGCGTGGCCATGAGGTGAGTAGGCGTGGTCATGGGTGGGGCCAAATGTACATGAACTTAGCAGCGGTGTAAGCTACAGATAACGGGCCTGCCCATCGAAATATTGGATGGAGCCCCTTGTCCTTTATTTAGATAATTTACAATCAGTATAGGCATAGATCAAAGATGTATACGCACATACAATTTTGATTGGTCAATCACTGACCCCCAATTTTACCACCCCCGTGCAGTAAGTAGGCCAACAGACAATGAATTTTATGAACAGAGCTAAAATTGGCTAATCAAAATTGTATGTGTGTACCAGGCTTTACAGCTAATACTGTACATACTGAAAGTAGCAGGGATCAGCATACAATACAGCTGGTTTACAATCAGTAAAGGCACAGAGTAACACCTTACACTGTACACACTGGAGGCAAATCAGCACACAGTGCAGGCACTAGAGAACAGCGTATACTGTACATACTGTAGGCAGCAGAATTCAGCACACTGCAGCTAGCGTGCCAAAAATATGAGGATCATGTTGTGCGGCGTGCCTATCGCGCCGCACCGAAAAATGGGTGGGCCATGGACCAGAATATAGGTGTGGTAACGGGTGGAGACAAATTTACATGAACCTAGCAACATTAGATTATGACAGTGGTGGCGCACTGGCGAACCTTTTGGAGGCCGAGTGCCCAAACTGCAACCCCAAAGTCACTTATCTATCGCAAAGTGGCAACAGCAATTTAAACTAAATACTGTACAAACGTTTTAACTCATACATGAACATTATGGAAAATCCAAGTTGAAAATAAACTAATAAACTAAATAATTTCATCCATCCTACTCCTGAAAAATGTATTCAATTTTTTAGAACCTCCCAGTTTTATTTTCTGTTTTAAAAAGCTAAAAAAGTAGGTTTAATGCTATTGTCTCATATGATAAGGATTCAGCTTTTCCCATAGTCTCGCAGTTAGCAATCATGTGACCCCCAACAAGACAAATTCAGCAATCATGAGGCCCCCGACATGACAAATTCAGCAATCGTGAGGCCCCCGACATGACAAATTCAGCAATCGTGAGGCCCCCGACATGACAAATTCAGCAATCGTGAGGCCCCCAACATGACAAATTCAGCAATCATGAGGGCCCCAACAAATCATGAGGCCCCCAACAAGTCAAATTGAACAATCATGAGGCCTCCAACAAATCCTGAGGCCCCCAACAAGACAAATTCAGCAGTCATGAAGCACATAAATAGACAGCATTTCACATAAATAGGCAGAATGCCCCCTTAATATGGTAGCCCCCCAAGTTAGGTAGTGAGTGACAGTGACCCCCAGGTTAGCTAGTGAGTGACAGGCGCCTCCAGTTAGGTAGTGAGTGACAGGGACCCCGATAGTGAGTGACAGGGAGCCCCTTTAGGTAGTGAGTGAGTGACAGGGAGCCCCTTTAGGCAGTGAGTGATTGACAGGGAGCCCCTTTAGGCAGTGAGTGCCAGGGAGCCCCTTTAGGTAGTGAGTGAGTGCCAGGGAGCCCCTTTAGGTAGTGAGTGAGTGCCAGGGAGCCCCTTTAGGTAGTGAGTGAGTGCCAGGGAGCCCCTTAAGGTAGTGAGTGAGTGCCAGGGAGCCCCTTTAGGTAGTGAGTGCCAGGGAGCCCCTTTAGGTAGTGAGTAAGCGACAGGGAGGCCCCTTAGGTAGTGAGTGAGCGACAGGGAGCCCCTTTAGGCAGTGAGTGAGTGCCAGGGAGCCCCTTTAGGCAGTGAGTGAGTGCCAGGGAGCCCCTTTAGGCAGTGAGTGAGTGCCAGGGAGCCCCTTTAGGCAGTGAGTGAGTACCAGGGAGCCCCTTTAGGCAGTGAGTGAGTGCCAGGGAGCCCCTTTAGGTAGTGAGTGACAGGGAGGCCCTTTAGGTAGTGAGTGAGTGACAGGGAGCCCCTTTAGGCAGTGAGTGAGTGAGTGCCAGGGAGCCCCTTTAGGCAGTGAGTGAGTGACAGGGAGCCCCTTTAGGTAGTGAGTGAGTGACAGGGAGGCCCTTTAGGTAGTGAGTGAGTGACAGGGAGGCCCTTTAGGTAGTGAGTGAGCGACAGGGAGCCCCTTTAGGTAGTGAGTGAGCGACAGGGAGCCCCTTTAGGTAGTGAGTGAGTGCCAGGAAGCCCCCGCCGCCGCCGCTCCCCCCTTACCTCGCACTCGCAGACCTCAGGATCAGCGGCGACCCGACCAATACGAGCGGGCGCCGGACGCACCCGCTCTATATGCGGAAGTGAAGCTGAGCCCCTTTAGGTAGTGAGCGAGTGCCAGGGAGCCCCTTTAGGTAGTGAGTGAGTGCCAGGGAGCCCCTTTAGGTAGTGAGTGAGTGCCAGGGAGCCCCTTTAGGTAGTGAGTGAGTGCCAGGGAGCCCCTTTAGGTAGTGAGTGAGTGCCAGGGAGCCCCTTTAGGTAGTGAGTGAGTGACAGGGAGCCCCTTTAGGTAGTGAGTGACAGGGAGCCCCTTTAGGTAGTGAGTGACAGGGAGCCCCTTTAGGCAGTGAGTGAGTGCCAGGGAGCCCCTTTAGGCAGTGAGTGAGTGCCAGGGAGCCCCTTTT
The DNA here is from genome assembly GCF_040937935.1 of Hyperolius riggenbachi. Lineage (NCBI taxonomy): Eukaryota > Metazoa > Chordata > Amphibia > Anura > Hyperoliidae > Hyperolius > Hyperolius riggenbachi. The sequence continues at coordinate 186,748,721 of NC_090655.1, read as the reverse complement.
GGTAGTGAGTGAGTGCCATGGAGCCCCTTTAGGCAGTGAGTGAGTGCCAGGGAGCCCCTTCAGGCAGTGAGTGAGTGCTAGGGAGCCCCTTTAGGCAGTGAGTGAGTGACAGGGAGCCCCTTTAGGTGGTGAGTGAGTGACAGGGAGACCCTTTAGGTAGTCAGTGAGTGACAGGGAGGCCCTTTAGGTAGTGAGTGAGTGACAGGGAGGCCCTTTAGGTAGTGAGTGAGTGACAGGGAGGCCCTTTAGGTAGTGAGTGAGCGACAGGGAGCCCCTTTAGGCAGTGAGTGAGTGCCAGGGAGCCCCTTTAGGCAGTGAGTGAGTGCCAGGGAGCCCCTTTAGGCAGTGAGTGAGTGACAGGGAGCCCCTTTAGGTAGTGAGTGAGTGAGTGACAGGGAGGCCCTTTAGGTAGTGAGTGAGTGACAGGGAGGCCCTTTAGGTAGTGAGTGAGCGACAGGGAGCCCCTTTAGGTAGTGAGTGAGTGCCAGGGAGCCCCTTTAGGTAGTGAGTGAGTGCCAGGGAGCCCCCGCCGCCGCCGCTCCCCCCTTACCTCGCACTCGCAGACCTCAGGATCAGCGGTGACCCGACCAATACAAGTGGGCGCCGGATGCACCCACTCTATATGCGAAAGTGATGTCACTTCCGCATATCAGTGTGGGCGCTGGGTCCTAGCACCCGCACGATTGGTCGCCGCCTGATCGAGGTCTGAGTGACGCGGCGGCGGCTGGAGGGAGCCGCAGACAGAGGGGGTGAGCGGCGGCCGGGCGGCGCCTGTCAGAGACAGGCGCCCGGGTGCAATGCACCCGCCCAGGCGCGGCCCTGCGGGCACCCCTGGGGAAGATATCCGTGGCACCCCAGGACAGATTGGGGGCACGTGCCCCCCCAAAATAGGGCTAGCAATGCCCCTGCTCCGTTCCCCCAGCAGTCTGAAGTATGTTGACCCGGCCCTCGACCCAAAACGTATGGGGACCCCTGGCATAGACTATCATGGATGATCATCCCATGGCGCCATTCCTCTAATACCAGATTGCCAACCACAGGATGAGCACATTGTTCTCCTCCTTACTCTTTCTGCTCAAAGCTGCTCTGTGATTGGGCTGCTCAGCCATGTGCCACGCCATCATCCTTCCTACCCCCACCATAACAACAGAACGCGCCAGGAGGCTGTAGCCTCACCTCACAATGTGTCTCTTCAGCACTCTGCCCCAAACTGTCACATGACAGATCGAGTCCTGTTCCCTGCGGACAACATATATCATGCATGTGTACACACCTTTAGAGTCAGAGGATCAACACAACAACCAGGCAAGCTGCAAATAAAGAAGTATTAGTGCCCTTCCTTGCTCCTCTGACTTAATGTTCCTTATAAAAGAAAAATATACAGCGGAAACATTTTCTTGCAATTTTATGGAGAAAAAAAGGAAAGAAAAAGCAAGTGTATGTTAAAGACTATTTCCCAGCATCTCATTCCTCCAGAAATGAGTGTGTCAACCTGGCAGCTTCTATGCTGTTTCTACCCCCTTCCCTCTCTGACAGATAAATTATTGAATCAAAAGAAAGAATGCCATTAAACCCCCCAGGTTACAGAGTGTCAGAAACAGTTTAAAAAGATCCCCCATTCATTCTCCAAAACATGCAGTGAATCTCACTAATGTGTGTTTATCATGTATAATGAGACAAAGTTAATAAAGGCAGTACAATTGCATACGGTGTAAGTCTAACGCCATCTCTCAAGATACCAAGGCTATTCACAAAGAAATAATGATGACAAAAAAGAAAGGATATAAAAAGAAATGCTTTATTCAAAATGGAATTCAAGTGAAATGTAGACAGAAATTAGTTTTTTTAGGTAGTTGATGCACATTCTGAACAGTGCATTAAGATGAAATCAAGAACTTTTAGGTCAATTATACTGTCAGCTGGTCTGAAATGCATAGCTAAGCGCAGAACAGAAAATATAATAAGGCAGTTAGAGGTAACTTTAAAAAAAAATAGCAGCATTGGGAAATCTTGAAGGTTTTGAGCTCTTGATCTTAAGTCAAATACACTTATTCCAGGAAAGTAAATACATAATACACAATGATGACACCGGTGATTAGCATTGATGCAGAGCTGTGCGGTTAACATGAAAGATGAAATGTGCATGCAGCAACATTAGAGCGATAGCTGGAAAGAAAACTAAATTGTGCCTCTATAGCATAGAAAATGAGGATACATCCTGGAAAAAAACAGCAGTAAGTAATGACCCAGGGCAATAATACCTCTATTATTATGGAAATACAAGTGAGTTCCAGGTGGAAAAGAACAAAAGGAGAAAAATACTAGAGGTGATTTTAATGTCAAAAACAAAGGGACAGTCCACTTTCAAATGAAACTGTAAAAATAGTTAAGTGCTGCAGGAGTCTAGCTGTAATTTATTGTTGTTAAACATTCAGCCCTATCCAAACCCTTCCGAGTCCAAAAATCAGATGAACATAATAATGCCTGATCCAATTAACACCCAGCAGAACTTACTTGGATGATTTTATTGCCCCGTGAGTTCTTTACACGCTATCCAATTCCACATTTCATGCTGCTGATAAGGTCAACAGGATATTGGTAAGTACAATTATTAAAGGGGCACTATGGCAAAAGATTGTACAATTTAAAATATGTGCAAACATAAACAAGTAAAAATATGTAATAATAATCATAATTCCTTTTCTTGTATAGCACTTTTCTCCTGTCGGACTCAAAGCGCTTGCGAGGCAGACACTAGAGCGCACTCGGCAGTGGCAGTGTTAGGGAATCTCACCAAAGAACTTACTGAATAGGTGCTGGCTTACTGAATAGGAAGAGCCGAGATTTGAACCCTGGTCTCCTACATCAGAGGCAGAGCCCTTAACCATCACACTATCCAGCCACCAAAATGAGCCATAAATTACTTTTCTCCCATAATGCTGTCACTTACAGTAGGTAGTAGAAATCTGACAGAAGAGACAGGTTTTGGATTAGTCTATCTCATCATAGGGGATTCTCAGCAAGGCTTTTATTCTTAATAAAGATATTCCCTAAAAAGGATTTAAACAATGATGCTGTCCAGCTTCCCTGCTCCCTACAGTTTTTTGGCAGAGCAACTGCCATCCACTAAGTGCTTTTGAAAATAAATATATCCCTGAGAATCCCCTATAAAGAGATGGACTTGTCCAAAACCTGTCACTTCTGTCAGATTTCTACAACCTACTGTAAGTGACAGCAACATAGGAGAAAAGTAATGTATGGCTTATTTTACTCTGGAAAAATGTACTTCTTATTTGTATATGTTTGCACATATTTTACATTTTACATTTTTTTGCTGTAGTGCCCCTTTAATCATCTACTATCAGTTGTGCGACCTTGCCCTTGTTCAGGTTTATTTGGTACCTTTTCCAACAGGCGGCTGTTCCCAACATATCTTCTTATCTTTCCTACTGCCTATCCCAAACCACTTCTCCTCCCAATGTTAAGATCTAACTGAAGTCTATAGTAACCACTTACCTTAATGTAAGCCCATTCCTGAAGCCAAACCCTAACCTCCCCCCAATATACAGTCATTTCTAGCACATTACCCTAACCTCTTTACCATAATTGTTAACTCTAATCCTATCCCCTAACTTTTCTAAAAGAGTACCAAGCCCTAACTATTAAGCCTATCCAATACTTATCTTCTCTAATCCTCATTGCCAGGTGAATTATTTGGGTGCCAGACTCAGGTAGTCAGTCAGCTGGAGCTTGACTATACACAATAGCTAGATATGGTGATATGGTGCTCAGCTATGCACTATTGACTATTTATGGCACTCAGTTGATAAAGATGGCAATGTCAAGCTACGTATTACAAAAAATGGTAATATTGTGGTAATATAAGTGGCACCCATTTTACTGAAGTGCCGCCGGTGCCCAAATTATCTGCTTTGCTAATGCTATCCTTAAGGGCTCGTTTCCACTAGCGCCAATTTGCATGCATTTTCTGCATGCAGATTCGCATAACCAATACAAGTCAGTGGGCAAAATCTGCAAAGCAGAGCCATCAGAATTCGCACACCACAAGCATAGTGTGCGATTTGAATGTAATGTAATTAATTGCATGCAAATTTGCGTACGTTTTTGTGTAAAATTAATGTGAAAGCACACAGGCACTGACAAGATTAAAATCGTATACTTACAAAATTACCCGGAACCGCGTGCATTTTAGTTTTAAAATTTGCATACAAACGCGTACGAATTCGCATCCGCATGCAAATTCGTTTACGCATTTTCCGTAACGGAATTGTACCGCACTAGTGGAAATGTAGCCTAAAAGCAAGTGCCGCAGTTCAGCCTCCCAAGAACAACAATTCAAAGGTTATACACATTTCCTGCTCTGACTAAATGTAGAATTTTCATACAAATTAGATTTCTTGCTCATCACTATGGAATATAAAGATCACTATATTACCTGTTAGCAGTAAATGAATATGCCTGTCAGTTATAAGCTGCAAAAACAAAAACTGTGCAGGAAAGATTAAACATTTTTAATTTTTCTGTGTCCGATTGGTTATCTGAAGTGAAAACGCAGCTATAGATCAGTTTCCATTTTGCACTTTGGCATCTCTGCCTCAGGCTGGGTGCACACATAGCAGAAACCCCAGCGTTGCGTAAAACGCTGCGTTTTTGCCGCTAATGGAAGTCTCTGGGCCACAGGAAAAAATGCATATAAAAAATGCATATGCGTTTTATATGTGTTTTCAAACCTGCATTTTTAAAAACTCTGATTTTGTTACATAATATTCATAGACGCTTCAAAAATGCATATAATGAAAGTCAATGGAATGCGTTTCTCATGCGTTTTTCATGCATTTTTATATGCGTTTTTTCCCCAAAATAATTTTTTAATGCTGTATCCTGTATTACCGCTTCCTTTTGTGTTCCTAGTGATTTACATACATGGAAATATAAAAACACATGAAAAATGCATTAAAACACAAGTACATGAAAAACTCATTGCAAATGCACCAAAAAAAACCGCACAAAAAACGCACAAAACATTAACATAAAATGCATCCTTTCACATTATGTTATGTGTGCACAAAGCCTCATGGCTGTGATGGACTGGACCTTGTGTAGGCCCCAGAGTAGGGATTAGATTGTGAGCTCTTCTGGGGGACAGTTGGTGGCATGACAACGGTCTCTGGCTGCAGAAGATATCAGCGCTATATAAAAACACAATATAATAACGATAGTTCTTTCAAGTAATCCTGCTATGATGATGCTTTTGCTTTGTTTTTTTCAATTCTGAAGCATACACACAAGTCAATAATAGCTAGATCTTGCAAGATATCAAACAATTTCTCAGAAATTGAATAAGTGGTAATAATTGATATACCACCTTGCCCTACCCAATCTCAATTACATTTAAGCAGAAATCTGATCGAGAATCAATTAAACTGCTAGTCTATACCACTTGACACACCACAACTGTGAAGCCATTGGTCCCTTGTGTGCTCAACTAAAAATACTGCCACATGGGCTCAGCAAACGGTTCGAACCTGATTACAAGGTAACTAGATATGTTGATAGCAATAGATCACTGACAGGGAACAAATCTGCAAGAAAAGTCAACTTGTATGGCCATCTTTAGACACGGCGTGATATGTTTACAGTATATTATTTTGCTTTTTTTTTTAAGGAAAATTCTAATAAAAAAAGGAATTATTGTATTTTGCATTTGAGAAGCTTATTTCAACAAAATAATGACTAATACTGTAAATCTCACTACAAACTGATTTTCTAATACAAAACTGCATCAGCTCTTAAATGTATTGCATGCTAGTAGACTCATAGGTTCAAAGCCGTTATTTGAAGATCCAAGATAAACAACGATATTGGCAAAGACTTGCCTGTGTGGGAGAGTCCTTAATGTGATGTGGTGATAGCATTGGGGTGTCATCCCTTAGGCCCCATTCACATCTGAGCGGGAATCTCGCAATTCCCACTCACCGCAAACCGCTTAGCACATGGTTTGCTATGGCAGTGTTTTCACTGCCGTGATTGCGGACATTTTGCAATTAGCGATAATCGCAAAGCGCGTTACATGCAACATTTTGGCGGCGATTCTTGAGTGATCGCAATTAACATGTATAGAACCGCTAATCGTGATCGCTCCCAAAACTCTACAGTGTCCAGTAATGTTTCCGCATTAATCGCAGAAAAATCACTACCACAAAATGCTAGTGGTAATCGCTAGCATTTTGTGATTTTAGATGTGAACTTATGGGGATAGATTTCTGATTTACATCTCCACGCAACAGACTGGTTTTGTTTTGGCTGCTGCCCATTGTATCCCAATGTATTTATGAGACAAAGTCATTGTTAAAGTGCCTTACTGACAAACTTCATGCAACTTAAGCAACATGTTTTACTACATTCTGAAAAATAAGTTAATATCTGGGGATATCTACAGGGTCTTCTCAAAAAAATTGCATATTGTGATAAAGTTCATTATTTTCTGTAATGTACTGATAAACATTAGAGTTTCATATATTTTAGATTCAAATACACACAACTGAAGTAGTTAAAGCCTTTTATTGTTTTAATATTGATGATTTTGGCATACAGCTCATAAAAAAACAAATTTCCTATCTCAAAATATTAGCATATTTCATCCGACCAATAAAAGAAAAGTGTTTTTAAAACAAATAAAGTCAACCTTCAAATAATTATGTTCAGTTATGCATTCAATACTTGGTCGGGAATCCTTTTACAGAAATGACTGCTTCAATGCGGCATGGCATGGAGGCAATCAGCCTTTGGCACTGCTCAGGTGTTATGGAGGCTCAGGATGCTTCGATAGCGGCCTTAAGCTCATCCAGAGTGTTGGGTCTTGCGTCTCTCAACTTTCTCTTCACAATATCCCACAGATTCTCTATGGGGTTCAGGTCAGGAGAGTTGGCAGGCTAATTGAGCACAGTAATACCATGGTCAGTAAACCATTTACCAGTGGTTTTGGCACTGTGAGCAGGTGCCAGGTCGTGCTGAAAAATGAAATCTTCATCTCCATAAAGTTTTTCAGCAGATGGAAGCATGAACCCACTTTTGAACCAGAAACAGCGGCAGAAGCGCCTGACCTGGGCTACAGAGAAGCAGCACTGGACTGTTGCTCAGTGGTCCAAAGTACTTTTTTCGGATGAAAGCAACTTTTACATGTCATTCGGAAATCAAGGTGCCAGAGTCTGGAGGAAGACTGGGGAGAGGGAAATGCCAAAATGCCTGAAGTCCAGTGTCAAGTACCCACAGTCAGCGATGGTCTGGGGTGCCATGTCAGCTGCTGGTGTTGGTCCACTGTGTTTTATCAAGGACAGGATCAATGCAGCTAGCTATCAGGAGATTTTGGAGCACTTCATGCTTCCATCTGCTGAAAAGCTTTATGGAGATGAAGATTTCATTTTTCAGCACAACCTGGCACCTGCTCACAGTGCCAAAACCACTGGTAAAGGGTTTACTGACCATGGTATTGCTGTGCTCAATTGGCCTGCCAACTCTCCTGACCTGAACCCCATAGAGAATCTGTGGGATATTGTGGAGAGAAAGTTGAGAGACGCAAGACCCAACACTCTGGATGAGCTTAAGGCCACTATTGAAGCATCCTGGGCCTCCATAACACCTGAGCAGTGCCAAAGGCTGATTGCCTCCATGCCACGCCGCATTGAAGCAGTCATTTCTGCAAAAGGATTCCCGACCAAGTATTGAGTGCATAACTGAACATAATTATTTGAAGGTTTACTTTTTTTGTTTTATAAACACTTTTCTTTTATTGGTCGGATGAAATATGCTAATTTTTTGAGATAGGAAATTTGGGTTTTCATGAGCTGTATGCCAAAATCATCAATATTAAAACAACAAAAGGCTTTAACTACTTCAGTTGTGTGTATTTGAATCTAAAATATGTGAAACTCTAATGTTTATCAGTACATTACAGAAAATAATGAACTTTATCACAATATGCTAATTTTTTTTAGAAGATCCTGTATATGTATGGAAGTATTAATAATAAAAGTGAAACTTATTTCCTTTAGAACACAGGCGACGGATAGTCATATAATATGTAGGACCATAAATTAAAGGGACACTGTAGGGGGTCGGGGGAAAATGAGTTGAACTTACCCGGGGTTTCTAATGGTCCCCCGCAGGCATCCTGTGCCCGTGCAGCCACTCACCGATGCTCCGGCCCTGCCTCCGGTTCACTTCTGGAATTTCAGACTTTAAAGTCTGAAATCCACTGCACCTGTGTTGCCGTGTCCTCGATCCCGCTGATGTCACCAGGAGCATATTGCACAGGCCCAGTATGGTCTGTGTCTGCTCAGTACGCTCCTGGTGACATCAGCGGGATTGAGGACATGGCAATGCAGGCGTAGTGGTTTTCAGACTTTAAAGTCTGAAATTCCAGAAGTGAACTGGAGGCGGGGCCGGAGCATCAGTGAGTGGCTGCGTAGGCACAGGATGTCTGCGGGGGATCGTTAGAAGCCTCGGGTAAGTTCAACTCATTTTGCCCCGACCCCCCTACAGTACCCCTTTAAGGATTGCTATCTAAATTCCTAATAAAGCATAGCTAGATATATAAAAGAACAGCTAACTTTGTAAATATATTAGAAATTATAGTACATAAGGCTGTCCTAAAATCGTACTAATGTAAGACTTTTTTTTTAACTCATTGGATTATACCCAGCTAGCTGATGATCACAGGACTGTACAAAATCTTAAAGAGGAACTCCAGGGAAAATAATGTAATAAAAAAGTGCTTCATTTTTACAATAATTATGTACAAATGATTTAGTCAGTGTTTGCCCATTGTAAAATCTTTTAAATCCCTGATTTATATTCTGACATTTATCATATAGTGACATTTTTACTGCTGGCAAGTGATGTAGCTGCTGCTTGCTGTTTTGGCAGTTGGAAATAGCTGTAAACAGCCATTTCCCACAATGCAACAGGGCTCACAGACAGGAAACTGCCAAGAGTACGTACTCAGAATTTCTTTGTGCGAGGGGTTTCACCACAATATTAGCCATACAGCACCCCCTGATGGTCTGTTTGTGAAAAGGAATAGATTTCTCATGTAAAAGGGGGTATCAGCTAATGATTGGGATAAAGTTCAATTCTTGGTCGGAGTTTCTCTTTAAGGTGGCCATGCATTAGTTGTTCTGCCACCAGATCAACCATTAGAAAGAAAGATTGAATCTGATCAGAGAGGGATCTCTTTCCTGGCCACACGCTGCCCAGGGATTGGCAATAGATTTCAGCATCAAATCTATTTGTAAATAGTCCTGCTGTCGCCCCCCCTCCCGCAAGTGTTTGCGCTAACCCCCTCCCCCAATCCTCGGGTGCAGTGTTGAAGGTATATCTGTCAATCCTCCAGTGTCCTGCATCATTCTAAGCACCTGTACCATCTGACATCGGCGCATGTTGTGACATCCTACATGAGATGCCGCCAGGCACAGGGGGTGGCCAGGATTTACGGCAGCATGACAAGTGAGCCTTCAACACTGCACACGGGCCCACCAGGGGACGCATACATGGACTTGGGGGAATACCGGCCAGGAGTTTGTTGGGCATTACAATATCGAACACTGTGACCTCTGTGTGCCCACTCAAACCCTTGAAACCAAGATTTTCCAGCATTCCCAATCGACCCTTTCAGCCCATCTCAGCCACAAATTGATCAATAGGGTAGCCATGTTGTGGTCCCCCTAAGGTAATATCTAGAGAAAGTGTTATTTCTGCAACTAATTCTAAAAGTTTGACAAAAATTATTTGCCAGAAATAATGACATCCCTGGTCAAAAGTAGACAAAAACCTAAGTTCAACCTATTTCATAGAGTTGCAATAATAATAAAAAAAAAAAACATCTATGTTCCCAAACATTCTGATTCATTCATTCACCTCACCTCTTAACTGGGCTGTAACGATCGGTGTCAGCACGCAGAGAGAATCTGATTATTGGTGATCTGCAGTATCACCAAGAATACAGATATATACCTGATTATTGATGATCTGATAATACAGATATATTGCTAACCTCTGGACACCTGGATAATGTGAGTGTTTGGTGTAACGGTAGTACTTTGAGTATAGCACAGGAAATTAGAGACAGTATGGGCAATACTGCTCTAAAGATAAGGAAACCTTCCAGTAGCCTGAGACTCCCCAAGGGGCGGAGTCAGGCTGGAGGAAGGAAGGTCCAGAGAGTGAGTGACAATAAAGACAAATGTCACTGAGTGATCTGGAAACTATCTCTTAATAGTAGAGATAGCTCTCGAGGTCGGGCAAGCCAGGTCGGCAACACACGGTCAGATAAGGTACATAGACAGAAGGCTGATTCGGTATCCAAGGCAAGCAGGGTTTGGCAACAGAGTATCAGATGTGCGAGGTGCCGAATCAGAGATCAGAGGAGTAGTCAGGAAAGCAATAAGTCATAACAGATATCAAACAATGCCTAGTCTGGGTGTGAGGTCCTTGGTCTCTACACCCTGGAACTAGTCTGATGTATAACAAAATGGTAACACAAGTTCCCTAGTCTGGGTGTGAGGTCCGTGGTCTCTACACCCTGGAACTAGTTTGATGTATAACAGAATGGTAACACAAGTTCCCTAGTCTGGGTGTGAGGTCCGTGGTCTCTACACCCTGGAACTAGTCTAAGCATAAACAGATTGATAACACAGGTTCCCTGGTCTGGGTGTGAGGTCCGTGGTCTCTACACCCTGGAACTGGTCTAAGCATAAACAGAATACAATACAAGTAATCTGGCTCAGTGTGAATTCCCAGGTCCACCTGGTTCAAACACACTGCAGGATCTGACTAAGGTCTGAGTGCTTCCACGTAGTGTTCACAACGGCAGACAACTTGTGACTGGCCAGCAGCAACTATATATAGTGTAGCGCTCTCTGGCGCCACCTCTAAGTGATGGACCAATAGAAACTTGCTCTGGCGTCAGCTGACCAGCCTCGTCAGCTGGTCCCCTCTTGGCCGTCATAAAAGTTCTGCCTCTCAGCGTGCGCGCGCGTATTCCTAAACCTGTGTGAACTAACAGACTCAGCTACACCAGAGGCACGCTGCTGCGTGCAAACCGCCTGTCAGCACATGCGGCGGCTTTTCTGCGCTATGCCATGTTACCAGACGCACGCCTCCGCGTGCAAACCACCGCGCTGGACGCGGAATCAGCCGCCTTGCTGTCAGAACGTGCGGCGGCTTTTCCGCGTTTTCTCACATGGGCCATCAATGACCCCAATTTAAGATCTTGGGCAATTGATGGGGACATAAGAACTACACATTCTATTCACAATACATAGGCCAAAAACGATGAGAAGTGTTTGGGGTGGATATTCTCCTCACACTTACAGAATTTCATACAAGTAAACATTTATTCAAAAACAGTACAGAAAAATGCCGAAACAAGAGCCTAGTTATCAGTGGGATGTAAAAAACAGTGGAGCGGAGTTGCACTCACAAAAATGGGGAATTGGTCTGCCCAAGCCCAAAAGACCCTCGTACTCCAGGGTCCACGATCCAGAAAAAAGATGAAGGCTGGCACCACCAATAAGTATTTATGCTCTTTTTATTGCATTAGCAAGATGTCAAAAAGCTTTGCAATTAGCCTAGCAGGTTTTTTGACATCTTGCTAAAGCAATAAAAAGAGCATAAATACTTATTGGTGGTGCAAGCCTTCATCTTTTTTCTGGATCAGTAGGATGTAGGGATGATCAATGAGATGCAAGTATTTCCGAGTTCATGCAGATTTATGTAGATTTTTATGCTAATATATGCAGCTTGAAAATGGACCAATCAAGTTCCACCCAGGTTTAAATTGAGTAGTCCATTTTCAAGCTGCATAGATTTGATACAAATTACTTAAATCTGCATAAACTCAGAAAAACTTGCATCTCATTGATCATCCCTAGTAGAGTGAAGAGCAATGTCTGCAAACATTTTTCTATATGCTAGCCCTGAGGACCATATTCCTCCAAGTGGCTAATAATAAGCTACTCTCTAGTTGGTAAAGAACTCTGTAGGAAATGGGTTGTCATTCATGACATGTTGTAACTGGAAGACTTGATAAGATGGCAGATGACTGTGCGTTGTCTCATATTTGGTAGTACTGAGAGAAAATTAATTTTCGAAGACTTTCTTTAGATGCTTGGAGGAAAATAAAGTGCATATCATGAATGGATATTATCCAATACAATACAATAACATTTCTATAGCGCTTTTCTCCCACAGGACTCAAAGCGCTTAGACTCTCTCAGATTCAGTAGTTGGTAGTAGGATGAAGTATTCACACAACAAAAACTTATATTTCTACAAATGCCAAACTGAACAGGTGGGTTTTCAGTTTGGATTTAAACACGTATAGGGATGGAGCTGTCCTGATTTGCTGAGGTAAGGAGTTCCAAAACGTAGGAACAGCATGACAGAAGGCTCTGGGACCAAAGGTTTCCAAGTGGACTCTGGGTATGACTAGATTATTAGAACCTGTGGATCTGAGAATGCGGGGATTGCTACGCAGCTGTAACATTTCTTTCACGTATCCAGGGCCCAGATATTTAGTGATTTAAATGTCAGTAGGCCGATCTTGAATAGGACCCTTCATTTTATAGGTAGCCAAGTGAAGGGAGTGCAGGACTGGCGTTATGTGGCAGTGATGGGGTTGGTTAACAGTCTGGCAGCAGTATTCTGTATCAGCTCTAGGCGGTACAAGTTTTTTTTGGAAGGCCAGTGTAGAGAGCATTGCAGTAGTCCAATCGGGATGTAATGAAGGCATGAACTAAGGTTGGTAGATCTTCTGGGGGGTGAGGTGCTCGATTTTTGTGATGTTCTTCAGGTGAAAATAGGATGATTTCACCACAGCAGAGATGTGAGTTCTGAAGTTTAAAATCCCATCACTTATAACTCCCAGGCTATGCACATGATCAGAGCTGTGTACATCCGTGCCTCCTATTCCCAGTGCTGAAGATTGCAAGTGAAGTTGTTTTGTTGTCATGCGCTGCCCTCCGTTCATAAGGACTTCAGTTTTGTCTGCATTTAGTTTCAGCCAGTTGCCACTCATCCATTGCTGTAGTTCGTCTAAGCAGGCGTTTATAGTTGGAGTTGAGTCTGTCACGCCAGGCTTGGAGGATATAGTTGAGTGTCATCAGCATAGCAGTGGTATGTCAGCCTATGTTTTTGGATTAGTTTTCCAAGCGGTAACATGTAAATCGTGAAAAGCAGGGGAGAGAGGTGGTACGGAGGTGGACGGAGGTGGAGATTGCAAGTGAAGTTGTTTTGTTGTCATGCGCTGCCCTCCGTTCAGAAGGACTTCAGTTTTGTCTGCATTTAGTTTCAGCCAGTTGCCACTCATCCATTGCTGTAGTTCGTCTAAGCAGGCGTTTATAGTTGGAGTTGAGTCTGTCACGCCAGGCTTGGAGGATATAGTTGAGTGTCATCAACATAGCAGTGGTATGTCAGCCTATGTTTTTGGATTAGTTTTCCAAGCGGTAACATGTAAATCGTGAAAAGCAGGGGAGAGAGGTGGTACGGAGGTGGACAGGAAGGGCCCCATAGACACTTTTTGGGTTCTGCCACTCAAGAAAGATTGGAACCACTGAACAACTATGCCATCAATGCCACAGTATTCTTGTAGCTTGCTTATAGATGTCATAATCAACTGTATTAAAGGTTACAGAAAGGTCTAGCAGTATCAGGATGGAGCACTCTCCTCTGTCTCTTGCCATGAGCAGGTGGTTGCATATTTGGATGAGGGCAGTTTCAGTGCTGTGATGTTTCCTGAAGCCAGACGAATGGGTCAGAGCTGTTGTTTTGCAGGATTTTGGCTTCTAGCTGGAGGTATACCGTTTTTTCAATTAGCTTACCCAGAAAGGGAAGGTTGGAGACAGGTCTGTAGCTGGTCATTGCATCTGGGTCCAGGGAGGGTTTTTTGAGGAGAGGCCTGATGATTGCTTCCTTCAGTAAAGCAGGAAATATCCCTGATTGTAAGGAACAGTTTACAATTCTGAGGAATACTGGTACAAACAGGTTGAGGCAGTTCAACATGAACTGTGTTGGGCCAGGATCCAGGTCACATGTAGTTTGGTGGAGGTGAAGGAGGATGCTTGATGTGACTACTTCATCAATTTCTTTGAAGTTTGACCAAGGTATTGTGTTGTCTCTGCTAATGGTCTTCGGCACTGTATTAGGTTCAGATGCTGTAAGTTGGATGGTGGACCTTATAGCGGAGACTTTGTCTGAGAAGAAATGGGCAAATTGGTCACAGAGATCCTTTGAAGACTGCATATTAAGTTTTTGACATGCCGGGTTGCAGAGTTTTTCCACTATGCGGAATAGTTGGACTGGTTTGTTAACTGCATTTGTAATCTCTTGTGATAGAAAGGTTGACTTTTTCTCAGTGATTACCTTTTGGTAGTTCTTCAAGTGGAGGATTAAGGCATGTTTGTCTTCTGTGGACTGAGATTTGTGCCACAGTCTTTCAAGTTTTCGACCTTGTCTTTTCAGTTCTCTTATAGAGTTATCAAACCACTGTGCATGATGGTGTGGAGTAAGATATTTGGTGCACAGAGGAGCAATGGTCTCAAAGGTGGAGGACACACATTTGTTGTATTTAAACACCAGAGTATCAGGTTCCAAGCTGGAGTCAATCAATTCATCAAAGATGAGGTTATCTTGGATATGTTGTGGTGTTAGCCCTTTTTGAGCGGCAATATTTTATTTGGTTCTTGAGCTGGTTTTTGACAGCTGGTATTGAGAGGGAGAAGTGGATAGTGTGATGGTCTGACCAAGCAACAGGATTAATTTCCACACTGGCTATTGACAGACCAGTATGGAATATAAGGTCCAGAGTGTGACCTTTCTTGTGAGTAACAGAGCTGTTTGTTTGGGAGAAGCCCAGTTCATTTATGGCACGATGTAACTCTATTCCCAATTGCAAAATGGGGTCATCCCTCCATGTATGGAAATCTCCAGGAACAATACATCTGGTGTGTTCCAGTGTTAGGTTGCATAGGAGATGTACAAGTTCCTTAAGGAAGGCCGAGTCCTTTCCTGGTGGGCGGTAGATCAGCAATATATTTATGTTTTTCTCAGTTGAAAGTTGCGCCCCCAAGCATTTAAACGATTTGGTAGGTCCTACAGTAAGTGGTCTGATTTACAAAGCTGATCTAAAGCAAAGTGCAAACCCTCCACCCCTGTGTTCTTTCCTGTTGCAGTGTATCACGGAATAGTTTATTGGCACAGCAGCCTTCAGGGTGGGGCCAACTGGTTCAGAAAGCCAGGTCTCAGGCAGGCAGGCCAGATCAGAAGACTTTATTAAATCGTGTATGATTGCGGTTTTGTTATTTATGGATCTGACATTACAGAGAACAGCCTTGATGGGGCTACCCTGGGAGCTGGTGTCTGTGATTGAGGACTCAAGGAGGGAACAGTCTCCAGATGTGTGGCTTGTCATCTCTGCTGGATTTTGCTGGAACTTTTAAGGTTGTTGCCTGGGTGCACTCTGTAGATTTTGTCACAGAGTTATTTTGGCTCTGCAGTGAAGAATGTCTTTCTCCACGTCCTCGGGACCCTCTTTTGGTCTTTCTGGGGATTCCAACAGACTATTTCTTGATTGGTATACAGTGAGAAGTGTCTCTGCTGAATATTGATGTTTACACAATAGAATGGACAAAAGAGACAGCTCAGGGCTCCTGCTGAGAAAGGCCCTGTTTAGAGTCAAGGTGTGAACCTTTGCAGCTCCAGATTTGGTATCCTGCAGAGATCAAAGGGCCTGTGTAGACTGTGTTGTCCTTACACAGAGATGTTGGATGGACAGCATGGACTTGAAAACACAGTCCCTTGTTTAGGATCCAGTAGGTAGAGAGAAAGGGGCTATGCACATCCCTTATAAAACTTCACTTTTATTGTAGAAAGGTAATAAAAACGGCATACATTACATCCAGTACAATGTTGAGAGAGGTACTAGGCTGGTGGGGAGGTCGACAGCTGTTTCGCGCCTCTATACACTGTGGCGCATCGTCAGGTCCTGACGATGCGCCACAGTGTATAGAGGCGCGAAACAGCTGTCGACCTCCCCACCAGCCTAGTACCTATCTCAACATTGTACTGGATGTAATGTATGCCGTTTTTATTACCTTTCTACAATAAAAGTGAAGTTTTATAAGGGATGTGCATAGCCCCTTTCTCTCTACCTACTGGATCTGCTACCTGTATTTTGGCAATTTGCACTCCTGCAGTGATTTTTTTCAGCCCATCCTGTGCATGTTTTCCTTGTTTTCTTATATCATCAGTCCCTTGTTTAGGAGTTTGAAGATATTATATATAACATACGTAGAAAAATATAGTCTATTGAGCATAGATGCTGATCAGAATTGATGAAAGTTACCCACAGAATGGAGAGAGGGCAGGCACAAAGAGGCCGAAAGTCTTTAAAGTCTCAGGTCAATTTCAAGGAAGGTGTGCAGTGTACAGCAGTGGGTGATTCCAATGAAGATCCAATCCAGCTTAAATCTCTGCCATCCCAAGTAATCCAGGTGTTCTGAAAGGTTGTAGGTGCTGCTGGAGAAGTGATGCAGTTGCCAATCATATTGCTAATAACTAGAAGTAAGCTAATTATGAAGAGGCTGATAAGTGCTAAAAGCTTAATTTCCAGGTTCTGAAGGTCTCTTTACATGCTAAAAAAGTTCAAAAGGCAACATAGGGATAGTGCAAACCCCCCAGGGCGATCAGGCCCCCACAATCTCAGGCTCGGCTGCTCCGGGGAAAGTCACTACAAATAGGAAAAAAGAAGAAAGAGGGGCGTTTTGAGTCCTTCGTTTGACTATAGAATACTCCAATAGGACAGGTCTCACCTGAATTTGATGTGGCCGGCACAGCGTGCTCAGCCCGGATGCACCTTGTCCCACTCAGCAGAGCCGGGGACTGAGCTCAGACGCGGGGCGGAAGTGACGTCACTCGCTCCAGGAACTGAAACATCTGTTGCCCAGTAAGGCCGGAACGCTCCTTGCAGAGCTACCTACACAGCACGGCGGTGGAGAAATGGATTGGGAACCTCCCAATTGGGATAAAACATTAGCACATGGGCTAAAAAAGTATAAATGTATTAAAACAACGCGTGATGGGGTCCCAGGTGTCATAATGCTCCTACTACTCCCGTAGTAGGAGCATTATGACACCTGGGACCCCACCCATGCAAAGCGGATTGGTTAATCTGTAGTTTTTTGTATGGGGAGGAGGGTATTTATGCCAATGAGGTGTTTTCGCCCACTATGTATTAACTTGATAAAGCGGAGACTGTATTTCCGCGAAACGCGTTGTTTTAATAAATGTATACTTTTCTAGCCCATGTGCTAATGTGTTATCCCTATTGGGAGGTTCCCAGTCCATTTGCCCACCGCCGTGCTGTGTAGGTAGCTCTGCAAGGAGCGTTCCGGCATTACTGGGCAACAGATTTTTCAGTTCCTGGAGCGAGTGACATCACTTCCACCCCGCGTCTGAGCTCAGTCCCGAGCTCGGCTAAGTGGGACAAGATGCATCCGAGCTGAGCACGCTGTGCCGGCCACATCAAATTCAGGTGAGACCTGTCCTATTGGAGTATTCTATAGTCAAACGAAGGACTCAGAGCGCCCCTCTTTCTTCTTCTTTTTTTACTTTTTACATACTACACTCACAATTAAAGAGTGACATTAATTTGTACTTTTTCTTTGAGATTGAACACTTGTTCTACAGAGGGTCATACAGGTCCCAGGATCTAAATGGCATGTTATTTAATATGCTTGATGAATTCAGCTAAGATGCCCCAGTGGCTTAAAAAATATGTTTATATAAATATTTACAGTATCTGATGTTTAATGATCTTTTTGTATGTGTTTGCACGTTTATGCCATGAACAATATGTATGGTATTTCTGAAACACAATGGACCCCCATAGAAGCTCACAATTTACCTTGGTCATAGTCTAATGTTCGCATTATAGTCTGAGACAAATTTTTGGGAAAGAATCAGTCAACTTATCTCTATTTTTTGGGATGTGGGAGGAAACCCAAGTGCCTTGAGCTAACTCATGTAGACATGTAAAGAGCATACATACTCTGTGCAGATAGTGTCCTAGCCCAGATTTGAATCTGGGATTCCAGCTACCATTTAAGAAAGCTAGCCACTATGCCATATATAGCAAATTCAATCAACAATAAAAAATTTGGGGCTAACACTATAATACCAATACATAATTTATGCTATTTTTTTTATCCTTGATCACAAAGGCAACTGAAAAGCAACGCGGTTTCCACTTCTAAACTACATTACTCAGCCAAGCAAAGCAGTTGTCCAGCATCTTTTACAACCACTTGTTAGAACCACACTACAGAAGCTATGGGAAGGATTCTTCATTTTGGACCGTTTCCCGTAAATCAAATTAATCACTTCCCAACCATGTTGTAGCCTTGCTCAGAAATTTACACACGGAAGTCTATTGCAAGTTTATTGCCCCAGTTGAGACGGAATCAGAAGTTGCTTGATAGCATTTTTGAACTTCAAATTTAACCTCACAGTTAATGACTGCTGCACAACTGCCAATTACCACCACCTGTTTGAATTCTCTTATTCAGCTACATCTACAAAATAGAGCCAGTGGTTAACAGCCTGCTATCTGGCCCTCCCTTTTAAGGGGAAAAAACTTCAATTGGGATAATAATAGTGTAATAGTGGATAATAGTGGACAATAGATACTAGTGTATGTGGATTTTGATGTACCACTTTACTCCTCAAGAACATTTTGGTTCTGGGCTGTAAAATGCTGTATGTTTTGTCCCCTAAGCTCTGTAACATTTGGCAAACATAAGCACTGGATGTTCTCACATCTATGTGACCCCAGGCAGTTTATGCCTGTATGTTGTTTCTGAAGCTCGGAGAAGCTGATGGTGGATTCAGTATTAATAAACCAGGTTTTCTAGTCGATGTTGTTACTACATGCACAAAGTGCACTTCAGTACATATAACAAAAATACTTTCTTGAGAATGTAATTACATAAAGAATGTTTGTTAAGATCATTAGAAAATGTAAGGTTATGTGTAAGGAGAAGGATGAAAACTTATCAGGTGATAGTTTTCTCGGTAGGATACAAACCACCAATCGACCCTGGCCCACAGGTGGCGTGTACTAGGGGCTGTCTGGAAGTATAAAGGTGACCACAATTCCTACATCTGTCCTAAGGATATTCAAGCAAGTGCTTCTTCTTCTAAGAGTTCTTGGCATCAACTCAGAAAGAGACATGTTTGGCCTTATTGTAGGTCAGAGTATAATGTCAGTTGAATAAAAGCCAAATGCCTTTTTTTTTTACACTACATTTTTTTCATACCATGTTGACACAGTACCTTTTAAGTTGTAAGCTTATTACTGCTTTTATCATTTTTTTTACTTGTCCCTTTCTGAAGAATTCAGGAAAATTAAAAGTTTAGCATCTTAATAGTATTCAATAGCAGATTCAAATCCTAAGGTTCTGCTACGAGCAGTAAAACAATATAAAGACATTACTATATGTCACATACTAATGGACTTTCCTTGTTCAAGTCAGAGCCCTGAGCTAAATTATATTTAATACCCAAGAGTAATAACATGGTTGTAGCGGGAGGATATAAGTTAAAGCTTATGATAAATACCAAATGTGCCACAAAAATATGTAGCACAAATTAAAGAAGGAAAGGACAGCTGAGGTGCGGCAGAAAGCATTCCTATTTTCACCCCTCAAACATTTAAATGAACACTCCTTGAGAGCAAAGTACAAAATGGTAACCTTGAGGCGCTGAGTGGCAGTAAGAATTATGGGTTATTGTACTGTCAGTGTTCTAGACAACTGAATGATGGGTTACTGTGTTATTTAGACAATCAAAAACTTGGAAGCGAATGTGACAGATTCTGCAGAGTGAAAGCTTGTGACATGCAACATGAGCATTTGTAAAGGGACAAAATGTTATCTAAAAAAATGATTTGCCGTGGAAAAAAAATATGTGGCGCTTTATGGCATATAAAACTAACAACTCGCAAAACACATTTGGGTTATTTCCAGCATTTGCACAGAATTTGACATTATACCCCAAAGTCCCGGATAACAGCAAGGAGGAGTCTGTAGGCAATTATGTAAATGTGTTTTTAGTGAAAGAACTCACACATGCAATAGACTTTATTCAACATTTTACAATGCACCCCACTCCTGCTGTCTTTGTATTTGACATTTCTATAAATGATCATTTATCTGTGCACATCAATGAGCTTTGAGAAATCAATGCTTCAATAAAGATTATTTTACTGGAGCTTTAAGCTAGGCGCGGACATTCAATAATACAGGAGTCAGATGTCCAAAGCATGGTCCATCTACCAGTGGCTCTCTCACTTTGCAGCTCTAAAAACCTGGGTTTGAATCTTGATCCCAACACTGCATGGATTTTGTATGTTCTTCTAGTTTGTGTGTGTCTCCTAAAAACACTCCAGTTTCCTCCCACATCCATGTAACATACTTGTAAGTTCATTGGAATGCCCTGATTTTGGACTTGGACTGTGGAATGGAAATTAGTAGGATTGTAGTAGGGGCATTCGACTGGGAACTCCACTTAGAGACAGCTATGGCCTTTTTCACAGTATATGTGTAAGAATGTCTTTTTTTCACATTTATTAGCTGCAAAAAAATAAACTATTTTTTTGTAACATTTAATAACAAAACGACTTGTGCAGCACTGACATATGTTATAGTAATATAAATGTAACCTGCTCAATTTGTATTTCTACTGAGTATCATCAAAGTGAGAGAAAAGGTAAAGCTTCAAACATTCAATTGGCTTCAAAACTGACTCGCAACAGATCAGTAGCTATGACAGACCATGTGACTGTTGTTGGACTCTGCATGCAGCATCTGGCTGCACTGTGATTTATGCTTGTGGCAAATAAGAATGAGTAAAATGTATCCATATGTAAAACAAGGGGGTGAAACCGAGAGCCCAATATAGTGTAGTATGTATTGGAATAGGGTGAATTATTAAGATATAAGTATGTATACTCACAAACCAGGGTTACCGCTCAGGCAACCACTGTAAATGCAGGCAGGGAGATTAAGCCTGTCCTCGCTCAGGACTAAGATGTCGCTCTCTGTAGATCAGGAAATAAGGGTATAGTCACCCCTCCACCCGGGGTGGACACTGGTATTGTAGAAAGTAAACAGAGGCGCCAAAAGGATGCTAAAAAAATGTAAAATGTTTGGGAGGCAGTGGTGGACTCGCCATCCCCAAAAGAGAGACAAAGCTGTTGATTATTAGCAAGAAAAGTTTATTCACATACTCCAAGATAAACAGGCAACGCTTTTCGCAGGTATATTCCTGCTTCCTCAGGCAATACAAGAGAAGGAGTATCACACAGCCTAGAGATTCTAGTACATGTCTAGCACCTTGAATAATCAACAGCTTTGTGTCTGATTAGTCCACCACTGCCTCCCAAACATTTTTAAAAATGTTAGCATTTTTTATCATTTTGGCGCCTCTGTTCACTTTCTACAAAAAAATGTATCCATAGCTTGGGAACCTCTCTATAATAGGTACACTTGTACTTTTGCCCTAAGAGCCTCCTCAAGTATGGCAATCCTTAGTTGAGAGGTGCTATTTATTGAGCTGATGTAATGTGACTTAAGGCTTGTACACACACTTGACTAAAGTCAGCTGAGGCAGCTGATAATTACCTCTTCAGCCAATTATTAAGCATGTGTGTGACAGCCCCCGACTCCCACCCGTGAGCAATCCACCTGTCTGATCTATTCACCCGATGGACAGGTAACTTCTTTAACCACTTGCCGACCGCACGCTTATACCGTGCGTCGGCAAAGTGGCAGCTGCAGGACCAGCGACGCAGTACTGCGTCGCCAGCTGCAGGCTGATTAATCAGGAAGCAGCCGCTCGTGCGAGCGGCTGCTTCCTGTCAATTCACGGCGGGGGGCTCCGTGAATAGCCTGCGCAGGCTAAATGTAAACACAAGCGGAAATAATCCGCTTTGTTTACATTTGTACGGCGCTGCTGCGCAGCAGCGCCGTAAGGCAGATCGGCGATCCCCGGCCAATCAGCGGCCGGGGATCGCCGCCATGTGACAGGGGACGTCCTGTCACTGGCTGCACAGGACGGATAGCGTCCTGTGCAGCCCAGATCTCCCGGGGGAGCAGGTAGGAGAGGGAGTGGGAGAATGTCGCCGCGGAGGGGGGCTTTGAGGTGCCCCCCCCGCAACATGCCTGCAGGTAGGAGCGATCAGACCCCCCCTGCACATCATCCCCATAGGGGGAAAAAAAGGGGGGCGATCTGATCGCTCTGTGTGGCCGCGGATCTGTGCTGGGGGCTGCAGAGCCCACCCAGCACAGATCCAAACAAACAGCGCTGGTCCTTAAGGGGGGGTAAAGGGTGGGTCCTCAAGTGGTTAAAGACACAGCTCCCCAGCCTTACCAGTAAGGAAAATACATCCTATTATTGATTTTGCCCTCTTTCAGAGATATCCCTGTACTTCTCAAAAAAGTGCACATTTGAACCAGTATTCATAGAAAATTGATACAGATAAAAATAAATGGAATAGAAAAGATGCTTTGGAAATAGGATAGCTGTAATCCCAGTTCTTGTCTTAGTGTTAGCAGTTTCAGGTCTTAAATTATGTTATTTTGGGGAACAAAAGTAAATTAGTGGCTGCATACTAATTTATGAGTGGTAAATATAGCAGGTGCTAGGTTTCTTTTGTTTGCTGGCCGGAAAGAGACAAAGACACACTGAAGATTAAGCTAGACTAAAAATATTCAATCACAGCTAAAGACCATTTTAAAATTGGTAGGTAAGGGTGGACTTACCTCTACAGTATAGAGCTACTGCCAGTGTTTTTCACAAAGTGTTTTGTTTTTTTTGAAAAACACTGGCATTGGCTTTGTTACATCCTTATCTACCAATGTTAAATTGGTCTTAATAAATGTATATTCTTGGGTACCTCTGTTATATATATTTTTTTTTTATATTTTATTCCACCATTGGTGGGAGGTTGTTACCTACTTCTACCCCAGAAAGCAACATTTTAGACCCAAGTGGTGTTGCCTATTTTGCAGCTGCTTATAAGCACCTATCACCTTATGGGCAGCAGCAGAAAGAAGAGGGATAGCTTGAAGAAGTAAACGCCTAGCTCTTTGCAGATCCAGAGATTCCTCAGATGGCAGGAGAAATGGCTAAGGCACCAGGAGGAGAGTCCAGGCTCCCAAGCCTGGAGACTAGCTGCACAGATGCCAATGCTGGAGCATCTCCAATACTTGCTATCCAGTCTCTACTTCACCAACATAACTTCATGCATACACGTAAAAAAAGAGCGCCGTGGCAAAAGGGTGGTGGAGACCTAACCTAATCTAACACCTAATCTAACTGCAACCTAACAGGAGACATCCCTCTCAATGCCTAAGGCTAACCAATACCCCCCCCCCCCCCCCCCCACCCCCGGTTATGTCTGTTCTGGTGCTGCCTAATATTAAATCCCCCATGGCCATGCCTATCCTTACACCCCCACCACCATCACTACTGATGCCTAAAACTAAGGGCCCCCACCCTGGCATCTAACCCTAAACCTCCCTACCCCCATTGTCTGTGAAGGTGGTGGTGATAGAGACAATGTAATGGCTTATACATTGGGTCTAAATCTCCAGTGCTCAAACACAAGGGGGATGCAAGTGATCATGGATGCAACATGGCAGCTTACACATACTGTAGTCATTCATATTTGGTGATATTTATGTGATAACCTATAAATGATTAATCCATTTACTCCAGGACCCACATATTCCAGCATTTTTAGCTAATATAATCAAAGTATTGACTACTATTATAGTATTAATTTTCAAGAAGTTTTAAATCAGGATGATACCATTTATTGGCTAACTACAAATGAATAAGAATAAACAAGCTTTCGGCCTTGCAGCCTTCGTCAGGTTTATATCCTGTTAGTTTGCAAGCTGGTGGTACAGACAGCTTATATACATGCAACATCAAAAGGAAAAACAGATATTTTTTTCAAGCATAAATACATCATTAAGATGCCTTAATACAAACAGACCATCTAAATGGGGTAAGATAAGGATCCTTGTTTACTTTATTGCTCCCAGACCTGGTATTAGGATTGACCCAGAGGTATCGTAAATTCTTAGTTCACAAGTTCAGCTAGGGTGGCTGAGACAGTTCATATATCATCAATCTCATACCAATATAGAAAGTTGTTGTCCTTATTCAGACCCTTCTGCACAGCTTTGAAACAATTTATAAATTTTGTTTCTGCTATTAATCGGTCATTTGACGTTTTGAAGCCGCCCTTCAGGGCAGTGACACGAAGATCATCCATGCTGTGTCCGTTGGACCGAAAGTGTGTAGCAACTGGGAGTCCAGATTTGGTATCATTAATAGTGTGCCTGTGTCCATTCATACGTTTGCGCAGAGTTTGTCCAGTTTCTCCCACGTACATAACATTGGGGCATTTAGCACACATGATCAGATATACCAGATTGGTGGACCCACAAGAAAATTTACCTTGTATTCTGTACTCCTGTTGTGAACCTGGTATCGTTACCCTGTCAGTGGAGTAAATGTGTCTGCAGGTCCCACATATTTTTTGTCGGCAGGGTGATGTTCCGTTTTGTTGAGGCCTATTCAAAGAGCTCCTGACAATCATCTGTTTTAGATTGTGTGGTTGCCGATATGACAAGAGTGGAGGTTTAGGGAATATCGTTCTCAGTCTGTGATCCTTGTGTAAAATGGGATGAAGTTCCTTAGCAATCCTCCTTAAGATTTCCAGGTGTGGGTTGTAGGTGACAACCAAAGGGACACGTTCCTCTTTCTGGTTTTGCTTATATTTCAGGAGTTCAGTCCTGAGGATGTTGCTGGCTTTCCTGATTTGGGCCTCAGCCATGGGAGGACTGTAACCTTGTTTAATGAAAGTGTTCTTAAGGTGATCCAGGTGCTTGTCTCTGTCCATCCTGTCAGAACAAATCCGGTTGTACCTTATAGCTTGGCTGTAAATTATAGAGTTCTTAATGTGCTTGGGATGAAAACTGTCATATCTTAGGTATGTGGGACGGTCTGTAGGTTTGCGATACACAGAGGTTTGTATGTTGTTACCCCTGATGTATATGGTGGTGTCCAGAAAGTTAATCTCTGTGTGAGAGTAGGTAAGTTTCAATTTGATTGTAGGATGGAAGGCATTGAAGTTCCTGTGGAACTGGAGAAGATCATCCTCACTTGTGGACCAGATGATTAAAATATCATCAATGAAGCGGAAGTAGGCCAAGGGTTTTATGCCACATGCATTGAGGTATTCCTCTTCGATTTTGGCCATGAATAGATTTGCATACTGTGGAGCGAATCGCGAACCCATTGCCACGCCCATCTGCTGTAAATAGAGGTCCTGTCCAAAAGTGAAATAATTATGAGTGAGAATGAATTTGATCAGTCCAGTAATAGGCTTTACAGGTATGCCCTGACCCTGAAGATATTTACGGCAGGCCGCAATACCATCATCATGGGGAATGTTCGTGTACAGGGACTCCACGTCCATCGTGGCCAGTATGGTTCCCTCAGGTACTGGGCCGATGGCTGACAGTTTGTTCAGGAGGTGGGTGGTATCCTGTAAGTAGCTGGGTCTTTTACAGACAAGAGGTTTCAAAATGTTTTCCAGCCACCCTGAGATGTTCTCTGTAAGAGTTCCGCTCCCTGAGATTATGGGCCTGCCAGGGTTTCCCTCTTTGTGGATCTTGGGAAGCATGTAAAAGCAGGCTGTTCTAGGCTCTTCAGGGATAAGGGTCCTTACATGTAGTCTGATGTTTGCAGGCAATCTGTTAACCATCCTATTAAGTGCCATCCTGTAGCCTTTTGTGGGGTCCCCCTGTAATTTGGCATAGTGAGCGGTGTTGGATAATTGTCTTTGTATTAATTTTGAAATTACTATCCAGTTTTATTGTTTCTACAGCAGTGTTGTAGCTATTGATAGTCATTACAATTTGCTATTTCTTCCGTAGCATAGGGGACTCGTTAAAACCTGCTATTCTGCTAAAGCTCATGTGCGCCATGAGAGCAAGCGAGCATTTCAACCCTTCAGCCCATGGCATGAAGTGGTTTATGTATCTCCATTCCATATACATACTGGGGGCACTCTTAGTAGTCCACCCTGCAGTGTTAGGGAGTCTTGCCCAAGGAATCCTTACTGAATGGGTACTGGCTTACTGAACAAAAACAGAGATTTGAACCCTGGTCTCCTGTGTCAGAGGTGGAGCCCTTAACCAGTAAACTAGCCAGCCACTTTTTATACTGCTAACAGATGGCCTTGATTCCAAAGCCATCAGATAAGCACCTCCAAGTTAGCTAATGTGTATAGGTATCTTCCAAGATCTTGTACACATTTGCCTAAAGTGTGTAACAGTCAATAAAAGAACACACAGACTTTTATGTTAACGTCTTCAGGGTTCGATCCAGGAACTCTTTCTTTATCAGCAGCCTTGACTGCAGTATGGCTCTGATCCTCTTGATAGAAGGATTCTCTACGTGTTGCTTGCAGTGTTTAGCTTGCTTAAAGAGTACCTCCAGGGAGGTCCATCATCTTCAAGATCTTCTGCTCCACTAACAGCTTACCGCCTGCTTCTAGCCTTCTACTATTTATAGATCCTGACCAGTTGAATACCAACTCCAACAAAATATTAATATAATGTCAGTATAGGTCTTTGAATATTCTTCATATCCTAATTTTTTATGACTATTAAATCTTGCAGTTTGAATTTCTATTTTTTTAATGCATACTATGGAAAGTCAATATCTGGTTAGTAACAAGTACACTTAGTGACCTGGTGAAAGCTTAGTCTCCCTGAAGTAATATAGTTATGCGTAGTAGACTAATACTTTAATATCTTGTATTTGTCTAACAGAACTAGCTATGAGATAAATCACTATTCTAATTATCATTCTAAAATTGTATATTATAAATAAAAGCCTGCCAATTTCTCATTTTATGCACATTGAAATGGAAACTTCCTTTATTACAGTTTGCGGTGTCAACGTCTCTCCTCTTCCACATTTCTTTATGTAGCAGTTTACCATAAATACTAGAATTTGAATTTGGCCCAAGAAATGCATTAATAAGTTTAAAAATCATTATTCTTGGCCCCTTTTTTATATAAAAAATGAGATCCACAATAAATAAGTGGCAATTCTGCCATATAGGAACCAAGATAACAGGCATCAAGGAGATCTGAAAGGCAAACCACTTACTCCGTAGGCAAGTGCTGCCCAGTTACGAAAAAGAAATATTAACTTATTTCCAGCCATAGCTAAATCACAGAAAACAGCTTCTCTCAGTAAAACGGAACTCAAGCACGTTATCTTGGGTGCCCTGATCAATGAAAAATTAACAGCTGTTCTACAGTTGTCCTACACAACCTCTGCACAAATGTTTTAACGGCATGGCCCAATTGAATCTAATGTGTTTTTTTGGGGGACCTTGTAGAGGAGTTTGCAAAGTGTTGAGTTTAGCTGGCTGCTTGTCTTCGTTTTTCTTTTTTTCTTTTTTCTTCTTTGACCAAATCTTATGATGCAAAATGACAAAAAAGTACAGTTCTTTCAGGAAACACCAAATTGCTTTATCTTTTAGTCAGTAACAAGCAGAGCATCATAGGTCTGTACCTCCTCCTTTATTTATTTAATCAGAGATGTATTTTAAAAGACTAAAGGTGGCCATACACTGGCCCGATTTGCGCCCGTTTCGACAGCAGATTCGATCACTGGGATCGAATCTGCTGCCAGTCGTTCACGCTACACGCCGAATTTCGATCCATTTCGTCCGATCCCGTCAATCGCGCCGTGCGGAAAATAACCGTCGATCGCCCACGGGAAAAGAGCGCATCGCTAGCGGCGTTCGAGTGCCCGATGAGCGACGCAATAGAGCCGCATACATTACCTGCTCCGCCGGCGCGACTCCCGGGTCTCCGCTCTTCTCAGTCTCCACTCTGGTCTGCTCTGGTCTCCGGCATGCTTCCCTTCTTCCTGTCCCGGCAGGAAGTTTAAACAGTAGAGGGTGCTCTACTGTTTAAACTTCCCCCAGACAGGAAGAAGGGAAGCATGCCGGAGACCAGAGCAGACCAGAGCGGAGACGGAGAAGAAGAGTGGTGACCGGGGGCAGTCGCACCAGCGGAGCAGGTAATGTATGCGGGCTGGGGGAGCGGCGGCAGCACCACCACAACAGATTGTGATCGGTTTCAGGCTGAAATCGGTTCACAATCTGTTTGCAGTAAAGGTAGCCATACGATCCCTCTCTGATCAGATTCGATCAGATAGGGATCTGTCTGTTGGTCGAATCTGATGGCAAATCGACCAGTGTATGGCTACCTTAAAAAAAAGAAAGGGGTGGGGTGAGCATGGGAATCAAAAAAGGTAACGTGTACCTCAGTGAATATTACCACAGCTATTATGTACTAAAAGTAAAAAAACAAGATACGTGCTATCTTGCATTTTCATTTATTATACTAAAACAAAAGACTTGTTCAGACACACCCCTTCAGTGGGTGGTGTACTCTAGTTCCAGTTCCTGATAATAAAGTATCAGTGTATCATAGGAATATGAAATTCATTAGGCATTTAGAGGGAAACAGTTAATTTTGGACCTTGCACTCATTGGCTTAAACAACAACAACAAGCAAGAATGGTAGGCATAAACATTTGCAGGAGTTAAATGACAAATCCACCTGCAATACCTCTAAATTTGACCTGTAATATATGCAATGTAGTGTAAATCGTAAAATAGAAAGGGGTAGTTGCATTACCCACTCACAAAGTACTTTGTTCATAGCATAATAGGCATGGGAGCTTTTTGAACACCAATCTGTTGCATTATCTCTGTTTTACTTGAAGTCATCTGGGTTTTGAATTCAGGGACCTCTAGACACTCTCTGTCTTGAAGAATCATTTGTGTTTGATTCTAAGCTTCTGGTATTGTTCGAAGTTTTTCATTAAGAGCCATGCCTTCAATCTTCATACTCCATGCCAGCCTTCGCTACTGCAAATATTTTTAATGTGCAAGGGTTCCATCAGTGACTGATCCCAGAGAGACATGTCCTTTTATGGTCAATCCTGCCACTGAGGGATCCCAACCATGTTTATACATGTATGTAGCATACGAGCTTCCCATCAGTCTAAGTATTTTGATAAATGAACATCAATGACCCCACCACTTATTACAGATCTACCCAGAAAATGGACAAGGAAGAAGAAATGAAGATATCCAAAGACTTCAATCAAGAAAAACAAATATAGGTGACAAAATATTAAACTTAAGGTTTTTTTTTTGTTTTTTTTTTAGTAAGTCAGTGAGTGACACCTTTTCAAATCATGTTTCTCCAAGGTTTTCTCACAGTAGTGAGATTGATAAGGTGTGTTTTCACACCTTATCAATAATTTTTTTAAACCCCCAGCAAGCAAGAATATACAAAAAACTATTTGATATTATTTACCATCATTTTAGTATTTTTTTCATTTGCGCAGTGCTGAAAGAATATTTTGTAGATCAGATAAAATAAAATATATTTATTTGAATGGGCACCAGTATGTTAGTTAAAAGTTTAATAGATTTAGTGTGGATTTTTTTTTAAATTATTTTTAGTGGCTGGAAAGTGTAATGGTTAAGGGCTCTGACACAGGAGACCAGGGTTCGAATCTCGGCTCTGCCTGTTCAGTAAACCAGCACCTATTCAGTAGGAGACCTTGGGCAAGACTCCCTAACACTGCTACTGCCTATAGAGCGCGTCCTTGTGGCTGCAGCTCTGGCACTTTGAGTCCGCTAGGAGAAAAGCGCAATATAAATGTTCTGTGTTTGTTTGTTTGTTGTTTGTTTAAAGGGAGCCTGAAGCCTAAAAAATGACCTGTTTTTAATAGCCAGCTCTCTACAGCATTAATGCCATAGCTGAAACACTGCATCCTCACAGCAGAACGAGGTTTTATCCCCCCAAATCCCGGGGAAAAAATCCATGACTTTCCAGGTAGTGGATTTTGCTGCCCGGGGGAAGCAGAGCTTTGCGCTGTAGCTCTGCCTTCAGTCGCATCAATCTCTGTGGATCTCCGCCTCTACCTGCCTCTCTCAGTGAAAGAAGACTGAGAGGGGTGGGAGGAGGTGGAGATCCGCAGAGATCGACATGAGTAGAGTCAGAGCTACTGCACAAAGCTCTGCCTCTACCCGGAAGAAGCTCGAATTTTGCTCCAGGGATTTCGGAGTGATTAAGGCCTCATTCTGCCATGGGAATGGCATTAATGCGGAAGAGGACTGGCTATTAAAAGCGGGTCATTTTTTAGGCTTCAGACTCTCTTTTATTCATGGGATGGAAAAGGGCTGTTAGACCCCTGTACCCATTCATTGAGGAGGGGGTGGCTATTGGGGATGAGCTTATGAATTTGGAGCAAAATTCTGAATGCTGCAGTACAGAACCTTTACATATGTGGGTCGCCACCTCTGGCTGCTGTGCTCTACGACATGTTCCGTTTTTTTTATACTTTCTCTTTCCGCTGTGAAGAAGGTAGTATCAGAAAGATGAAATGGGACGTGGAGCACAGCAGCCAGAGGTGGTGAACAGGGTGAGTTACCCCCCCCCCCCCTACAATAGCCTCATATGTAAAGGTTCTAGTTCTGTGCCGAAACATTCGGAATGCTGTTCCTATTGTGTAAGCTCATCCCTAGTGGCATTGTGCTTGCCTGAGCATATAGCACATTTACATAGTTGATTATTCCCAGACCTCCTCAAAGACCAGCAAGTGAATGTGACTGACACAGTGGGTGTGGATGTGATGAAAGTGAAAAGGGATATAAGTGAAGCCCTTCCTTATTTACCAGTATTGTTGCCAACCCACTTCAATTTCACAGTTGGTTATTTAATAGCATTGACAGTTAGGGCTGGTTCAGACGGGCGTTTTTGTGGCGTTTAACGCAGCGTTTCAGACGCAGCGTTTTTTGGGATCTACTGCCATCCCATGCAAGTGAATGGGAGCGTTTAGAGCTGGCTTTTGCAGGCTTTCATGAAAGCCTGGCAGTAGATCCCAGCGTTGCGTCTAGTCTCAAAAGCAACATGCTGCTTTCAGAGGCAGTAAACGCGAGGAAACAATAGCAGAGACCAGGACTGCTAGCCTTGAACGCTTTTCAAAAGCTTTCAAAAGCTAGCTTTTAAACGCTGGCGTTTAAACGCTGGCGTTTGAACGCAATGCCAAGCAAAAGCTCAGCAGACGCCCGTGTGAACCAGCCCTAAGAGATGAAAAATACAAATGCAGCTCACAATGGTATATAAACTTGTAAAATACTCCTTCCTTCAATATTAGTAAATCAACCCCTCCACATAATTTGAGAGATTAAAAAGGGGAATTTTTGTGTATTTGGCAAAATGAGTATAGAATTTGCCTGGCTTTAAACTGTATGCTTAGGGGCTCATTATACCATCATTACAAGAAAACTTTCTTAAACACAACTGAGATTTAAAAAAGGGTTAAGAATTTGCAGACTGTAATGTCAGACGCCAGCCAAATCACTTCCCAGTAATGAAATGGAAATGACCCATCAATGGGTATATTGCATATACATGACACTTTTCAAATTGTGTAAGTATGTGGACAATATATTATATGGTCATTATGTTCAAGTAATGACAAATATCGGAAACGTGAATAACAATCTTTGTCTCATAGCTCAGAGAGGGATAATGATTTCAAGGTCATTCCATTAGTGATCATTGCTGTTCTTAAGCGAAACACATATAACCCTAATCCAATTAATGAACGGGGGGTAAGAAAAGACGATTCCCACACATACTAATAGATAATTGATGTCTGAGACGTTGCTTTGTAATGTGTGCATAATACTTTACTTCACCTAATTTGAACTCCTGGCAATAGTTGACAATCAGCGCTGCGTAATATGTTGGCGCTTTATAAATACAATAAATAATAATAATAATCATAGTCACAATATGTATTAGTAAATATATATTTATGTGATTATTAGTTTTTTGATAGTCCATAGTTGTAAATGAATTGTAGAAAATATTTTTTCATAAATAATACATGTTCAGTTCTTTTAAATCCATTCCAAAACAGTTCTTTCATTCATACATCGCTATCTTATACCTATTAAAACCACTAATGGCAGGAATTCCCTGCAGGTTTGCGGTTATTTAATGTCCCCCAAGAACAACATCACAATGAAGTGTAAGTAGTGGTGAATATCTTTCTTCAGAGAGACATAAGCAAACTTGATCAGGCTTTTCCCCAATACTCCAAACTCCATAAGGAGACTATCAGGAGACTATATCAGACAGTAGTCTAAAGTAAAAGGAGGCTGCTTATCAGATTAACTTACTTATACAACAGATAAATGTCGCACACTGTCCCAACAGACTTTCAGGACCGGCGTGCTCCAGAGGCGTGGATCCATCCTACTGGGCATGCTCCGTTACTTCTTTTCTGCGTGTGGTGGGGGTTGTGACTTCAACATTGGCGAAAAGGTCAGGGTATTTAAACTCTGAACAATAGGCGCCCGGTGCTGTTGCATCTTTCTCGCAGCGGCAGCATGTTTGAACACCATCCGTAGCCTCATCTGTCAGTCTTGCTAGTCAGTCTGGTCAGCCCTGTCGGTCAGGCCCTGCCGCACCAGTCCTATCAGTCCTGTCAGTCAGGCTCTAGTTGCACCAGTCCTTTCAGTCAAGTCCTGTAGCCAGTTCTGTCCCATTAGGCCTGTCATGTAAGTTCTGTCACATTAGTCCTGTCTCACCAGTCCTGTCAGTCTGATCAGTCAGTCCCGCATGTCAATCCTGTCAGCCTGTCCTGTCACGCCAGTCCTGTATTCAGTCCTGTCACATTAGTAATTTTTCTCCTTCCCTTCCAGCAAGGTAACCTCTCCTGTTCTTCTCATCCCCGGTGGGCAGTCCTAGGGGTTGTGACCTTGTGGGCACCAGGCAGCAAAGTAGTCTGCCACCCATTAGGGGTGGTGGCCCATCATCCCTTGTGGGGAACACTGGTGAAAACCATAAACTCCACACCCTGGGATTGCCTGCACCAATCACTGGTGCCGAGATCATCCATAAGTATAAAGTAGAAAGAAGTATCCGGGCACCAACAGCAGAAGTAATGCTAGTACACCTTTAATTCATCCCCAAGCCGCTTGACATATAAGTGCATAAGCCTAACAGCTATTTCACAGGAATAACCTGCTTCTTCAGAGGCAACCAATAGCGGTACTATAGCTATTGGTTGCCTCTGAAGAAGCAGGTTATTCATGTGAAACGGCTGTTAGGCTTATGCACTTATATGTCAAGCGGCTTGGGCATGAATTAAAGGTATACTGGCATTACTGCTGCTGTTGGTGCCCGGATACTTCTTTCTACTTTCTACTTATGGATGATGGTCTATTGATCTGGAGGCATGACTAGAGTCACCTGCTACCCCCTACCTATCTGCGGTCTGCTGTCATCGTGTGTCAATCAACTTCTTCCTTTTGTTGGTGCCGAGATCAACAGGACCCTGATAGCCCCCCATTTTACATATTCTTAAGGTACGGCATACTATTGATAGTTCCTTTGGCTGGGCAGTTGCCACCTCGGCACGGTTGTCTCTTATGAATCACCCGTAGAGCTTGCATCATTGCAATACTTTTTCTCCCAAGGTAAAAAATCCAAACATTTTATATCCCTTTTCGACAATTTGCTCGTAGAATGCTCCTATTCAGGTTTTCTCAAATACATGTACAAGATGGAGGAAAAAATAGGAATGATAATGACAACACTAGAGAAAAGATAACACCCTGAGACTCTCTCATGTGTCCTTAATGAGTTAAAATATACAAGAAGCAAACTATAAACTGTCTATATACAGGTTTATAGCTGACTATGCTGACTGCTCTTGGTGAGGTCATGGTGAGGTGGAAACACACCTTCACATATGGTGATCCTGTCTGAAAATGACTCCCTTTCAGGTCACAGTTAGGTTGTTTATTCATAAAATAACTGATACCCTGTTGAAAAATTACCCTTGGGCATTCCTCCTGCAGCTAACTCACCTGCCAGTCCATTCCTACAAAAAAATGGTAATCCCTTTCTTGCTAAATGTGGCAAAAGGATTGATCCCCAGGCATTGGAAATGTGATACAATCCCATCCACCGAAGAATGGTTTATTGCTGTTAATGGTACTAAGAAATATGAGGAAATGTCATATATGCTGAGGGGTTTATTTGATAAATATTAATACTTGATGAACATCAACTAAATATGGACACACCACCTTCTCAATGGGTGTATGGCATTGTATACACCCATAGAGATACAGCAATGCTGATTGGTTACAGCTTAGATAATGCCTGAAATACCCACCTCAGACTATTTATTTACTACAGTATTTATAATGTTCTGAATACCGTATACCAGTGTTATGTCTATTACTTTTTCTGATTCTAAGTTACCTTTAGATTTGTTCATTGTAATGGTTATATTCTCAATTAGTCAAAGATATGTGTTCCACTGATGTCTCTAAATATATGTGTATATGTTTAATACTCATGTCATATGTACTTATAGTATCTCACAAAAGAAAGTACTCCTCACACATTTTTGTAAATATTGTATGACGTATATCTTTTCATGGGACAACATGGAAGATGCAACACTTTGATGCAGTGTAGAGTAGTCAGTGTACAACTTGTAAAACAGCGTAAATTTACACACAGTCATCAACGCCTAAACCATTGGCAACAAAAGTAAGTAAACCCCTAAGTGAAGAATGTGAAAATTCTGCTTAATTAGACATTTTCCCTATTTCCCATTTTCCTGGGGTCATGTTTCATGTTAGTGTTACAAGTTCTCAAGTGTGAATGGGGAGCAGATGTGATCAATTTAGTTTATACCTAACAGTCAGCAAAGCCTATTACTGCTTCCGTGCCGATAGCAGGAATTTGCCTATATTATAGGCGAACTCCAGTGGCCAGTGTGTAATTACACACCGGGGGCCACTCATTGCATAACAGCCTATAGCAGCACCCAAATTACCAGGCGCACCTGATGCTCCTTTTTCTCTGTTCCTGTAGGAATATGTATTACATATGGCAAGTAGTCAAATTTTTAGAAGTTCCTTAAGCCATAAGCTTATTGTTTTGGAATATATTCAAAAATATTTCCCAAACAAAAGAAGTCAATTCTAAAAAAAAATATAATCACTACACACAACACTGAGCAACAAACTACAGAATGAAACACTCCAAGAGAAAAGAGATGATTGCCAGCAGGGTGAACTCAAGAATTCCAAGCATTACGAATGAGTGTTGGCTACAGTTTGGGGATGCTTTGGGAGCTTTCTTTCAACAAATAGCACAGCCCAGGAGAATTTACAGATATAATTGCTTCCCATGGTGCTGTATTCTGCTTCCTGGCAAGGCTAAGATAAAAGCATGTGGCTCCACCCAGCAGTCATTATACAGTTAACTAATAGTTTCGCCACTTGGCAAACGTTCAGTCAAAAAGCTGGCGGAGAGCCTGTTGTTTACTGAAGCTCAGGAAGAGGCATCTGCAGCGTTACAGAAAGCATATTGTAAGAGGCAACACATACAAATTAAACCTCTTGAGCTATGAAGAAACTGCTGAGGAAATTTATCACTCATTTAATAAAACGTGAAGGGAACGTGCAACTGAGACTTAGACCTTGTTTTCAGTCAAGTAAACAAAACAGGATGGGAAAATTCTCAAGTTCCAAATATCAAATGGTCTGTCAAAGCATACTGCAGTGCTGTAAATTAAACCAAGTAGCCATAAATGGGCAGAAATCTAACTGAGAAAATCAGGTGAAGAGCCATGAACTTCCTTAACCACTTCAGCCTACAGTGTCGAAAATCTTATGCATCCGAGCAACGTTCACCTCCCATTAACTTGCCAATAACTTCATCGCTACTTATCACAATTAATTGATCTATATCTTCTTTTTTCCGCCACTAATTAGGCTTTCTTTGTGTAGTACATTTTGCTAAGAATTATTTTTTTCTAAATCCATTTTAATAGGAAGATTAAGAAAGAAATGGGAAAAAATTAATTATCTCTCAGTTTGTGGCCATTATAGTTTAAAATTAATACATGCTACCGTAATTAAAACTCATGTATTTTATTTGCCCATTTGTCCCGGTTATTACACCGTTTAAATTATGTCCCTGTCACAATTTATGGCGCCTATATTTTATTTAGAAATAAAGGTGCATTTTTTCAATTTGCGTCCATCACTATTTACAAGCTTATAATTTTAAAAAATATACTAAGATACTCTCTTGACATGTATATTTGAAAAGTTCAGACCCTTCGGTAACTATGTTGTTGGTGTTTTTTTTTTTTTTTAAACTTTGATTTTTATTGAGAAGAAAGTTTTATGCATGTACAGTTAAATTCAGTTTTTACATTTGAGAAGATGACACTATGCAGCCATGCATCTAATAACGTTAGAGGACTCTGAAGTAGGGTGAGACATTCGGAGTAGTGTCCATATCAAGATAATACAGTCTATTACATTGATCCCGTGTAAAAGAATCTTGGCTGCTGGATAGAAAATCTAGATTGTAGCATGCTCATAAAGTAACATGAAAGGTAAAAATAAAATTAAACATAACAAATAACAACAACAGTCAGTGTCCGAGTACTAGCATATAAACAAAGCATGACAAATTTCCGAGGTGTCATACTAATCAGAGAGAAATGCCAGCAGTACTCTAGAGGTCTATTATATTGGTTCAAGCAAGGTGACCTATTGGATGGGCTCTCCGCGGGCCCCTGATGAAGAGGCCCAGTCAGACCAGTGGCCCCAGGTTCAAAGAAAGTGGTCTGGTTTGTTAGATATAGATGAAGTTAAATATTCCATTGAATATAATTCTTTCATTTTGGTGATTAGGTTTTCTTTTGAGGGTGGGGGGTTCTTCCATATTTTCGCTAATAGGGATAGGGCCGCATTACAAACCTGGGCTATAAATGCGTTAGCATATTTGGATAACTTGGGTATGTATTTGTGAAATAGGGCTACCCACGGGTCCAGCTGAACCTCGCGTCCCAGGATTTCCGATATCAGCCTAAAGCCCATATCCCAAAATGAGCGGACCTGCACTTTGACCGCATTCCCTGTAACATAAATCGGAGGGAATCAAACCCCATTTAAAACGCTTAAATGGGGTTCGATACCAGTCATATAGGATCTTGTATGAGCGCTCTTTAAGGATGATGTTAATAGAGGACTTGGCCATGCTACTGTAAATTGATAGCCATGCATTGTCATCTAAGGAGCGTTGTAATCTATCCTGCCATTTGCTCATAGCCAGGGTGATACCGTCTAGTGTTTGATACCAGAGTGTTGAGTACATTTCGGAGATAAGGCCTCTCTTTATTGACCTATTTAGGAACTCTTTTTCTATTTCATGGAGATCGGTTCTCAGGACCTTCCTTGCTAAAGTTAGTATATACCCCCTTAGCTGGAGATATCGAAAAATCTCAGATGGAGGCAGGGAATGTTTACTAGAAAGGTCTCCCCAAGAGAGTATCTGATCCTCTAACAATACGTCCCTAATGCAGGTGATACCCCTTTCGGTCCATTTTGACCAAGCTTGAGGATCTAGGCCTGGGGGGAAATCTTTGTTGCTAAAAATTGAGGCTAGCTGTGAGCTATTATTTTTAAGACCCGGCGATTTAGCTATGTTTTCCCATATAGTTAAGGAAGTTTGAATTATATATGATTGGCATGGGCGGGGGATATTAGGCTTGTCCGTCCAGATAAGATTAAAGATAGGAAAGGGCTGAACCAAAGATGCTTCGAGGTCCACCCATCTGGTTACACCCTTAGGGGTTGCCAATTGGATGATCTGGGCTAGCCTGAAGGCTCGATAGTAGTATAAATGTTTAGGAGCACCAAACCCACCCTGTAGTTTACTTCTAGCTAAAAATTGATATCTTATCCTAGGTGGGCGATTTCCCCAGATAAATCTTGTTATATGTGACTGAAGCTTCCGGATGTCCTTTATAACAACAGCTATAGGGAGGGCCCTGAATAAGTACAGGAGTTTGGGTAAGATGGTCATCTTTACAGCTGCGATACGCCCCATAAGGGATATACCATATTGTGACCATTCGTTTAATAATCCATGGAGGGTTTGTAGCATAGGAGGATAATTTGCTTTGTAGAGGGACTCCTTTTCATGGGTCAAAAGAATACCCAGGTATTTAAGGGCCCCATCTCTAAATTTAAATCCAAAGGAGGAGGAGAGTGCCTGCTTCTGGGTTTCAGACAAGCCTATTGCCATGGCCTCTGATTTAGTTTTGTTAATTTTGAAGCCTGATGTTTTACTGAATCCATCGAGAAGTTTAAAAAGATTAGGGAGTGAAACCTGCGGATTAGAGAGCGTGTAAATGGTGTCATCCGCAAAGAGGGCAATCTTGTAGATAGATCCACCAATATCTATCCCCGAGACATCCGGACTGTTTCTAACCTGGATGGCAAGAGGCTCAATGCAGAGTGCATATAACAGGGGGGAGAGAGGGCACCCCTGTCTCGTCCCGTTAAGTACTGGGAAGTGTTGCGATGAGAGCCCCATATTACTCACAGTCGCTGTCGGTCCCGTGTACATGCTTCTGACTAAGTTTGTGAAGCCAGCCGGTAGGCCGAATCTCTGCATCACCAGCCTCATATATCTCCAGTCGACCCTGTCGAACGCCTTCTCTGCATCCAAAGAGAGAAGCAGAGAAGGCGTCCGACAGGCCCACATAGCCTCCATAACCCCCAGTGTCCTGCGTACGTTGTCTGTGGTTTGTCGCCCGAGGATAAATCCCGTCTGGTCCGGGTGAATGACAGTGTGTAAACATTTATTAAGTCTTGTAGAGAAAACTTTCACTATTAACTTTAAGTCAGTGTTTATTAAATAAATCGGGCGATAATTTTTAACTTCCCCCTGGTCCCTGCCCGATTTGGGTATCACTACTATAGTAGCTCTGAGCATATCTGGGGGAAGTTCCTCCTCACCCAGCATCAAACGGTTCATGAGGATAGCCAATTCTGGTGCTAGTAATTCCTTATGGACCTTATAATACTGTGGGGAGTAGCCGTCCGGGCCCGGGGCCTTGGAGGGCTTAAGGGTTTTAATAGCCTCCACCACCTCTTCAGGTGTCACTGGAGCGTTTAGGTTTGCCACCAGAGAAGGGTCCAATCTGGGTATGGGGATACTAGAGAGATATTCCGATTTCGCCGTGATAGGGGTCTGGCGTTTATCTGTGGTGGACCCATTATAGAGGTCACTGTAATATCTGGCGAACTGCTGCAGGATTAAACGAGGGTCGTGAATCATCTGGCCCTTAGCGTCCCGGATTGGATTAAGTCTGTTAAGAGCAAGCCTCTGCGATAGTTTTCTAGCTAGCATCGTGTCAGGCTTATTGCCTTTTTCATAAAACCTTTGATTAGTTAAACGTAGTGAGTGATCTGCTTTAGAGTATAGCAAATTGCATAGTTCTTGTCTTAAAGCCTGGAGTTGTCTGAAAATGGTCAGATCATTTCCAGCTGCATGCACCAATTCCAACCTCCTGATTTCATTCATCAGTGAGATGGACTTCGCTTTAGCCTGTCTCTTCAGTCTGGCCGCTATCTGGATCAATTTGCCTCTTATGGTAACTTTATGCGCTGCCCATCTTATTGCCTGCGTAGTGTCCATGGGGGCATTCAATAAGAAGAATTGCTTTATCTCCTCTAATATTGTGCAGGCCGACTCGGTATCCACCAATAGTGAGTCGTTTAATCTCCAACTAGGGGGGCCATTGCTGCATAGGGAATTTAAGTTAGCAACAACTTGTGCATGATCCGACCAAGAAATCTCGAGAATCTCAGACTTGACCAGATTACTGAGGGAGGGGGCGTCTAGCAAGATATAGTCTATCCTAGTGTAGCAGTGGTGAGGGTGTGAAAAAAAAGTGTGCCCTCTCTCCCCCGGGTGATCCGCCCTCCATGCATCCCACGTGTTAGTGTTTTTCATGGATTGCAAGAGCATTCTGGTAGATGAGCATCACTTGTGTGAGCCATCACTTCTGCCATCCAGGGATGAATTAAAGTCACCCAGAATCAGCACTCTCCCCCTCCTGTACATAGCAATTTCATCTGACAATGTGTTGAAGAAGGAACGCTGACCCTCGGAGGGCGCGTAAACCGAGACTAACGAGACGGTGTCCCTTGGATTTCTCCTGTGACTATAATATCTCTCCCTTTCTTTGTCCCTATAGATAAAATTCATAGAAAATAGGATTCGCTTATGAATCAGGATGGCCACCACACACTTTTTCTGGGAAGCCGAGGCATAGAAAACTGACGGATAGGATTTGTGCCAGAATTTAGGTTCATGACCTCTCTTATAGTGGGTTTCCTGAAGGAATATAATGTCGACTTTGAGATTTGCATAATATTTACAAGCTAGTCTACGCTTATTTGGGGAGTTGAGACCCTTTACATTGTGCGTTAGGATCTTAATGGAGGAGAGATTAGGGCTTTGCGGACTATTTGAATCAGGGCCCATGTCGGATTTTAGAAGAGCAGGCGAGATATATATCCAGGTCTGCCTTATTCGCATGCCTCGGATTCCCATGCAATGTATGGCTAAACATAACTGTATAGTAGGACACTTTAAGAACTATTGAACAAAAACATAAAGGAATGAGAACATTTATATTAATACCAACCATAAACTCATACATTTAAACAGAACACCCCTGATGTAAACAGGGGGGGGGGGGGGATATGTATAGACAATATCTTAATACCAGTTAGTTTGTGCTGCAGGAATCGAT
Source organism: Hyperolius riggenbachi (assembly GCF_040937935.1). Classification (NCBI taxonomy): domain Eukaryota; kingdom Metazoa; phylum Chordata; class Amphibia; order Anura; family Hyperoliidae; genus Hyperolius; species Hyperolius riggenbachi. Next base: position 186,707,804 of record NC_090655.1, on the reverse strand, counting down.
GCAACATATATCGGGAGCTGTGCTTCCTGGGTGCCGCCGGACGACCACATGCCTCCACAGAACGCGCCATATTAAGCAGGAAAAAGGCTGAGTGATGTTTAGAACAAGATTAGGCCCTTCTTATTATATCATAAAGCAAAAATAGAAGTAGGGCATTGTCTCGGTAAGTTGCGAGGTGTGACAGCCTCGTCTAGGGCAGGCATCTATGCACCGTAGGTGACATGGCAGGGAGGAAGGTAAACAGTGAAGAATAAAAGATGGAAAAGTCTCACCCAGCTGTGCCCTCTGAGGTAGGTGAAGAAGGAGTGGGAGAAGCTGGAGCCGAGGAGCCGGGGGATCTTGAGTCTCTACGCGGGGCCACGGTGGTCCATTCAGGCTCCGGGGGAGGAATCCTCTCTACTTGCGGCTGTAAGGTTGATGGTGGGGAGCTTCGTGCTGTAACCATAGCTTTGTCAGGATATTGTTAATGTCGTCTGGGTCGCTCAGAGATAGCTGTTTACCATTGTGTAAGATCGTTAGTTTAAAGGGGAATCCCCAGCGGTACCTTATCTTATGTCTTATCAAGATGGTGGTGAGTGGCTTCATATCCTTGCGTTTCTTCAACGTGGTTGGTGATAGATCTGGGAAGATTTGAATCCTGGCTCCTCTAAAGGTTATTTCAGGGATGTCTCTGGAAGCTAACAGGATGGTTTCCTTAGAGCTATAATAGTGCAGCCGAGTGATGATGTCTCTAGGCGGGATGCCATCTTGTGATATGGGCCTAAGAACTCTATGGGCCTTGTCCATCCTCAGATCTTCTGCTTCTAGGGAAGGAGCCACTATATGAAACAGTTCTGACAGGTATGGATGGATCTCCTCTTCGGATTCCGGGACCCCGCGGATCCTCAAGTTACATCTTCTGTCGCGATTTTCGCTGTCCTCCTTGGCTTCTTTCAGGGCTGCCACCTCCGCTTTTATGGCAGTCATGTCAGCCTCTGTCTGCTTGCCGTGTGCTCTTACTCCGTCAAGACCCTTCTCCAGATCGTGTATACTGTCACCCAGCGATGAAATTTCTGTACGGATCTCTCGGATGGTCTCTGAGTCAGTGGACTTGATAAGCCTCTCTAGGTTAGTAAAAAGTTGGTTGAGATCAGCCTTAGTCGCCATGTCTTTAGGTAGATTCTGACGACCCGGTGTCTGCAGGCCTTCCTCTCTTGAGCCGGCGCCATCTTGAGAGTTCGCGCCTTTGTTCCTGCGGTTAAAGATCTCCGCAATTTGTCCCTCAGAGTCCGCGTTGTGCTTCTTGGGACCCATAGCTGGATAGCCTAGATCTTAGGGGTCCAAGTGAGCTGATATTTGTCGGGTCTGTCCGGGTATGAGGTGCTCGGAAGGCTAAATTATTAAAAAATGTATTTGGGTAATTTTTGGTGTGGGAGGGAAACAGACCATTTTAAATGTAAAATAATGTAATATTTTAATTAAAAATGTATGTGGGTGTAGTTTACTATTTGGCCACAAGATGGCCACAGTCAAAAAAGTCCTGGAAGCGTACGATCATGCTTCCAGGAACTACAAGGAGGCTGGGAAACTTTTTTTTTTGCAGAAATACGATAAGAGACCGTAGTTTTTTTCTGCGGGGGACTAAGATCGGTGAATGGGAATTATATTCCTATTCACTGATTGGAAGGGTAATGGCAGGCAGCAGGAGCATGCGCGACCGTGCGTCAGGCAGCGGCAGCAGCACAGTCTATCTGGATGGATATATCCGTCCAGATAGACTGAAGTGGTTAAATCTATGCATAAATAGTAAAGGAGTAGCTTGTGATCCACAACCTATACAACTATGTAAAACTCCAGGGTTAAACATTTTAGAAATGTTGATATTATGGAACTTGATGATGGCCCCAAATTTTATAGGTTTTTAATTTTCTCCTGTGAGTTCTCTAACTGACATCTCCCAGTTTACAGAACCCTTGTGCTTAACCTCTGTAAAATATAAAGCAAGTTCAGAGAGGCATAAATGTAAAAAAGGAACCTGGTAAAAAGGGGGTTGGAAATAGGTGCTAGTATAATATTGGTAAAATTACCAATATTTTACTTTTGGAATTAAGTAGTAGAATATTGTGTAATCTCTACCGATATTTTACTATGACCTAGCCTAACCTATCCCTATTTTTATACAGAACTCTCCCTATTGATACTTAACACTAACTGATCCCCCTTAGCACTACCTTACCTTAACAACCCCCACCGGGGGTGCCAACTTCAACCCCCCCCAGGTGATCTCTAGTCTTAACCCCCCATGCCTAACACTAAAGAACCCCCCCCCCCGACCCTAACCCTAAAGAGACCCTCCCTGCTACCGAACCCTATCTGCCCATACTTAATGCTAGTAGTAGCTTCGTGCCCACTATTTATAGCAGCAATTTGCATAGAGGATGGCCCTGGCTCCCAAATCACTGTTAATAGCTGCTAATCATGGCTATTAGCATTACTGATAAAATTTACTGTGCACTCTTTTGTACCCACCCGGTGCTGCAAGAGCCACTAATAACATTGTGCTCTATGCAGCGCCTTTTTTACCAACTGGCTGTATGCACCCTTTTTACTTGTGTCTTCAGAGAGTGCCTGCATTGGGTGGTACTTAGAAAATCTAAGATAAATTAGTAGCTGACAACAGCAACTCACACAACATAATTGAGCGTGAGAACATTTACCTGTTGATGATAAAGTTTAACTCCTGGAAAAATCATCATATAATCTACTGATATGCTCAATAATAAATGTTAAAATGAATTTTTAAATTCAGCTTATATAAATACCTTAATCAATCCTTATACTGTACCATCTGTGTGTAATCACCAGCAGGCTCTACACTTAAAGTGGAAATGAAAATAAAAAAAACAAAGAGTTTCACTTACCAGGGGGCTTCTGCCAGCCCCTTGCAGCCATCCTGTCCCACGCTGGTCCTCCACAATCCTCCATTCTCCCGCCGCCAGCTAGTTTTGGTTCCTTGCACCTGTGCAGGATGCTATTCTGGACGGTAACACAAGCAAAGATACGTGTAGCTAGAGTTGCGCAGGTGCAGGCCCGTTGGCAAAACCAAAACTAGCTGGCGGTGGTGGAACGGAGGATTGTGGAGGACGGGCGTGGGGCAGGACGGTTGCAAGGGGCTGGCAGAAGCTCCAGGTAAATGAAACTCTTTGTTTTGTTTTTTTACCTTCAGTTCCACTTTACGGCTAGTTCACAGTGAAAAACCACAAAAGGCAATCACGGAATAGTTGACAAAATTTTGAAGGAAGGTGTAATTCTGCACCAGAGCCGGGACAAGGTCCTCCAGCACCCAAGGCTGAGACACCAAAGTGCGCCCCTCCATCCCTGCCACCCCAGCCGTCACACACTGATTGCTATTAGACTAAGAGGCACCACAGGGCCCACAACCTCCCCAACACCTTAATTTCTAGTTATCTGGCTTGCAGTCACTGCCATGTATCCCCTTTTATTATTTCTTTCTGCTTCAAACACAATTAGAAATGACAGCTGAATGAATTCTGCGCCCCCTCCTACACTGCGCCCTGAGGCTGGAGCCTCTCCAGCCTATGCCTCGGCCCGGCCCTGTTCTGCACCATTTCTTGAATCAGAATCGCTCAAAAATGCTATACAAATCGCAAGGCTGCAGTGAGAATGCTCATAGAGTATTACATTGACACAGCGCTTGCTGATCAGTGGCAATCAGCAAAACCCTAAAAAGTACCCCAATGTGAACTAACCCTAAGGCCTCCTTCACATTATGTCGGTTTTCAAACATTTTTGCAGCTTTGATGAGTTGGGCAAGATACATTTCTGACAGTCTTCTCAACAGATGCAAAGAAGGCCATCAATAGACTACAGTATCTCACAATCCTTGCCCACCTGAAGAAGCACACAAACGCCCACCTCGACCAGCTCCAATTTGCTTATAGAGCAAATAGATCCGTGGAGGACGCCATCAATGCCAGCTTGGCATACATCACAGAGCACCTTGACAACCCTGCCTCCTACCCAGGATCCTGTTCCTAGATTTCAGCTCTGCGTTCAACACGATCTGCCCAGACATCCTGCTCACAAATCTGACGTGGTTCAGAGTTGACCCCACCCTTCGAGCATGGATCAAGGACTTTCTGACAAACAGAACGCAACAGGTGAAGCTCGGCAACTGCTATTCCAGCATCAGAACCACCAATACAGGGGCTCCACAAGGCTGTGTACTGTCACCACTACTGTTCTCCCTTTATACCAACAATTGCATATCATCCGCGGACTCTGTGAAAATTATCAAATTTGCAGACGACACCACCATCATTGGCCTAATTGGCAGCACCGGGGAGCATGAGTACCGCAACAAAGTAGAGAGAATCTGTAACTGGTGCAGTGACAATAATCTAGTACTCAACGCCGCAAAGACCGTTGAACTAGTCGTGGACTTCAGGAAGAATCCTCCCCCCCCCCTACCTGTCCTCATTGGGGGTACCGAAGTCTCTAGGGTGTCATCTGTGCGGTTCCTCGGCACGACTCTCACCAACAACCTGAAGTGGGGGCAGAACACCACCAAAATTCAGAGGAAATCTCAGCAGAGGCTGTTCTTCTTGCGCCAACTGAAGAGATTCGGCATGCCCAGGAATCTGCTGGCCAGCTTCTATACTGCCACTATAGAATCCATCCTCTGCTTCTCAATCATCGTCTGGTACATGGGCGCAACAGACAGCGATAAATACAAACTGCAGAGAGTCATAACAGACGCAGAAAGGATCATCGGGTCTCCTCTTCCACCCCACTCTGCCAGGATGAGGAAGAGGGCCACTGTGATCTCCGGTGACCCCTCCCATCCAGGCAGTTGCTACTTCAAGCTTCTCCCACTGGGCCGCAGGTACAGGACTATACCATGCAAAACCACCAGACGGAAGAACACCTTCTTCCCCCAAACAGTTCGGCTGCTGAACTCCAATCTCCCCCTGTCAGACCTGCCTTCTGGCGTGCCCTAGCGGGGCCTTCCAGACAGTTCTCGCCGCTGCTGCCTTGGTTCTCACTGCCCAGGGCAGCATGGGGGGCCACTATCATCATCACTATTAACATTAACATCATCGTCATTTATCATTTATTGTTATTATCATCATTACTATTATTATTGAACTGTCCCTGCACGGCAGGAAAAACACTAACTGTTGACCGAAGTCCGCACTACTGAGGGTCAGACCTATACCATAACTGTAATTCCAACTGTTGTGTTGTGCGTCTCGTCTTCCTATACTATGCCTATGCCATGTGTACCACAAATAATTCCGAGTATAGCCCTGCTGTATTTGGCGAAAATAAAAACTGATTCTGATTCTGATTCTAATAGTTTTCAGTTAAACATAGATACAAAGGTACTGGACAGCAATACATATTTTTAACCTAGAGTTTTTAAGACATCCAACAATAACTGAGCTGCTCACTGTCACCAATGACCTTTGAGGCAGGGAACACACTTGGCTGTTTTCGTGCACGTTTTCTGCACAGAAAAACTGAGAACTCATGTTAATCAATGTGCTAGTGCACACTTACTGAGTTGTTCACGCGCAGAAAAAAAACTGACATTCTGCATCCTGACTCTGCACATTTTGGCAGTTTTCTCTATCAATTACATCAGCTGCTGTGAAAAAACACGTGCGTTTTCCTGCATGGAAACACACTTGGTGTGCAGAAAAAGTATGCAGAAAAACGCGCGCGGAAAACTGAAAGTCAAGTGTGTTCCCTGCCTGAACCATCATTGGAGCCTTTCTTAAGTGTAAACATGCTTCAGATAGCTTGTCATATCTGAAGCATGTTGACGCCAACATAAGAAGTGTAAAGTAACTACCTATGCCAACAATATGTTATTGTTCAATACTAACCATAAACCTCTTTCCTTTCATTGATAAACCAGTTCAGCATATTTTGTTTTGTCAGAAAATCATATTAATGCAGAGAAATTATCCCCATCTTGCTTTAGATTGATTAGCTAAAATGTTCTGCAGATTATTTGAGTGAATTTCATGATTTTATGATTATTAGCAGAGTTCCTCTTTAATCAGTTAGATTGTTGGTAAGAGTAACCCTTAATGTCATTTTCTGCAGTTAGCTGTCTGTTCCCTTTACAAGGTTATGTTCATATTAAGATAGCGCTGGAGAAATGTTTTGACTATACTCAGTTCTTGCTGCAATGCAATGCGCTTATGCAAGGCCAACCACATGCACTGCAGAAGCTAAACCTGCTATACGCTAATATATTAATCCTGTATAGAGATCATGTATAGTGATCATAGAGTTATTAATTAATGAGTTGATCAATAATAGACCTATATAATAAGGTAAATAAGTTTGTTTTCTATATATTTTAGCATGTTATTAAAGTAGATGGCTGTTTGTTATGAATACCAAACCAAAACAATAAGCCATGTGAGCAAGACAGTACAACCTGTGACCACAGGGGGCTTTCATAAATCCCCGTTAATTAATGATGTACCAAAGAACATACCAATACAATACAATACAATACAATAACATTTGTAAAGAGCTTTTCTCCCATAGGACTCAAAGCGCATAGTTGTGTCTCAGATTAATACAGGGTTGGAGGCTGGGTTGTGTTACAGAGGCGGTAGTCAGATGTTCATGAATGCCAGACTGAAGAGGTAGGTTTTCAGTTTAGACTTAAATGCTTCCAGGGATGGAGCTGTCCTGATTGGGTCTGGCAGGGAGTTCCAAAGTGTAGGGGCAGCATGACAAAAGGCTCGGTCTCCAAAGGTTTTGAGGTGGACTCTGGGGGTGACCAAGGTGTTACGTCCTTTTGATCTAAAATTGTGGGGGGTGTGATGCAGTTGCAACAAGTCCCATATGGTCGGGCTGAGGTAGCTGAATGACAGAACAACAGTGACTGAGTGTCCAGCTGATCGAATTTGGTCTGTCCACAATGAAGCAACGACCTTATCTATTTTCTTGGGTCAGGTGTGCCCCCCAACCCCAACACACTCAATTAGCCATCGGTCATTGCTTCATTGTGATATGCAAGCCCCTTCACTGTGGCAAGGTAATGATCATGAAGGGGAATTGACACATGTGCATGCCTTTTGTTTTGTTGCTGCAGCTGCAGTGCAGCCAGAAAAATTAGGCAGGCATGTACATGCCCCAGAAACATTATTATAGCGGCCGCTGCTAGCACGAATTCGCCTGGAGTCCTGGTGGACCCTGTTGGTGGTGGCAGTCAAGCGGCCTGCCGGCAGAGGTGCTGTGTGGGGAGCGACTTAGTCTTGGGGCAGGCAGCCAGTCACACGGCGTGCAGGCAGAGATGCTGTGTGCGGGGACTGACTTAGGCTTCGGGTGGGCAGTAACCCTCCGGGATCCATGCCTCATTCATTTTGATAAAGGTGAGGTACTGAACACTTTTGTGACCTAGGCGACTTCTCTTCTCAGTGACAATGCCTCCAGCTGTGCTGAAGGTACTTTCTGAAAGGACGCTTGAGGCAGGGCAAGACAGAAGTTGGATGGCAAATTGTAACAGCTCAGGCCACAGGTCAAGCCTGTGCACGCAGTAGTCCAAGGGTTCATCGCTGCTCACAGTGTCTACATCCACACTTTAGGCCAGGTAGTCAGCTACCTGCCGGTCGAGGCGTTGGTGGAGAGTGGATCTGGAAGCGCTAAGGCAAGGCGTTGGACTAAAGAATGTCCGCATGTCTGACATCACCATGAGATTGCTAGAGCGTCCTGTCCTTGCCTGTGTGGACATGGGAGAAAGAGGATTACTGGCAGTGAGACCTTTATTCCGTTGTGCTGTGACATCACCCTTAAACGCACTGTAAATCATGGTTGCCAGCTTGTTCTGCATGTGCAGCATCCTTTCTGCCTTCAGGTGAGTTGGTAACATGTCTGCCACTTTGTGCCTATACCGAGGGTCTAGTAGCGTGGTCACCCAGTACAGCTCATTACCCTTGAGATTTTTTATACGGGGGTCCCTCAACAGGCTGGACAGCATGAAAGACGCCATCTGCACAAAGTTGGATCCAGACGTACTATCAGTGGTGCTCAAATACCCCTTTTAAAAATTCGAATTTGGTCGAATTCGAATAGTAAATTATTCGAGGTCAGTCGAATATTCGAGTCGAATATTTTTTACTATTCGATTCGACCTCGGACTTCGAGCTCACTATTCGAGTCGGTATTCGAGCTCACTATTCGAGCTGACTATTCGAATTGGCCCAAAATAGCTTCCAACACTTGTTTTGAGGGTGAATGATGCAAGAAACATCTTTTTTTCCAAGTAACAACAGCAAGTGATTATGTGGGGATGTTCCTTTAAAAAAAAATGTGGAAAGAGAAGTTGTGTCCTTAATTTGGTTCAGTAGTGTAGTGTTACTGTATATACTTGTTCTTCTTCTTCTTTATCTTTCTTAATCTTCTTCTAGATCTTCTTCTTCTTCTTCTTCTTCTTCTTCATCATCTTCTTCTTCTTCTTCATCTTCATCTTCTTCATCTTCTTCTTCATCTTCTTCTTCTTCTTCTTCATCTTCTTCTTCTTCTTCATCTTCTTCATCTTCTTCATCTTCATCTTCTTCATCTTCATCTTCTTCATCTTCATCTTCTTCTTCATCTTCTTCATCTTCTTCATCTTCTTCATCTTCTTCTTCTTCTTCTTCATCTTCTTCTTCTTCTTCTTCATCTTCTTCATCTTCTTCTTCTTCTTCTTCATCTTCTTCATCATCTTCTTCTTCTTCTTCATCTTCATCTTCTTCATCTTCTTCTTCATCTTCTTCATCTTCTTCTTCATCTTCTTCTTCTTCATCTTCTTCTTCTTCATCTTCTTCTTCTTCTTCTTCATCTTCTTCATCATCTTCTTCTTCTTCTTCATCTTCATCTTCTTCATCTTCTTCTTCATCTTCTTCTTCTTCATCTTCTTCTTCTTCTTCATCTTCATCTTCTTCATCTTCATCTTCTTCTTCTTCATCTTCTTCTTCATCTTCTTCTTCATCTTCTCCTTCTCCTTCTTTTTCAATATCGTCTTCTTCTTCTTCTTCACGTATTTCTCTTTTCAAATTTTTTTTTAAAGAAATGCAGCTATTTTTGAGCGTAACAAATAGCTGGTGGGCGCACGCATGTTGGAAGCGCCATTGTATGTGCTCCCTGGCAGTGGAAACACAAAGACAGCAGGAGGTAAATTCAGCAGCAGGAGGAGGAGGATGAGTGTGTGGCAGCAGGCAGTCAATGAGGCAGGCAGCTCGCCGTGACATAATAGCCCTGGTACCTAGCGGTGATACCAGGGCTGTAAATAAACACAACAGGAGGTCCCAGACAGCGGTCGTGCAGCCCACATTGTGTCCAATACACAACTGGGACAACACAGTTTTCAACCCGGGCACCTCAGAAAAATTAAACCTTTTTTTTTTTTTATTGGTTTTTTTTGGTTTTGGTTTTACAACCAATATAGCTATTGTTTTGACGTAATAGCTGGTGGCAGAGTGGCAGCAGAAGGTAATTCTGTGTACCCTGGCAGTGGGAAACACAGACAGACAGCAGCAGCAGGAGGAATGGAGGAGCAGTGTGAGCAGCTATTGTTGTGACGTAATAGCTGGTGGCAGAGTGGCAGCAGACGGTAATTCTGTGTACCCTGGCAGTGGGAAACACAGACAGACAGCAGCAGCAGGAGGAATGGAGGAGCAGTGTGAGTGTGGCAGCAGGTAGGCAGCGTGACATAATAGCCCTGGTACCTAGCGGTGATACCAGGGCTGTAAATAAACACAACAGGAGGTCCCAGACAGCGGTCGTGCAGCCCACATTGTGTCCAATACACAACTGGGACAACACAGTTTTCAACCCGGGCACCTCAGAAAAATTAAACCTTTTTTTTTTTTTATTGGTTTTTTTTGGTTTTGGTTTTACAACCAATATAGCTATTGTTTTGACGTAATAGCTGGTGGCAGAGTGGCAGCAGAAGGTAATTCTGTGTACCCTGGCAGTGGGAAACACAGACAGACAGCAGCAGCAGGAGGAATGGAGGAGCAGTGTGAGCAGCTATTGTTGTGACGTAATAGCTGGTGGCAGAGTGGCAGCAGACGGTAATTCTGTGTACCCTGGCAGTGGGAAACACAGACAGACAGCAGCAGCAGGAGGAATGGAGGAGCAGTGTGAGTGTGGCAGCAGGTAGGCAGCGTGACATAATAGCCCTGGTACCTAGCGGTGATACCAGGGCTGTAAATAAACACAACAGGAGGTCCCAGACAGCGGTCGTGCAGCCCACATTGTGTCCAATACACAACTGGGACAACACAGTTTTCAACCCGGGCACCTCAGAAAAATTAAACCTTTTTTTTTTTTTATTGGTTTTTTTTGGTTTTGGTTTTACAACCAATATAGCTATTGTTTTGACGTAATAGCTGGTGGCAGAGTGGCAGCAGAAGGTAATTCTGTGTACCCTGGCAGTGGGAAACACAGACAGACAGCAGCAGCAGGAGGAATGGAGGAGCAGTGTGAGCAGCTATTGTTGTGACGTAATAGCTGGTGGCAGAGTGGCAGCAGACGGTAATTCTGTGTACCCTGGCAGTGGGAAACACAGACAGACAGCAGCAGCAGGAGGAATGGAGGAGCAGTGTGAGTGTGGCAGCAGGTAGGCAGCGTGACATAATAGCCCTGGTACCTAGCGGTGATACCAGGGCTGTAAATAAACACAACAGGAGGTCCCAGACAGCGGTCGTGCAGCCCACATTGTGTCCAATACACAACTGGGACAACACAGTTTTCAACCCGGGCACCTCAGAAAAATTAAACCTTTTTTTTTTTTTATTGGTTTTTTTTGGTTTTGGTTTTACAACCAATATAGCTATTGTTTTGACGTAATAGCTGGTGGCAGAGTGGCAGCAGAAGGTAATTCTGTGTACCCTGGCAGTGGGAAACACAGACAGACAGCAGCAGCAGGAGGAATGGAGGAGCAGTGTGAGCAGCTATTGTTGTGACGTAATAGCTGGTGGCAGAGTGGCAGCAGACGGTAATTCTGTGTACCCTGGCAGTGGGAAACACAGACAGACAGCAGAAGGGCAGTACACAGCAGCAGCCCACTGTAGGTGTGAAATGTGTGGCTGCAGGCGACGTAATAGTCAAAGTGAACCAGGCTGGCTTAGTGAGCAGGAGCCAGGAGGTGGTAAAGGGTGGTAAGGCACATTAACGATGGTACTAAGTTCCGGCAGCCAGTTCATGTCCCCCTCTCGCCGACAACAGGGGCCAGGAACTCGCCTTCCACCCACGCCTGGTTCATCTTGAGAAACGTCAGTCTGTCCACAGACTTGTGAGACAGACGTGAGCGTTTCTCGGTGACCACGCCACCAGCTGCACTGAAGCAGCGCTCGGACAGCACGCTGGAAGGGGGGCAGGACAGCACTTCCAGGGCGTACTGCGCCAGCTCGCTCCAGATCTCCATGCGCTTGACCCAATACTCCATGGGATCAACAGGGGCATCGCTGTCAAGCCCGCTGTAGGACCCCATGTAGTCAGCCACCATGCGGGTCAGGCGCTGGCTGTGACCGGAGGAGGATGCTGCTGCATGCATCTCCTCTCTAGTCACTGCTGCCGGAGCCTCTACAGTCCTGTAGAGCTCGTGGCTGAGAGACAGCAGGTCTGTGGGGCGCTTGCTGCTGCTGGATGCAGGCACCTGCTGCTGCCTCTGTGCTGGCTGCTGGACAGTGGGGGTGGAAGGCTGGGGGAAGGCTTCCTCCAAGCGCTCAACAAGGGCCTGCTGCAAGCTCCTTATTTGTTGCGCTGGGTCTCCTCCTGCAGGCGGCAGGAACTGGCTCAACTTCCCCTTGAGGCGTGGGTCCAACATCATGCTGATCCAGATGTCCTCCCTCTGCTTCATCTGGATCACCCTGGGGTCCCTGCGCAGGCACGTCAGCATGTGCGCTGCCATTGGGAAGAGGCGGGCCACGTCTGCTGGCACATCGACGTCAGTGCTGTCCTCCTCATCCTCCTCCTCTGCTGCCTCATCCTCTCTCCACCCCCGCACCAACTCAGCTGCACTGCGCTGATCCCCCTCATCAGCAGCCAGGTCAGGGACCTCCACCAAGTCCTCCTCCTCCTCCCCCTCAGAGGTGGACTGTGCAGCTGCTTGCCGCTCCTGCTGGTCCAAGGCTGCCGCTCCCTGTGCCAGCAAAGCATCGAGTGCCCTGTTCAGCAGAGAAACCAGGGGCACCCACTCGCAGACCATAGCATGGTCCCTGCTCACCATGTTTGTGGCCTGCAGGAAGGGAGCCAGCACTAAGCACACCTGCTGCATGTGCCTCCAGTCATCATCGGGGACGATGGACGGGATGTTGCTGGTCTTGTCCCTTCTCTGAGCTGCGGAAACAGTGGCCAGGGCAAGGTAGTGGTTGACAGCGTGCTTCTGTTCAACCAGACGCTCCAACATCGCCAGGGTGGAGTTCCAGCGAGTCGGAACGTCAATGATCAGCCGATGGCGTGGCAGATCCAGCTCCTTTTGCACGTCTTCCAGGCTCGCACAGGCTGCAGCCGAGCGCCGGAAGTGACGCACAACGTTCCTTGCCGTTTCCAGCAGCTCGTCCATCCCCTGGTAGGTGCGCAGGAACTTCTGCACCACCAGGTTCAGCACGTGGGCAAGACAGGGGATGTGGGTCAGGTTTCCCCTGTCTATGGCAGCAACCAGATTGGCCCCATTGTCGGACACCACCTCTCCGACTCTGAGGCCTCTGGGGGTCAGCCAAATCCGCTCCTGCTCCTGGAGTTTGGCCAACACGTGGGCTGCCGTCAGCTTGGTCTTGCCAAGGCTGACCAAGTGCAGCAGCGCTTGGCAGTGGCGGGCCTTCACACTGCTGCTGAGGCGGGGGGTTTGGCCAGGTGTGGCGGAGGATGGCAGAGGATCGGAGGAACCCGCTGCAGTTCCCCTGACCCTGCGGGGTGGCACCACCCACTGTGTTGCTGCTGCTGCTGTGCCCGCTGCTGCTCTCCCATCCTCACCCCCTTCCACCAAGCTGACCCAGTGGACAGTGAAGGACAGGTAGCGGCCTGTCCCGAAGCGGCTGCTCCAGGAGTCCATGGTGACGTGGACCCTTTCACCAACCGCGTGCTCCAGCCCTCGCTCCACATTGGCCATCACAAAGCGGTGCAGTGCAGGAATGGCCTTGCGGGCGAAGAAGTGTCTGCTGGGGAGCTGCCAGTCTGGGGCTGCACAAGCAAGCAGCGCCCGCATGTCGCTCCCCTCCTGCACGAGCGTGTACGGCAGGAGTTGGGAGCACATGGCCCGTGCCAGCAAGCCGTTCAGCTGCCGCACGCGACGGCTGCTGGGAGGCAGAGCCCTAACCACCCCCTGGAAGGACTCGCTCAAAAGGCTCTGGCGTGCCTTTTTGCTGGCACGGGAATCAGCAGACGGAGCAGAGGAGGCCACTGAGGACTGGCTGCCAGAACAGGCCTCAGTGTCGGCGGCAGGAGTTGCAGAGGGGGGAGGAGCAGGGCGTTTCCGCACTCCTGCTGGTGCTGCTGGAGGAGCAGGAGGGCGGGTGGCTGCTGTTGCTGCTGCTGCTGCTGAAGGCTGTGCAGTGATGGGATTGGTGCCACTGCCAGCACCAGATGCCTTCAGCCTCTGGAACTCCTCATGCTGGTGGAAGTGTTTCGCAGAAAGGTGGTTGATCAGCGAGCTGGTGCTGAACTTCAAGGGGTCTGCACCTCTGCTCAACTTCCGCTGACAGTGGTTGCAAGTGGCGTACTTGCTGTACACTGTGGGCATGGTGAAAAACCGCCAGATTGGTGACAAAAACATCCCCCTACGGCATGGAAGCGCTGCTGCCTGTTTCCCTGTGGTGGTTGGGGGGGGGGGGGGGGTCTTGGGTGCGGCTGGTGGTGGTACTGGCTGATGCTGCTGCTGCTGCTGCTGAGCCTGAGACACCAGCAGGCTGTGGGACGCTGCCAATGCTTGCAATGATGCGCCTCCTTGCAAGGCCCACAACCGCATCCTCCTCCTCCTCCTCAGAGCTGCTGAGGACGACATCCTCTGGATGTGTTGGCACCCAGTCTCTGTCTGTCACCGGGTCATCATCATCATGCCCCTCCTGAAACATGTCCTGCTCTGATGATGACCCCCCAAACTCCTCTGCTGATGCATGGATGGGACGCTTGACTGTCGCCACAGTCTTGCTGTCCAATCCCTCCTCCCCCAAAGTGCCCATCAGCATCTCCTCCTCCAAATCGCCAACAACAGCATTCAATTGACTCATCATGCCTGGGGTCAAAAGAGTGCTGAATGAGAGGTCGGCGACTGACGGTGAACTGGCCTCCTCCCCAGACCCTGCTGGGCGGCTGCTGCGAACAGGGGTGGTGGTGGTGGTGGTGGTGAGGGTGGAGGCCTCGGATGCAGAGCTGATGGCGGGCTGCTCATCCTCCGTCATGAGTTGCACCACAGTGTCTGCATCCTTTTCCTCAATGGGACGTTTCCGACCCGGCTGGAGGAAAATGGGAGCAGGTGCTACACGCTGCTGCTGCTGTGTCTCTGCAGCGTGAGTTGCAGATGCTCCTCCTGGGCGGCGCCCAAGGCGTCCACGGCCAGTGGCTATGGGAGGAATGTTAGCCACTGACGCTGCTGCTGCTGCTGCGGAACTGTGCATGGTGGCGCGCCCGCGGCCGCGGCTTGCCACAATGCTGCTCCCTCTCTTCCTGATTCCCTTGCTGCCCTTCCCCTTGCCCAAACCGCGCTGGCTGCCACTTCCAGACATCTTCAATGTTTTGGGCGTATAGACAAAAGTTTTGTAAAAGGGCGGGTGAAAAGTGGGGTACTTTAATGGAGTGGGTTGGTTGGTGAGGTGACTGAGTGAGTGTCCCCTAGTACAGTAAGTAAGTATTAACAGTCAGGAAGTACAACTAGCAGTTACAATAATCAGTAGTAGTAATCACAAGTAAATTTAGTGTGTGTACACTCAGACAGTGAGTGCACGCACGCAGGAGCTAGTAGCCTATGGACACAGTGACTGAGTGTCCTAGACTCCTAGTACGGTAAGAGTAAGTAAGTAGTAACAGTAAGTAGAACTAACTAATAACAATAATCAATCAGCGATCAGAAGGAAATGGAGTGTGGGTGGTGTGTGTGTACACTCAGACAGTGAGTGCACGCACGCAGGAGCTAGTAGCCTATGGACACAGTGACTGAGTGTCCTAGACTCCTAGTACAGTAAGAGTAAGTAAGTAGTAACAGTAAGTAGTAGAACTAACTAATAACAATAATCAATCAGCGATCAGAAGGAAATGGAGTGTGGGTGGTGTGTGTACACTCAGACAGTGAGTGCACGCACGCAGGAGCTAGTAGCCTATGGACACAGTGACTGAGTGTCCTAGACTCCTAGTACAGTAAGTAGTAACAGTAAGTAGTAGAACTAACTAATAACAATAATCAATCAGCGATCAGAAGGAAATGGAGTGTGGGTGGTGTGTGTACACTCAGACAGTGAGTGCACGCACGCAGGAGCTAGTAGCCTATGGACACAGTGACTGAGTGTCCTAGACTCCTAGTACAGTAAGAGTAAGTAAGTAGTAACAGTAAGTAGAACTAACTAATAACAATAATCAATCAGCGATCAGAAGGAAATGGAGTGTGGGTGGTGTGTGTACACTCAGACAGTGAGTGCACGCACGCAGGAGCTAGTAGCCTATGGACACAGTGACTGGGTGTCCTAGACTCCTAGTACAGTAAGAGTAAGTAAGTAGTAACAGTAAGTAGTAGAACTAACTAATAACAATAATCAATCAGCGATCAGAAGGAAATGGAGTGTGGGTGGTGTGTGTACACTCAGACAGTGAGTGCACGCACGCAGGAGCTAGTAGCCTATGGACACAGTGACTGAGTGTCCTAGACTCCTAGTACAGTAAGTAGTAACAGTAAGTAGTAGAACTAACTAATAACAATAATCAATCAGCGATCAGAAGGAAATGGAGTGTGGGTGGTGTGTGTACACTCAGACAGTGAGTGCACGCACGCAGGAGCTAGTAGCCTATGGACACAGTGACTGAGTGTCCTAGACTCCTAGTACAGTAAGAGTAAGTAAGTAGTAACAGTAAGTAGAACTAACTAATAACAATAATCAATCAGCGATCAGAAGGAAATGGAGTGTGGGTGGTGTGTGTACACTCAGACAGTGAGTGCACGCACGCAGGAGCTAGTAGCCTATGGACACAGTGACTGGGTGTCCTAGACTCCTAGTACAGTAAGAGTAAGTAAGTAGTAACAGTAAGTAGTAGAACTAACTAATAACAATAATCAATCAGCGATCAGAAGGAAATGGAGTGTGGGTGGTGTGTGTACACTCAGACAGTGAGTGCACGCACGCAGGAGCTAGTAGCCTATGGACACAGTGACTGAGTGTCCTAGACTCCTAGTACAGTAAGTAGTAACAGTAAGTAGTAGAACTAACTAATAACAATAATCAATCAGCGATCAGAAGGAAATGGAGTGTGGGTGGTGTGTGTACACTCAGACAGTGAGTGCACGCACGCAGGAGCTAGTAGCCTATGGACACAGTGACTGAGTGTCCTAGACTCCTAGTACAGTAAGAGTAAGTAAGTAGTAACAGTAAGTAGAACTAACTAATAACAATAATCAATCAGCGATCAGAAGGAAATGGAGTGTGGGTGTGTGTACACTCAGACAGTGAGTGCACGCACGCAGGAGCTAGTAGCCTATGAACACAGTGACTGAGTGTCCTAGACTCCTAGTACAGTAAGAGTAAGTAGTAACAGTAAGTAGAACTAACTAATTACAATAATCAATCAGCGATCAGAAGGAAATAGAGTGTGTGTTGTGTGTGTACACTCAGACAGTGAGTGCGCACACGCAGGAGCTAGTAGCCTATATGAACAGTGACAGTGAGTGTCCCTACGGGTACAGTAAGAGTAAGTAGTAAGTAAGTACAACTAACAATAATCAATCAGTAATCAGAAGGAAATAGAGTGTGTGTACACACAGACAGTGAGTGAGTGCACACACGCAGGAGCTAGCTAGTAGCCTATAAACAGTGACAGTCAGTGAGTGTCCTACTCCTAGTACAGTATAACTACAATACTATTAGTAAAGGACAGCAGAAATACTGGTATAGATGATGAGAGAAATAAACAGAGGACAGCTGCCCACAGAGGCAAGGCCCCCCTGAGGCCTAAACCTGTAAGCTTGCAGCAGCTGCCTGTCTCTAATGTAACACACAAGCTACTAACTAAAATACAATGTCTATCTAAATAACAACAATACAGGTGTATATGGCAGGTGTAGGTGAGCAAAAACGCTAGGTAAATGAACACAATAGAGCACTTGCTAAGCCAAAGCACAAAGGAGCAGATCTCTCTCTGTACAAGTCTCAGGCAAGCATGGAAAACCCGAACATGGCGGCCGCTATTTATAGGGTAGGGGCTGGCCAGGGTCCCCCTCTGTGATTGGCTGCCGTCAGAGGGCCTGGGAGCCCTCTGATTGGCTCTAAGCACATCAATCTGGGCTATGACGCTATTCGAGCTCGGTACCGAGCTCGAATAGCGCCGGTTTGCTCGAATAGCTCGAATAGTGAATGGGCTATTCGAGTGTTCTCGAATAGCCCATTCGAATAGCTACAGCTATTCGGAGCTCGAATACCGAGCTCGAATAGCTGAAAAAGAGCTCGAATATTCGAGCTACTCGAATATTCGAGCTCTGCTGAGCACCACTACGTACTATCCAACTCCTCTTGCTCTACCTCAGTGATGTCAGGTAAGTTCTCCTCCTCCCCCCAGCCATGAACAATACCACGGGAGCGTTGAGCAGCACAAGCCCCCTGCGATGCCTGCTGCGGTTGTTCTTCTGCTGCCTCCTCCTCCTCAAAAAAAAACCCACCTTCCTCATCATCTGACTCCTCTTGCCGACACGCCTCTTCCTCCTCCTCCTCCCCCCTCTGTGCTGCCACAGGTGTTGAGGAAACATTTGGTTCTGACGAGAATTGATCCCACAACGCTTCCTCCTGTAACTGTTCCTGTTCACGCTCATCCACAGCTTGATCCACCACTCTATGCACGGCACACTCCAGGAAGAAGGCATACGGGGTCAAATCACTGTGACATGAGTGTCCAGTGCTTCGGGAAGAACATTCCCATCTCCCCAGACTGTGTCCTTTGACTGTAGTTGTAGAGATACTGTTTGACGGTTTCTCCTGTTGTAGCAGGCGGTCGAACATCAGGAGGGTTGAATTCCAGCGAGTTGGGCTATCACAAATCAAGCGCCTCACTGGCAAGTTGTTTCTCCGCTGAATATCGGCCAAGTGTGCCATGGCCGTGTACGACCGCCTGAAATGCCCACACAACTTCCTGGCCTGCTTTAGGACATCCTGTAACCCTGGGTACTTAGACACACATCTCTGGATTACGAGATTGAGCTCATGTGCCATGCAGGGTACATGTGTAAACTTTCCCAAATTCAAAGCCGAAATGAGATTGCTGCCATTGTTACACACCACGTTGCCGATCTCCAGTTGGCGCGGGGTCAGCCACTGATCCACCTGTTTGTTAAGAGCAGCCAGGAGAGCTGCTCCAGTGTGACTCTCCGCTTTGAGGCAAGACACGTCTGAGATGGCGTGACACTGTCATACCTGGCATGCAGCATAGGCCCTGGGGAGCTGGGCCTGGGTAGCTGGAGAGGAGATTGCAGCACCAGTAGAGTTGCCACTCACCCAAGGAGGAGGAGGACAACAGCGAAGAGGATGTAGCAGGAGGAGTAGGAGGAGAAGGAGAGGAGGTGGCAGCAGGCCTGCCTGCAAGCCGTGGAAGTGTCACAAGTTGGTACGCTGCACAGCCACATACTCCCTGCTTGCCATCGGTCACCAGGTTGACCCAATGGGCTGTGGAAGTAATGTACCTGCCCTGACCGTGCTTGGCAGACCAGGCATCCGTGGTCAGATGGACCCTTCACCCAACGCCATGTGCCAGAGATCACACCACTTGCCTTTCTACTTCCCGGTACAGTTTGGGTATCGCCTTTTTTGAGAAATAATTGTGGCCTAGTATCTTCCACTGCGGTGTCCCAATGGCCACACATTTTCGGAAGGCGTCAGAGTCCACCAGCTGGTATGGTAACAGCTGGCGAGATAACAGTTCCGCCAAGCCAGCTGTCAGACGCCAGGCAATGGGGTGACTGGCAGACATTGGCTTCTTCCGCTCAAAGGTTTACCTCACGGACACCTGGCTACTGCTGTGGGCAGAGGAGCAGGAGCCGCTCAAGGTGAGAGGCGGAGTGGAGGAGGTTGGCTGTGATTGTGAAGGTGCAAGGGAGAAAGCGGCTGAAGAAGATGATGCACCTGAAGGAGGAAGAGGATAAGGAGGGTGGCTTTGCTTTTGTGTGCTGCTTTTGCTCAGGTGGTCTTCCCATTGCAGTTTGTGCCTTTTCTGCATGTGCCTTCGTAAGGCAGTTGTCCCTACGTGTGTCTTGGCCTTTACACGGCTCAATTTTTGGTGGCAGAGAGTACAGATGTCATTGCTCTGATCTTTGGCATACACACTAAAAAATCTCCACACTGCTGAGGCACTATGGTGGCGTCAGTAGCTGACATTGAAGGGCATGTTGGCTGGCTGTCCATAGGTGGTGATACATGGCACCGGACACTGCCACCAGCTGTTTCTGATGACAAGCTCCCCCTGCTTCTTTTTAAGCAACTCGTCTCCTCCTACTCCTCTCTGACCCCCCCTCTGAACTCTCCCCTTGGTCGTCTTGTCTCTTAGGAACCCACTTGGCATCCGTAACATCATAATCATCATAATCATCCTCCCCAGCTTCGCTTGTATCAAACACCTCCAAAACTGCACCAACAGCAGGTACTTCATCCTCCTCCTCCTCACATGTTACGTCCATAGTGTCGCCTAACTCAGACATATGAGGTGGTGTAACTTGCTTAGCGCCTTCATCTTGTTGTTACAATAATGGCTGTGAATCAGTGATTTCCACTCCAAATACTGTAACTCCTGTGAAATGTCAAATGTAGCGGATGTGGTACTTGTAGTAGCGCTGGTGGCTGCGGATATGAGGTGTTCTGTGTTAAATAGTCAACCACGTCCTGACAATCTTGGGAGTTGATGGGAAGTGCCTTCTTCTGAGCACTGTACTTTGGGCCAGGACCGCACGAAATCACGTCAGCAAGACCTCGAACAGACCTGCCAGTTGGCCTGCCTTTGGGTCTGCTTCTGGCTCTGCCTGTTGTTTTTATCATATCGGGGAGGATGAAGTGAAAGGTATGCACTGACTTGACTAATACAATGTGCAGTCACACAGGTGCAGTGAAAGGTATGCAGTGACTGGTATTACAATACAATGTGCAGCTGTCACACAGGTGAAGTTAACAGGTATGCACGGACTAGTATGCTAAACAGCGTGTGGTCACACAGGTGCAGTGAACAGGTATGTAGGGATTGGTATTACAAATGTGCAGCTGTCACACACAGGTACCGTGAACAGGCGCAGTGACTGGTGGTATATTACACTGCTTGCGCTCATGTAGGTGCACTGAACAGGTTACAGGTATGCACTGCAGTGATTGGTATTACAAATGTGCAGCTGCCTGTCACACACACACACACACACACACACACACACACACACACACACACACACACACACACACACACACACACACACACACACACACAGGTACCGTGAACAGGTGCAATGACTGGAGATATTAACAATGCGTGTGCTCACGTAGGTAGGTAGATAGGTAGGTGCACTGAACAGTGAACAGGTGCAGTGATTGGGATTACAAATGTGCAGCTGCCTGTCACACACACACACACACACACACACACACAGGTACCGTGAACAGGTGCTAGGTAGGTAGGTGCACTGAACAGTGAACAGGTGCAGTGATTGGGATTACAAATGTGCAGCTGCCTGTCACACACACACACACAGGTACCGTCAACAGGTGCAATGACTGGTGATATTAACAATGCGTGTGCTCATGTAGGTAGGTGCTCTGAACAGTAAACAGGTGCAGTGATTGGGATTACAAATGTGCAGCTTCTTGTCACACACACAGGTAGTCACTCACTGAATGTGCGGGGCCTGGCAGTGGCACAGTAGGAATTACCACAAAGAGGTCAAAGGCCAGCTGCGACTGACTGACAGGGCTGTATATAATGCAAGTGGGCCACACAAAAAATAAATAAATAAATAGACCACAAGAACAAGATTAGCTCTCAAAAGAGCTGTTGAAGGGTGCTTTTTATAGCAATAAGAATCAGCAAGGAGCAAGCTAACAAGCCTACAAGAGCCTAACTAAGCTTTCCCTATAGCTCTCTCTGCAGCAGCTCTCCCTTCTCTAATTACTGCAGGAACACGAGTGAGTCCAATGCCTGACGCTGCCTGCGTTTTATAAGGGGGGGAGGGGCTCCAGGAGGGAGTGTAGCCTGATTGGCTACAATGTGCCTGCTGACTGTGATGTAGAGGGTCAAAGTGGACCCTAATGATGCACTATGTGGGCGAACTTCCAGAAAAGTTTGCGGTTCTCCGCGATCGCGAACCCCGGAAGTTCGCCGGTTCCCGTTCGCCAGCGAACCGTTCGGGCCATCTCTAATAAGGAGAGATAAATCATGAGTTAAGTTAGATAAGGAAAGATAAAGAGATACGTCATTTAACCTCCCTAGCGTTATGGACGGATGCCTGTCAGCACGCTGTGGGTTGCAATCTGTGCTACCCACAGCGTGCAGAACTAGAATCCAGCCACCCTGGGGAATCCCTGTGCAGCCGGCGGGCAGAGAATGTGCTCAGCTGTGTGCGGGATTCCCCTTCTGTGCGGTGGGTGGCTGGGTTTTCCTTCTGTTGGGGGAGGAGGGGGTGTCCCCCTTCTGTTCATGCTGGTGTGCGGGGGGGGGGGATTCCCCTTCTATGTGAGCTGGTGATGGCCGACCGGGGACCCCCCCCCTTCTGTGCGGGGGGGGGGGTGTCCCCTTCTATGCGGGCTGTGGGTGGCCTCTCCCTCCCGATCCCCCATGCGTCCCCCCATATACCCCCTCCCCTCTCCCTGTTACCTTCCTCCCCCCCATCTGAAGCCCTGATGCACTCACCACAGGGCTGTCTCCTGCGCCGGCTGCGATGGACACCCTCCTTCTCCATCGCCGAAGACCTGATCTGAGTAGTTACAGTTATGAGGCTCGGTGACATCACCAAGTCTCATAACTGTAATTACAGAGACCACAAGACTTTGCGACAGAGGATGAAGTGCTGCCACCGCAGGAGACACCCCTGGGTTAAGTACATCAGAGCTTCAGATGTGGGGTAGGAGGAGGGGGGACATCTGGCTACCTATACATTTGGCTACACCTGTGATTCAGACACTGTTGCAGCCAAATAGCTCATTAGGGCTGCCAGGCAACCGGTATTGTTTAAAAAGAAATAAATATGGCAGCCTTCATATACCTCTCATTTGTCCTTTAAGGCATATTATTTAAGACATGTTTTTGGTAATGCGCTATCTGTTGATGAAGATGTGAAGCTCAAAATATATTGAATACTTTATTCCATGAATAAATACAAATTTAAGTCAAATAGGCCTTCAGATAAATGGACTAAGGTCCAGTGCACACCTAAAAGCGCTAGCGTAATCGCAAACGCTCAGCGCTTTTTGAAGTGATTTTTCAGAGCGATTCTAGGCATGTGCCTAGCGATTTTCTAATCATGCATAGCGATTTTTGGAGCATTTTGATGTAGCGTTTTTTATTTTTCATTACAGTAGAGCTGGAACTGAACAGCTTCTCTAACAAAAAGGCTTGGAAAATCGCTCTGTTCTAGCGCTTTTTAGAGCTTGTTTCCACTTTCCTATACTTAACATTGAGGCTGAATTTCCTTGAAAAAGCACTGAAATGCTGCAGGACCCGCATTTGTGTTTGGGAGAAAATCACATCGGTCTGGTGTGATCCATCCCATTCAAATACATTAGCCAAGCGCTTTTCAAAAAGCGCTTTTTGTTTTTAAAAGCGCTCAGAAGCGCTCTTGGTGTACACCAGTCCCTCCTTGCAGGTAGTTATAATGGGAGTATGCCATCCTCTTTTTCCTGTCAAAGTCAAGCAAAGCCAAAATGAGATTGGTAAATACTTTGAAAGGTGTACCGTTATAGGTCATGAAATGTTTCAAATGTACTGTTATTAAGGTCAGAATAATTTTTAATGGCTAAATTTACTGAAATCAAACCAAGTCTCCAAAGCACGAGGTCCTTTTACTAAAATAAAAATGTGTGGTCACCATTTTAAGATTGCTGTAGCAGACCTCATCTTTTTCATTAGTGTCTCTGAACCTGAGGCACATGTACAAGGTTACGTAGCTGGTTTACCAAATGCAATGGTCGGCATATTTTTTATTGTTTTATGCGTGTTCCACATCACAAAACAGCTTTGAATGAGGCACATCTTAGTGGTGTTTAACATATTAATTTTAGGAGCAATCCATTAATCTTTAGCTATAAATGTAACAACACAGAACCTAAAGCAAATTCTGCTGTTACATTGTCTGTATTTTTCTTTTCTTTTTTTTTTATCTTGTGAGTGTTCCTTTTCCTGTTCTTTTGCTTGCCTTTGCAGTCTAATATCCCTCTGTCTCCTTTTTATTTTATGGCTTCCCTCCCCCTTCTCTCTTTCTCTCTCCCTCACTTTCTGCAGAACTGTGTCCTGACCTTGCTGTTTCTATGCCCCATCCATCTTGGGCTGCTTAGCCATTTCGCTGGCTTCATACAGAGCAGATTAACACGATTCATCACTGCAATCATCGCCGATTCATCACCCTTTCCAATGAATGTTTTGACATCCAGTTAATTTTCTGCTGATGATTTATCAAATTATAATTACCGTGCTCTGAAGGACTCATTTATTATGTTGATACATGATAATGATGCCAAAGTGGATTGAATTTTAAGTAAGTTCTTTGCGATTATAACATATGCGTTATTGTGAGTAATGTTATACAATTTAGTTTTTTACAGCCTGGAAACTCCTGGGACTCTCTTAATGTTATAATAATCAATGCAAAAAAGTCAGATTGGTAATTCAATTTTTTTTGTACAAATTGTTTGGCTAGGGAGCAAGAAGCATGAAAAGTTCAATTAAATTTTGAGCTCTGGTTTAAAGATGCTTGGTACCATAATTAAGGTTTGCAATCATTTATTTGGGGTGCTTGAGGGGAAACCCCAGACAAAAAAAATCACATAAAACAAGATCGAGTACTTTGCTTGTAGATTCTGTGTTACACAAAATTAATAAGATGAGAATTGAAAAGCTCAAAGGTCTTTATATTAGAACCTTTATATTATCTGTGCAAAAGACACTTAGTAAAGTAAAACATTCTTGCAGAGGCTATCTTGGGATTTCAAAAAAAAAGATTAAATAGATTTTGGGACTTGTGAAAGCTACCCTCCAATATCTTTGTTTCACCTACAAGATCCTTTTTGCAACACTGTCATTTTTGTGCAACACTGCCACCTACAACAGTGTCTCATTACTACAAAAAAGTAGAGACACATAAAAAAGGTAAAAATTAGGGCAAATAAAAACAAAAATTTTCTAATACAGGTGTACAGTGCGTGTTTCAGTGGTAAAGTATATGCACACCTGCAAGAAGTAGTATAAACCCTTATGTGGCCACTAAAAAAAAGAAAGAGGGGGTTACTGTATTTAGCCTTTAGTCTAAATATATCACAAAAGTAAACATTATCAGCTTTGTACCATATGTCATGCAACAGGAATGATAAATCCATACCCACACAAACCTATACTTGCATGTGGCCACCCTTGATGAAAGGCAGGAAGTGGTGGTGTGCAAGTATATTTATAATGTGTGGGCGGTGCATATTATATACATGAGAAAAAAATAAATAAATATATATATATATATATATATATATATATATATATATATATATATATATATATATATATATGAGAGAGAGAGAGGCACACACATACAGTCAGAGGCGAGGCACTTCTACTAAATTGACTTGTCTTGTGTACTTCACCACAGGCCAGATAGAAGGTGTAAGCACAGCTAGGAGTACTCCTTCCATAACCTCTGTTTAACTCTGCTGCAATCCTTCACCTTTTATCAATCCTCATTCAGCAGCTCAGGGATATATTAAAAGTGAGCCAGGGCAAGAAAAGGGCGTTCCTGTGGCCTGCTACCTCATACATCAGCTCCTCATAGGCCTGTCGGTGACAATGAAAAGATTTCACTGAGCCTAGCAGTAGAAACTCATTCCCTCTCTCATCCATCATACTAAAGCCAGAAGCAATTCCACTGACCTCATCTGTAATGCCTGGCCGATCATGGGAGATTTCTTAAAGGCAGCCTTCATTATTGTTAGTTACAAGGAATAAGTCTGTGCTATTAGATAAGGAGTCTAAATTGTGCCTAGATAAATGAAGTATCCTTGCCTCTTACCGCTTTGTGTTTAACGAATAAATAGAAAATGTACTCAGGACTACACCATAATAATGCTAATTTAACAGACTATCATAAAATAGAAAGATCAACTTGAATTTTTATTTTGCTTTTCTATTGCTATCGTATACAAATGCAATGTAGCAGATTGCTGAAGTTTATCATTACACAAAACAGTCATTATTACTATATATTTGAATCAATCAAACTGTACATGTTAAGTATTCAAAGTTTGATTTATAAATTGCATTTAACAAAGTGCATAACTGGACATCTATTTCTGGTTGTTACACTGGTGGAAATCTTGTGTTTGGCAGCACAATTCTAGTAGCAGTGAACCTTGTTAAAAAGGTGCTGACTAGTAGCTTGTGGTCAGAGACAAATACTCTACCTTTTTTCATCAGTGCTCCCAGTTACCATTCAAATTATGATGTACATGTCTTTTAGTATATACGCAAGAGAGTTTGGCGTAAGCTGGTCCTGATAGTAATTATAGTGCAGTCTATGGAGCATCTAGATGTTCAAGTCAGCAGATCATTGTGTACCCCAATAAGACTTAAGCAGGAATCAGGGATTAAGAAGAGACACTACTCTGTCTTTTTTAATGTGGCATTGACAGATATCCTGCAGTTTAAGGCTGCTTTCACAGTGGGACGTTACAGGCGCACGTTAGAGCAGCCTGCAACGCAGCCCACCGCAAAATCAATGGGCTGTTCACAGTGCCCAAGTTGCGTTACATTGTAACGCTGCACGTTCTGGGAAAGTGTAGCATGCTGTGTGTTATACTGGGCTTTAGCTGCGTTAGACTGCTTGCACATGTTCAGTGACTAGCCACATGGCTAATTAATATTTACTGCGGTGACGTAACCTGGACTCATAGTGTTGTCCGGATCATGAATGAATCATTCATTTGATCCGGATCTTTTTTGTGAGTCAAATCATCCGGATCATCACAATGAACGATTCGGTTCACAGTGGATGTCTGGAAGAAACAGGAACATACAGAATGTACAGTGCAGGGAAAGTCCTGTCCTGCTAGTCATTTCACCCCCAGTCTGCTTCCCTAGTAAAATGATTCAAATGATTCGGTTCAAAGATCCGGATCTATTCAATGATCCGATTCGAATCATCCTAATCCTTGAAAAGATCTGGACTTCCCATCACTATCCTGAAGTGGCTGTTCTATCAGTATAGATAGAACGAAAACAGCACGCCAAGAGCCACATAACACGGCTCAATCTGACGTCCAACTTCAAAACCACCATGCGTTGCATTAGGGGCGCGTTTTAGGGGCACGTTATGTGATCTTAACGTCCCCTAAAACGCAACGTCTTGGTGTGAAAGAGGCCTTAATGTATAGATGAACTTCATACATATGTACTTAATCCAGCTTGCATAGAAGCGATGCAGGCTATATGACCATCCAGGGCAGCTCCTAGGTCTTAAAGCTCCAAGAGTGAGGAAGTATCAATTGCCCCCCCCCCCCCAATCTTCAAGGGTGAGGATGTATCAATTGCCCCCCCAATCTCCAAGAGTGAGGATGTAACCCTAAACAAATAAAGCACAGAGACAAAGGGAGCCCAAATGGTGCAGTATGTCACACGCAACAGATGAAATAAGAAATAGTATATAAGGGGTTCATCTGGAGAGGTAAGCGCTGCACTTAAATGACCCTTATCAAAGTGACCAATGGCTTATTCATTGTAAAATTAAAAACCTACTATTTTATATCCATCCATATGTCATATGTCATTCATATGTCTACATGTGGGTTTGATGTGGCTGTGTAAAATTTAAAGCTGTAGGCTTGCTATACACCAGCGGTTCTGAATGCTTGCTTGGCTTACCAAGGGTGAAAAGGGATAATTTGCATATTCAGTAGCAGTGCATTGTGGGTAACCACAAATGTTCACTTATAGCAGAATTATTGCAGATTTCCTTCTGTTTTAAGAAAACAAATTACACCAAGCTTTGCTTATTTTAGTAGGAGGGCTTTTTGGTCCCTTTTATCCCCCTATCCATTCCTAGTAGTTTGGGTCACCCTGAGCTGCTTGGTTACTGTGTTGTACTGGTCCAAGCCCTATCTCATACAGCCTTATCAATCCCTGCCATGTACTGATGAGGACCAAAAGTCCGAAACAGGCTGTCTACATGTGGGTTTGATATGGCTGTGTAAAACTTAAAGCTATAGGCTTGCTATACACCAGTGGTTCTGGACGCTTGCTTGGCTTACCAAGGGCAAAAAGGGATAATTTGCATATTCAGTAGCAGTGCATTGTGGGTAACCACTAATGTTCACTTATAGCTGAATTATTGCAGATTTCCTTCTGTTTTAAGAAGGCAAATTACACCAAGCTTTGCTTATTTTAGTAGGAGGGCTTTTTGGTCCCTTTTATCCCCCTATACATTCCTAGTAGTTTGGGTCACTCTGAGCTGCTTGGTTACTATATTCATCCAACTTATCAAACGTATTCTTTCTTCAGTTTTTGACAGTTTGCCACCCACTACTTCTAAAGATTGTCTCTTCTCAAAGTCAACAAGTTATTGTACTTTAGCTTTCATCCTATTTCCGATTTCACTAGAAGGACTTTTAGGTTTACACATTCCAACACCATCTTCTACCCTCACTCTTCTCTGTTAGAGACTCTATCCTTGGACCTCTCTTCTTTTGATTGTCTATTTTACTAGTAAGCCAATCAACCCATTTGCCTTCCCCCAATTGCATATATGCTAAAGACACCCAAATATTTTTCTCTGCTCCTGATGTGGATACACTAACCCCACATGTCCCTGTCAAAATGCTTTCTCCTCTTCAATTCTTAATGCTGTTCGCTCACTTTCTTAAAATGAACATAAACACAATAGGTACTTCCTTTACAGTAATGCCTGGTACACATATTCCATTTTAATTGGCCAATGACTATCCAATTTTACCACTCCCATGTAATATGAGAGCTTACCTACAAAATCTGTTCATAGTATTCAAAGTCTGTTGGCCCTCATATTGCAAGGAGGTTATCAAATTGGACAGTGATCAACCAATCAAAATTGGATGTGTACATATACCTCAAGAGTGGTTAAAATGTGGAATATCTTACCCCATGAGGTAGTTATGGCAAATTCTATATTGGCATTTAAAGGGGGCTTTGGGTGCTTTTTGAAGGACATCTATGGCTATAATAACTAGGCGATTCCTGGTGGTGTTGATGAAGGAATTTTGTCATACTGCTATCTGGAGTCACAAAATATTTTTTCCTCTTTTAAGGTTAATTGGTCCAAGCTTTGTAAAAGTTTATTTGCCAACCTCTGGATCAATAGGGATATGTGAGGGTCCAGGAGAGTGTTGTACCTTTTTTAATTTCTATTTTTTCTGGTTAAGCTTGATGGACAGATGCCTTTTTTTTCAACCAAACTAACTATGCAACCATGTACTTTTTGCACCTCGAGAATAGATGCATAGATAAAAGAACTTCAACTTCGTAGCTCCTGAGATGTTTTTGCTATACATCTACATCATTTTTATTCCTCATGTGCTATCTATTGTGTTGGGTGCACCAGTTCCGCTTGCAGCAAAGCTACCTCCCTACGATATTCCCATCCTTTGATGAATATGATGATGTTCTATGGCTTGAAAACCTCTTTCTTTTTCCACCAAACATAGCAATGGTCATTATGGGCAAACAGAGAAATTACCTCTCCAACCTTTTAAATCTTTAAGTGCTTCCTCAAAACTCTATTCTTCCATCAAGTATACACTCTAACTAAGCCATTACCCTTTCAAACAATAATAATAATAATAATAATAATAACAACAACAATAATAATAATCAATAATAATGATTACTGTATTTTTAGGAATATAAGATACACTTTTTCTTCCCCAAAACTGGGGAGGAAAAGTGGGTTTGTCAGAAACGCTTTTACTGAGCTCTGGGCTACATCCTATATATTCCCCAATTTTGGGATACATTCTGTAGTGGCAGAGCAATTCAAGGGTTCCCCACCTGCTGTACATCTGTCAGGTGGACCCTCTCCTCTCTGGTGGCAATTAACGCTGGGAAATCTTGAATATCTCCCCAGCACCTCATCTGGTCTGTTGGCTGCTCAGCTAGGATTCATAAGTAAACTGCCCCTGTCAGAGGCAGTCACATCCCCATCAAGGGGTTGTAAAGTCCACAGGCTCGGCTAAATTTGCAGTATCTACCATGCTGGACTTTTACATGCAGGCGGCCTGCAGTTGTAAATTTAGACCCCAGCTTCCCTCTCTGTGTAGGCCGCACTTTGGCGCTGCGTCTGAAGCCTTAGGACTTCATTTCTTCTATGCTGGGCCCCTGGTTTTGCTAGATGGGACAACTTACTGCTGGACTTAATTGGTCATAAGCCAGGGTTTTTTTTTTTTTTTTGCTAAACTTCCCTCTGCTGCTCATATTATTGGCACTCAGTGGTAGACTGTATTTTTGTGGGGCAGTAGGGATTCTGTTCTGTGATCTCCCTAGTTTGTGGACACACCATCCTTTAATCATCCTGAAGGATTTAACATATGGCTAGAGTCCAAAATAACTAAACTAAATAACTAAGAGACATCTTGGGGAGAAAAGGTCCATTAGACAGCACTAACGCACCAGGTCTAGTATTTTTTCCCTGTTTTTTGCCCTCTAAACCTATGTGTGTCTTTATAGTCTAAAACATATGGTACCTTTGTTAAAAGCCTGGAAAGCAGATCATTCTGTAATATCAGAAATGGCAGATTCAATATGTAACTATATGTAAATCTTGCTTTTGAAAAATGTATTTTTGATTTTTTTCATTCCACCTCACACACATGCCTGCTGGGCCTTGAAGTTGGTAGGAGGATAAAGCGAAATGCAAGATCATTTATTTCCCCCCTCTACTCACCTATATATCAGAAACTACTGATCGTTTTAACACGTAGTTTTCATTAAAGCATGCCTTCTGTTTGTAAAGAGCAGTAGGTGTACAATATTGCGTCTTCTCTCCTCTGAGAAGGTGGTGACATCAGTTCTAGTCAGTGGGCAAAAGCATTACTCAATATTTTCACATTTGTGCAACACACATTACAGTCTTTGCAATGAATGCCCGCTCATCACAGTAAATATTAGTGAATTGGAGCCAAAGGGAGATTTGATTAGGTGATTTATTTATGGAACATAATTACTTGCTTGCATTAAAAAAACAATGAAATAATAATAATAAACTATTTTTCCTGTCTAGTAATGTATTCTAATATTGACATACATTCTGATGCCCCTACTGCTACAAAGAAGGGGGAAAATACAGGAATCCTTTATTTCTCTTCATCAGTGTTGTGACTAAAACCCCTAAAACATCAGACTGATGCCCTTCTGGTCTCCCAAGAAAAGAAGGGGTCAGCCTGACGTGCATTAATCATTTCTGACAGCTACATGCTTGAAGATGCCATTTTCAATTAGGCAGAGTTTTACAGTCGTAGAAAGAAAATAGTACATGCTAATCAATCAATCTCATGTTCCCAGATTAAAGCAGAGCAAAACACAAGATATTATCTCAATGAATATATAAATATGACATGAACATCTGTCTCTCTGCCCCATCCAGACATCTTCAGAACGCCACAGACATACATAGACACTGCAGCCAATATCCCAGCTACAACTGTACATGGAATCAATTTTACAAAGGATAATAATTCATCAACAGTTTCACTATTAAAAATAAACCACCACAATAATATTATTTGCTGCTATGTCACAAATTCTAGAATAGCTTCAACAATATATCAAAAGACTGCTAGATCTTAAAAAAAATACTATTAAGTGAAAAGACTCAATGCTGTCAATGCATAAATTCATCAAAGAACTACGACTAAAATAGTCTACCTGTCTAGTGGTGTAGAGAGATAGCAATTTATGATGACCAATTAAATAAGTATCATATTGTAAACCACCCCCAACCCACTAGATGTTGCCAGGAATGTTGCCACCAGGTTCTCTGGAATGTTGCAAAGCACACAGAGAGCACCCACACAAACACATTGAGAACATACAAACTCCATAAATACAATACCTAGGGGATTAAATTTGAAGCCTAACTGCTGCAATGCAAACGTGCTAAGCCTAAATAAAGCTGTAATAAATAATACAGTGTACGTCCATGACTTATTTTAGCTTCATACTAGAATAAAAGCACTGCCACGGCTTACATTTCAAAAATGAGTCATCAGTAGTCTGTATGTCCATACTTAGGATTTGGAGGATGATAATAATTGTAGAGAGTCATTTTCCAAAATAAGACGCTATGGGAACATTGCACACTGTAACTTGATTACTATCAGTATGAACAGAGTGTAAATACTCATACCGTGCATACTGGTACTGACAAACCTGTATCTAAAAAAGAGGGCAAAATAAATAATGCAAGTGCTCTTTACTATGCATCAGGGCCATACTTAAAGCAAACTATGCATAAGTACACATACACTTTTAAAATACAGCTTTCAATTTAATATTAGAAGCATACTGTACTCTGCTTGCTAAGGATTTGTTTTACATATCCAGGCATAGTTATGAACCAAGTCATCCCTGTCTAAAAACTTAGCACCTGTTACTCAAGAAATGCAGTTTGCAGAGCCATATACAAATATAGGATTGGTATTTTCTGCTCACCTAACTATCGGCGCAGCTTACAGTCTCTTATGCCATTACAATAATTGCAGCAGTACTAGAACTGCAGCTCGAAAAGTTTGATGTTTTATTGTCCATATAACAACTGATAGACTGTGTCTATATTTTTTAAAGATAATTAGTCAGTATCTGGCAGCTACCATTTACACTCGCATATAAGCAGAATTTTTGAAGACAAAAAAGTGTCTAGCTCTCCTTGCTAGATGTCCAGGTGTCACTTTCTTCTCCTCCCGTAGAGCCACTTCCTGTTTCCCTTGCAGTTCCATACCAGGCTGAGATGTCAGTGAAGAGTACAAAGCTACAAGGGAGACAGGAAGATGGCTGCCCAGCGACCAGAAGACAATGAAGCCTGGATCTCTACCAAGTACAGAGATGCACGGGAGACGGGAAAATGGCCATCCGGAACAGGGAGAGGTGGCTATATGTACACTGTACAGCACTCTGCATCATCAAATACATACACTCTACTGAACATACATTCTGCTGAACATACAGCACACACACTCTGGTAAACATACAGTACATACACTCTGCTGAACATATACTGTATATAGTGCATCATCACATACATACATACACTCTGCAAGCATGCTTCACTCTGCATCACATGCACCACACACTGCACCACATACGGGGGATGCACTCTGTACTACATACGGGGGGGAGGGGACTAGAAGGAGACATTCAAAGGTTAGCGTATCTGCTATCCGGGTCACAAACTATTAGGTTTTTCAGGGGCAAAAGTTGAGGGGTTGAGCTATACACGGGATGGCTTATACACAAGTATATACGGTACTCATCTGTCAGCAAATCCCCCTCTTTACGTGAGGTTCCTTATTTGAGAGCCATTGTGGGGTATAATAATGACTAGACGGCAGTAATCAGAATAGTGTGCATAAAATCTTACCACCCAATGAGTAGAGCTAATGCATTGCATGTAATGTTTGGCATTCTGCTCTACTCATCATGTGGTAAGACTTTACGAACGCTATTCTGATTACCGTAGCTCAGTGAAATAGCCCTATGGCACTGCAGTAACTGACAGGTCAGCATCTGTGTGTTGAGAAATGAAAAATCGTAGAAAACCTGGCAACTGATTTACTTTACTACTGTCTCAGGACTAGTGCACACCAAAAATCGCTATTGCAATCACTAGCGCTTAGCGATTTGCTATAGTGATTTTGTGAAGCGATTTTCAGAGCAATTTTGAATGAATTGAGCACTTTTGCTCACTCATTCAAGCTTGATCACTCCAAAAAATTCTACATGCAGCACATTTGCGCATTGCTCTGGAAACACCCTCATAGGGATCAGTAGTCAATTGCTTTTTTTAAAGTGCTGGCGATCTGAAAAGCACTTAGAAGCGCTCTTGTTGTGCACCAGCCCATAAGTAAGTCTGGCCGTATACTTGTCATGTGCAAAATCGCTAAAAAAAATTGAATTCATGGAGTCCATATTTTCATTTGTCATTTAAAATGTACTGCATGCAGAAAAAAGCAGAATACAAGCAGCTTTTTTCCTTGCAATGCAAGCGTGAAAATAGAAAAGCAAATAAATGCAAAAAAATTTGCATGGGTGGCTCTCTGCGATTGATACAAAATGGCTAAACATTTTGATTTTCCCTACTGTACGCCCAGCCTAAGTGGCAAAATGGTACAGGGAATGTTTCAGCATTTGTGAAAAAGTTCAAATAAGAGAAACAGCAGAAAACAGGCATAGGAAAGGATCTGCATACAAACAATGTTTAAGCAGGACTCACAGGGGGACAGAGTGTTGGTGGGTGTAAATAGGATAAAAGCTTTGACAGCTGTTTCACAGACACTCCTTTTTTCAAAACGCTAAATCCCATCCCAGCCTCCCATGCCTAAGCCTGTAGGTTGAGCGCCTTTACGTAGACCAATAGGAAGGAATTTGACATGAAAATTCAAATAAGACCCTTAAAGTAAAACTGAATTTCCTGCCACTGGCTTGTTTGAATTTTCAGCCAAATTCCTAATGGTGCACAAGATGGACCAATAGCAAGTTCCACTAAGAAATTCAAATCTAATAATAAAAATATTTAGATGTTATCATAACATCCATATGGGGTGTCAATGCAGTGTTTATAAACATTTTTCCTAACAAAATCATAAATTAAAAAGCTGCATCACCATCTCATTTCGGGAAAAAAAAAGTTTCTGTGAAAAGGTCTTCAATGCATTTACCCTACAGACATCCAGCACCACTGTGCCCACCTGTGATTCTGGATGAAAAACTTCTGAACGCAACTCCTTTCCTGTGCCTGGTTTCTGCTGTTTATCTCATTTGGTCCCGATCACTTTACCATTAGCACAGAAACAGGTGTGACTGGACTCACAGTTGAAACTATTCTGCATTCCACAACTGCTAGTTACTACAGCCAACTCTTGATGTCTCAGATTAATTATATTGAGAAACATCCATGAGACCCACAACTGATGATGTCACATCAAAGGTTTGTTAACTGTCTGCCATTGCTAAAGGGGTTTATGCCTCAAACAACTGTTGCAATGAACAACAAATGGCCAGAGATGCTGCTTTTTAACTATGGATTTTGTTAGTAAAAAAAATGTTCATAAAAACATTGTTGAAACCTCTGATTGATATTATTCAGAAAATCTATAATACAGTATTTGTATTAATTGATTTGAATATCCCATTGAGAGTTTCTATTTGTCCATCTTGTGGACCATCAAGAATGTGGCAGGAAAATGCACATAAGCCAATGAGAGGAAATTCAGTTTTTCATATTTGGGGGCTTATTAGAAGTTTTTTTCTGTCAAATTTCTATTGGTTCACACGATGGAACTCAACCTACTGCGTAGGCATGTGTGGCTACATTAATGTGAGGGATTGCAATAGACAATCACACGCATTCATACATTAAAGCAAAACTATATTTTGTAATTTCTTTTACTACTATAACTACTAGAGTATGAAAATACCTCATTTTGCTACAGTGATAATTTCATAGAAACTAACCTATTCTACAACAAGAGTTCTTGCACTAGCAGATATGACGATTATTAAATCCAAACCCTATGTGTTGGGGCCAGTGCTTGCAAGAGTGACACATTTTATACACTGCTGCTCTCGGTTAATTAGAATGTTAGATATAAATGGATGGCTCCATGGTTCGCTGACACTGGGAGTCTGTGTTTTAGAGGGTATTCAATAATGGAAAACCAAAAACAGTGAAAATCTGAGGGAGCCAGCACAGAGTGAAGATTTAATCTTGGGTTTTATATAACTGACTACAATGCACTAAAAAAATATAACACAGCACAAAAGGTGCTCATGTAGCCAACTGACTTCTGATATTACATTAGAGTTATCAATGCTACATACAATATGAAACATCCAGCTTATGAAAATTAAATATTCGGCCATGCGAAGTGCAAAGTGGTTGCATAAAAAAATACTTTTTGCATTGCCTTCTAAAATGTACAAAACCATCATATTATTGTAGACGAAGGTAAAGAGGCACCCAGGGAGTATAAAAAAAGCTAAAAACACAAAAATAAAAAGATTGAGGTGGCTTACCTCACAGACAATTCACTGAGTAGAACTATGTATTAATAAGCATAGGCTTACCTCACAGATGACAACTCACTTAAAGTAGAGCTATTTATTAACCTCCTTGCCGGTTTTCCCGACCTGAGCTCAGGGTAGAAAAAATAAGCTATTAGCGGTGATCCCGAGCTCAGGTCGGGGTAGGCATTGCAGAGCTTTACTTGTAGTTGTGGAGTCCCGCGCGCGATCTCGCTGCGCAGCGGGACTCCAGCCTCTCTCCCCGGCAGTGTGGGGTCTTTCCCTGGCCGCCGGGATCCCCTATGTCTCCGCTATTCTTCCGGGGACCCGGCAGCCAGTTGGAGCAGCGGAGCCGTGGTGGTGGCAGCAGAGCGGTGGTGGCAGCGTGACGTCATCGGGGGCGGGGCTAATATTGAAAACGAACTTCTCTATATTAGAGAAATATAGAGAAGTTCGTTTATATGTATATTAGCGCCATCTTGTGGGCAAAGAGAAAACTGCAGCACAGGAGCCCAGGAAGGTACATTTTTTTTTTTATTTTGCTGCAGATCTCCCTGCCAGAATGATTTTTTTCAGGTTTTAGGGTCTGAAAGAGTGAAAAAAAATTGCACCGCTTTTAGACCCTAAAATCTGGAAAGAATCAGACCGCCAAGGAGGTTAATAAGCATAGGCAACACGTTTAGTGAGATCTAGCCCACTTCCTCAGGCCAAGTAAAGTGCCACTGAAGTCCAAAAGCCGTATTTGAGGAATCTCAAATACGGCTTTTGGACTTCAGTGGCACTTTATTTGGCCTGAGGAAGTGGGCTAGATCCCACTAAATGCATTGCCTGTGCTTATTAATAAATAGTTCTACTCTAAGTGAGATGTCGTCTGTGAGATAAGCCAACTCAATCTTTTTATTTTAGTGTTTTTAGCTTTTTTATACTCCCGGGGCACCTCTTTACCTTCATCTGTGCCATACTCCCCTTAACGGTCAGTAAAGGGGAGTCTCGTACACCTAGCCCGAGGTGGACTTCACCCACCTTACGGGTCTAGAGTGCATGAGAATTTTCAACAAGAGAGCGACTGCCTCCAGGATTGCTGGCATACCTGAGGGGAGTCAGGTATAAGATACTCCACCTGCCTTAAGTGGTCGGTTGCCCGTAGTGCAACCCACCTTTGTGAGTATTCCCTTATCGAACATACTTACATATTCATTTTTCTGTGACATACTGCACTATTTGGGCTCCAGTTGTCTTTGTGCTTCTTTCTCCAGTACCCTATCATATTATTATTATTGATGTATAAAGTGGCAACATATTCTGTGTTGTTATAACGTAAGACACAATCATGGGGTACATAATAATACATACAATGGTATACACCAAACAGACACTGGTACAAAATATAGAACTGGTAATTAATGTGACAGATTTAACATGATGAAAAAAAAATGTATAACAGATTCCAAGAGACAAGCTTACAATCCAAAGGAATGGAAGGGGGGGGGGAAGGGGAGACAAGAGGTGGGGTAGTATCCAATATGCATACCTACATACAGTGTGTGCTAAAGTTATCTAGTAAGAAGTACAACTTCACCCCAGGTTAAAGGGGGAATGGCCTAAATTATGGTCTAAGAGTTGGAAAAATTGAGTTTTGTGGGAAGATTTCAAAGTTTGAAGAGTGAGGCATGTGTTTTGAGGGGGGATTCCAGAGGAGGGGTGAGGCACGTGAGAAATCTTGTATAGGTGTATGTGAATGTGAGGAGGTGATTCTAGAAGAGATCCTAGTTGAAAAAAATGACTCATCAGAAATAAAGAAAAGAGAACATGAAGACAAAATAAGAATTAATGAAAAAGTGGAAAATGTTGAATAAGTGACTCATCTATCTACACTTCCTAATGCCATGATATCACACATCAGTTCATGCAGTACATGGGTAACTAAAACTTACCCATTTAATTCTCAGTGTACATGCAGTCTAATTTTTATATATTGTTATACAGCAATTAAAACATAAGTTAAAATGGTCATGTAAGTTCACTTTTTTTTTACAATGATGTTTTGTTTGTAGGCTTTTTACATTTTATAAGTCCAATACAGAACAAGACTTAATGTTTAGTAAACCAGCAATGCAAGTGGAAGTAAAATTAAAGGTCTGTAACACCCAGAATCAACTCAAAGGCTCTCTCAGTCTCTTTACAATGAAAAAGGTAAGCAAAAGAAAAAACAGAGTTTGAAAAATACACATTTCAAATTCTTTTTCAACCGTTATCTCCAAAAAGGCCCATTTAGCTTGTACACATCTATAATGTATATCATCAGTGACTAGAGGAGGGAATTTTTTATATGATTTTTGACAATTTAACAAGTCCTACTGACAAATTAAATGCTTGTGTTGACAACTTAACTGTACTGCCAATCAGCGTTTTCAATTACTTTCATTGTCATTCAGAAAAAATACAACTTGGGGTCAGATAATGGTAGAAACCGAGGACACAAAATAATACCATTCAGGACTGAGAGAGAAAAACCATTTAACTCAACTGCAAAGACACTGTTTTCAGCACTTCAGTTTCCAGAGAACAAATGACCAGCCAAAATGATAGAGATGTTACATGGCACGCGTACAAACAAAATGCTTGTAAATTACAGAACAACCTTATATGAAAAAGTGTTGTTGGACAAAATGCCTATATATGCTCCTCTGGCTTCAAAATACGCTGTTTCCTTCGGGAAATGCTAGGTCATTTTCATTACTAAGTATATAAATTATGACAAGCAATGTAATCTACAGAAAAGAGACAATTATCCCACACATTATCCCACACTCTCCCCTTCACAGACTCTTACATTACAACGTTCCTGGAAAGTGGACATTACTGTAGTAATGAAAGACAAGAACTCCACTGAAAACTGCACTGATCTGAACTTGTAAATCCTTTCATAATAAGAGGATAAGTTTCACTGCATGTAGTGGAAAGTATCTTAAATGAAACACCAGAATATTTATGTTTACATAGAAACGGGAATCGAGCCAATCTCCTATCCTTATGTGCTACATAACATTTTTAATTTAGAGAACTGATCTATTTCCCCAAAGTGCATGGCCCTTTAGCTCACACGATATGTATACACCCAGGCTATGCTAGATATCATCAGAAAAAACCTTAAAGTCTAGCAGACAGTATTTACATATGTAATGCATAAATTATTCATGTACTAGCCTTAGCAATCCAGCAGCAAAAAGGTGATCACTACCTTGGTTCCTCTTTCTCCAATCTGCAAGTATAAACTTGATGTGCCCAATCCAATTCACTTTTTCTCATGTTTTCCCTTGGAGATAATTTTTTATCTTCTGTTTAAATTAACTTGCAATCAGCAATTGAAAAAGTAGGTGAAAAAGTACTGTCAAAATTATTTCGAGTCTTTTATTGCTTGCTAGTGTTGCTCCAGCACTAGCTTGCTAGTACTGGAATTTTATTTCCATTGTAAAAATATTACCGAAGAAAAACTTTGGAGAAAAAGTCAATTGGATCGTACCCGATGTCTTATAGCTATCTGCTCATATGGCAGAGCCTTCTGCTCAATGATCAGGCTAGAAGAGGGCAGGGAGTGGAGAAACATAAAGAGGGGAGGAGTGAAGCCTCTACCTTTGTTATCGGCAGACTAAATTTCACTGAAGGATGCTGTCAGAGAATACAGAAGCACAGCTTTTATAGACAGATATGTGGGTCTACTTTCTTTATATGCATTATAGTGGCTTCTTTTAATATTACAATGCTATTTTTTTTTTAAAAAAAAGCTGTAAGCCGTAGATGTGCAAGAGTGGTAATCTGGAGAGGAATGGGACAGACAAACCGTAGACCAGGAGAACACAACAGAGAAAAACCAGGAGTCAATAATAAAATATGTAAAAACACTAGGAAACTAAGTGATTGTGTATATAATTCACTCACACATTTCTGGTTGCAAGGATTTGCAACCACCAATTAGGCATTCAGATGAAATCCCACCTTCGCTTGAGGCTTGCGAGGATCCTCAAGGTCGCAACCCAGTGATTAGGTAGGTAGGACATTTACAGAGGAGCCAGGCTACGTACCAGACCGCATTGGTGATATGCTCCTATTTATTGCCTGAGGAAGTGGGATATACCCGCAAAATGCGTTGCACCTTGTTCGGAGTACGTAAATAAACAGATTTTTGCTTAAAACAGCAATTTTTTTGTGTCTGTTTTGGAGGGGTAAGTCCACCGCTACCTACTTCATTTTATCCATTTTAAAGAAATATTGTTTTTACCCAGTTGGCGCCTCTGTACTACAATTGCAGTTGTTTCCACCCCAGGTGGAGGGGAATTCTTCCTTTTTCCCGATCTACAGAAAGTGACTTCTTAATCCTGAGTGGGGACAGGTCTAATCTCCTCACCTGCCTTCATAGTGGTTACCTGGACAGTAACCCTTGTTTATTGAACATTATAGCGATAACGCATTCTATAAATAGATAACACTTTAGTAAATTCAAAATTAGATTTTACTCATGAGGTAAATTATCAAACGTTTGGTAAAGTGTTTGATAAAGCTAAGCAATCAATTATTTTTCTGCTTTATGATCGAGGGGAGAGGTAAGCCAACTATACCCCTCCTTTTTAAATGGTTTTTAATAGTTTTATATATTTTTGAGCACCTCCAACCATCTACTAAGTAAGGGTGTAGGGTATATATATATATATATATATATATATATATATATATATATATATATATATATAACAACATTAAGGAGACCCGATCCTACTCCTGATATCAATACCAGTTGTGATCGTATCAATGAAAAAAATTTGCCATGCAGATCAACTAGTTCTTTAAAGAGAATCTGTATTGTTAAAATCGCACAAAAGTAAACATACCAGTGCGTTAGGGGACATCTCCTATTACCCTCTGTCACAATTTCGCCGCTCCTCGCCGCATTAAAAGTGGTTAAAAACAGTTTTAAAAAGTTTGTTTATAAACAAACAAAATGGCCACCAAAACAGGAAGTAGGTTGATGTACAGTATGTCCACACATAGAAAATACATCCATACACAAGCAGGCTGTATACAGCCTTCCTTTTGAATCTCAAGAGATCATTTGTGTGTTTCTTTCCCCCTGTTCTCATGCACTGAAGTTTCAGGCTGCTTGTTTCTTCCTGCAAACAGCTTTGCCCTTGTCTGTAATTCCTCAGTGTGTGTGAAAGCCCAGCCAGCTCAGAGGATGATTTATCCAGCTTGTAAAAGATAAGAGAGAAGAGAGAAGCTGCTCTAATCCTAAATAATACACAGGCAGTGTGCATAGAGGGGCTTGGAAGGGGGAGTTCATAGCAGAACCACAACACTGAAGAACTTGGCAGCCTTCCAGACACAGGCCGACAAGTCTGACAGGGGAAAGATACATTGATTTATTACAGAGACAGTGATAGCAGAAAGTGCTGCAGTAAGCCAGAACACATTAGAACAGTGTTTCTCAACATTTTATTGGCACGTACCCCTTTTAAAGCCCTATACTCACCAAGTACCCCCTAGTATAGTAAACATTATCACAAGTACCCCTTGACAAATATATATTTAATTGTAGTATGTGATAATTGGTTTTAAACAATGTCCAAGCATTTACTATTGCTTTAAATTAGCAAAAATACTAATTTGGTGTTGTTTAAATAAGATTTATCATTTTCTAAAACACCAAATTTGTTTTTCTTGGTTAAGTATATGAAGCCCGAGTACCCCCTGGAACCATCAGAAGTACCCCCTGGGGTACGCGTACCACACGTTGAGAACCTAGGCATTAGAATAGCTTTTGAAACTTGTAGGATGATAAAAAACAGGATGCAATTTTTGTTACGGAGTCTCTTTAAGGATATGATAATGCAATCATTCAGCTTCTCTGTTTCTATACACTCTTCACCAATACACTAGCAGCTCTGACTTATGGCCCAGGCTTGGCTGTACTCACGCAGGTGCAATACAGCCATGCTCGTGCTTGAGAAGGAGCACTGCCCAATATTTGAAGGGTCCACGAGGTGCCGTAAAAAATGGAGCAGGGTGATGCCAATAATGGCAACTTGCTACTAAAGTTATTTAACATTTCAGAAATGTCCTAAAACATTAAATAAACTTAGTAAGAAGATGTAATTAGCGGCATCTGTCATACATTACCTGGTCCTGGCGACCCTGTCTCCTCCACTTCGTGTTTAGTTTGCAAGAGTCCTGCAGCTAGCCAATCACCATGCGGGGACTCAAGCTGCATGGCGATTGGCTGGCTGCTGGACTCTTGCAAACTAACTAGGAAGTGAAGAAGACGCGATCACCCGGGAGCAGGTAATGTATACAAACATCCCTGCCTACTCTCACACTGAACCCTCGTTATAGCACCCTACCTCCCTGTACCTCTAACGATGCCTAAACCTAACCAATTTACCCCCACTGCCTAACTCCTTGCCTCTACCTACTCCCTGCTGCCATAGTCGGCAATAGTACAAAGTGCAATTACCTACAATGAGATTACATTATGGTGCCCGATAAATAGTGGGTGCTAGATGCCCGCTATTTATCGGGCGCCATAAATTTACCTTCTTGCCACTAATCAAGGCTTGTACTATTGCTGTCTATGGCGGCACCATTTTTATAGGCGCTTGTCCTGTGCCATTTTTATCTGCTCCTCTGTGGGAAACCTCTATATGATCCAGAGACTTCACTATTCTTAGGTAAGTATATTATATTTTTACCGAGCTTTGTTCATTTTTTACCGACGTTGCTTTGTTAAATTTAAAAACAACAAAAAGGGAGAAGTTCACATTTTACAGTGGCTTGCAAAAGTATTCGGCCCCCTTCAAGATTTCCACATTTTGTCACATTACTGCCACAAACATGCACCAATTTTATTGGAATTCAACATGAAAGACCAATACAAAGTGGTGTACATGTGAGAAGTGGAACGAAAATCATACATGATTCCAAACATGTTTTACAAATAAATAACTGCAAAGTGGGGTGTGCGTAATTATTCAGCCCCCTTTGGTCTGAGTGCAGTCAGTTGCCCATAGACATTGCCTAATGAGTGCTAATGACTAAATAGAGTGCAACTGTGTGTAATCTAATGTCAGTACAAATACACCCACCTGATGAAGGGCTCCACCCGAAACATGTAGTGTACTGTCTGCTTCAATACAGCTTGTGGCTGCATACCGCTCCTGAGTGCCGTGTCTTCTTTTCATTGTGGTCTAATGTCAGTACAAATACAGCTGCTCTGCGATGGCCTCAGAGGTTGTCTAAGAGAATATTAGGAGCAACAACACCATGAAGTCCAAAGAACACACCAGACAATCAATCAGAAATGGAAGGAGTATGGCACAACTGTAAACCTATAGACTAGTTGCGCTGGGTATAACTAATCAGTATTTTGGATCCTCAATAATTTTAGATGCCTATTCATAGACTTGGTACTTAAAAGTATAAGGTTTTATTTTTATAAAACATGTATCAAACAATTGTATTCATAAAATATGCACATAAAATTGTATTACATCAGACAATATCGGTACCCATCTAATCAATAAGATTGCTTTAACATAAAACATTCATCCATTCAAACACACTCAGACCTTCCAATGTGTAAAAAAAGAAGAGGATGTGTGAAATGGATAGGTATGGGGTTATTTGGGATAAGTACGCCAAGAGGGGGAGGGGTTTTGGCGCATACAACTTCTTGAGTACTAATATATTGTGCAATAGATATGGATGGTGACCACTGACTATATGATGGAAATTCAGTAGATTGGGGAGTATCAGTATCCGTTGCACAATGTTCCTCTTCGATGATTTTACCGTTCCCCTTGTAATTAGTCCTATTGGGTAGTAGAGGTGCTGATTCACTAGTCAGCACCGTGGCATACTGTTTTTTCCCCGTACTAGCGCTGT
This sequence comes from Hyperolius riggenbachi, assembly GCF_040937935.1. Taxonomy (NCBI): domain Eukaryota; kingdom Metazoa; phylum Chordata; class Amphibia; order Anura; family Hyperoliidae; genus Hyperolius; species Hyperolius riggenbachi. The sequence continues at coordinate 186,664,208 of NC_090655.1, read as the reverse complement.
CCAATAGGTATTTCAGGAGCGGTAATCCGTTTAGATGTAGTTTTATATATACTCACGCTCCCCTTTGCGATGCCTCTAGATATAAGTCCAGTTCACGCGTTGGAGCTACGGCCGGCCTTATCTTATTGATTAGATGGGTACCGATATTGTCTGATGTAATACATTTTTATGTGTATATTTTATGAATACAATTGTTTGATACATGTTTTATAAAAATAAAACCTTATACTTTTAAGTACCAAGTCTATGAATAGGCATCTAAAATTATTGAGGATCCAAAATACTGATTAGTTATACCCAGCGCAACTAGTCTATTGTTTTATATTGGTGTTTCTTGCTTCATGTGGGTCAGTGGGACCCCACACGTGACCAGTTAGCAGCGGGTGAAATAGGAATCTCTGACACCAACCTACAGTAGCGCCCTCCACTCTTTTAAACAACTGTAAACCTACCAAGACAAGGCCGTCCACCTAAACTCACAGGCCGAACAAGGAGACAGCTGATCAAAAATGCAGTCAAGAGGCCCATGGTGACTCTGGATGAGCTGCAGAGATCTACAGCTCAGATGGGGGAATCTGTCCATAAGACAACTATTAGTCGTGCACTGCACAAAGTTGGTCTTTATGGAAGAATGGCAAGAAGAAAGCCATTGTTAACAGAAAAACATAAGAAGTCCCGTTTGCAGTTTGCCACAAGCCATGTGGGGGAAACAACAAACATGTGGAAGAAGGTGCTCTGGTCAGATGAGACCAAAATGGAACTTTTTGGCCAAAATGCAAAACGCTATGTGTGGCAGAAAACTAACACTGCACATCACTCTGAACACACCATCCTCACTGTCAAATATGGTGGTGGTAGCATCATGCACTGGGGGTGCTTCTCTTCAGCAGGGACAGGGAAACTGGTCAGAGTTAATGGGAAGATGGATGGAGCCAAATACAGGGCAATCTTGGAAGAAAACCTCTTGGAGTCTGCAAAAGACTTGTGACTGGGGCAGAGGTTCACCTTCCAGCAGGACAACGACCCTAAACATAAAGCCAGGGCAACTAAGGAATGGTTTAAAACAAAACATATCCATGTGTTAGAATGGCCCAGTCAAAGTCCAGATCTAAATCAAATCGGGAATCTGTGGCAAGATCTGAAAACTGCTGTTCACAAATGCTGTCCATCTAATCTGATTGAGCTGGAGATGTTTTGCAAAGAAGAATGGACAAGGATTTCAGTGTCTAGATGTGCAAAGCTGGTAGAGACATACCCTAAAAGACTGGCAGCTGTAATTGCAGCAAAAGGTGGTTCTACAAAGTATTGACTCAGGGGGCTGAATAATTACGGACACCCCACTTTGCAATTATTTATTTGTAAAAAATGTTTGGAATCATGTATGATTTTCGTTCCACTTCTCACGTGTACACCACTTTGTATTGGTCTTTCACGTGGAATTCCAATAAAATTGATTTATGTTTGTGGCAGTAATGTGACAAAATGTGGAAAACTTCAAGGGGGATGAATACTTTTGCAAGCCACTGTATATGTGGTAAATATCAATCTCCATTGTGGGTATCAAGTCAGATGAGGTATTTTTTCAACCTTCTAATCTGTATTACTTAAATTCAGCTCATTTCAGATAGCTCAAATTGTGAAGAAGACTCCATCCTTATTACCATCTATGATATGAGCTGCATACTCATTTGTCATTGTATAATTAACTTTAGTTGCTACTTGTGAATTATCCATTGATTTTTTAACCAGCAGGTAGCAATTGAATAAAGTACAGCTGATGTAACATGGAAAAACATTTTCTGACTCTTATTATTCAAACCTTCAGTTAATAGCGAAAAAAGTGTATGTGGGGCCACAATAAAGTATATATTTATTTTTTCCGTAATCAAGCAAGAAAACCTGAAGTTCTACACCAGGAGCCCTGAATTTCTGGACATTGCCACCATATATGACAGAAAGGTTAACATTTGCCAGAGTCTAATCAGGATCTACCTTGAAATTATTTATGCAGTTTATCTGGTTTCAAACACCAACATTTTTCCAACTATTGCATCTATGTATTTTCCTTTGACTATGAATTATCTTTCACCACATACCTGCAGTAATGTCCAAACCCCATTTGCTCCCACTTGTTCATACGTGCTATTCAGTTAACATTCATGTCATGTTGTCATATAAAAGTGCTATTAATAAAGTTCCATCATTATCTATCATTCTATCTATCTATTTATTTATTTATTTAGTGATGACAACTGTAGCTGCGCTTTACAAAATGCATTGTGATGTTACTAAATGCTCCTCAGAGGAGCACGCAATATAATACTAGAAGATTTACATACGGTATATCTTCAATAAAAGTTTCTAATTAATTAATTGGTCCAATAGGATGTTCCATAAAAAAAATCTACACATCTATATGTTCAGTGGTAGATATAATTTTAAATCTGGCAAAATGTTAAAAAGCAAAAATACACAACGAAAATTGGAATGCTTTGGGTTTTTTTTGTAATAAAACAGCAATAAAGATGAAGGCACCATGAAAAATATCAAATAGCTAAAATATAAGAGAGTAGAACAATTCAATAACTTTTTTCTAGTCATACTTATTGATGCGCAATAATCACAATATAAGGGTTGATTTAGGTACAGTTTTACTCCAATTTCAGTGTCAGTGACACAGCAGTAGATCTATATGTGCATAGCATAGACCCACTTTCAAAAGTAGCCATGGCATACACTATTGTCTTTGAACGTACCATTTTTTCCATTATTCATGATTCCTATTGTATTTATATTATTATACTGAATAACTAATGATAACAAAGAGTCCCTCAGAGGTGCTCTCAATCTAAAAGTAGTACCATTTTCCTATTCTAACACACTTACCATGTTCTTGGGCAAACTACTGTAAAGGTGAGCTAACCTCCTTGTATGTTTTTGGGATGTGGGAAGAAGCTGGCATGCCCAGAAAAAAGCTACACATCCATGCAGGTAGCATCCTGAAGGGAATAGAACCTGATACCGAGCACATCAAGGCAAGAGTGCAACCTAATTACATTACATGTTGCCCATTCTGAAATAAATATCTGGAACTAAATTTACTAGGTTCTGTAAATGTTCGTGCTACAGTTTAAAGTGTCCACTCTGTAACCAATTAATTTCTTAACTGACCGTGACCAGCCATTCCTAGGCAAGGGACACACGCTGTACCTTTTGGTTTTTAATTTTCCTTTTGCTCCATTCCATCACATTTGGAGTCCAGCTGACATCAATATAAGTCACAGAGGCAGGGGCATAACTATAGTTTGCCAGACCCCCTAGCAAAAAAAATCTGCTGGCCAACTGCCAGCCATACACAATCCCCTTACTCCCCACCCCCCGACCTGGCACCAGCAAAACCAAGCTGCAACATGCCCCTCTCCCCCTGCCGTCACAATGTTAGGTGCCTTTACCCCCACCTCCTCAATAAATCCCTGCTGCAAATCACTAGAGATGTCGCGAACCTCCGATTTTCGGTTCGCGAACCTTCGCGGAAAGGTTCGGTTCACGTAAAAGCTTGCGAACCGCAATACACTTCAATGGGGAGGCGAACTTTGAAAAATAGAAAAAATTATGCTGGCCACAAAAGTGATGGAAAAGATGTTTTTTAAGGGGTCTAACACCTGGAGGGGGGCATGGCGGAGTGGGATACATGCCCAAAGTCCCAGGGAAAAATCTGGATTGGACGCAAAGCAGCGTTTTAAGGGCAGAAATCACATTGAATGCTAAATTGCAGGCCTAACGTGCTTTCAAACATCTTGCATGGGTATACATCAATCAGGGAGTGTAATTAGAGTTCTGCTTCACACTGACACACCAAACTCAATGTGTAACGCACCGCAAACAGCTGTTTGCGTAGTGACGGCCATGCTGGACTGGTGCGCACCGTGGCCAGAGTGTAGGCCGTGGCGTTTTTCAAGCCCATATGGTCGCCGGGCTGTGGTAGCTCAATGATAGAACAACAGTGACTGTCCAGCTGATCAAATTTGGTCTGACCACAATGAAGCAACGACCTTATTATCTTTTGTGTGCCACCCCCACCCGAGACACTCAAATAGCCGGCGGTCATTGCTTCATTGTGATACGCAAGCCCCTTCACCGCGGCAAGGTAATGATCACAAAGGGGGATGGGCACATGTACATGCCTTTTGTTTTTTTGTTGCAGCCGCCCGCAGTGCAGCCAGAAAAATTAGGTAGGCATGTACACGCACCAGAAAAATTTGTGTAGCGGCCGCTGCTAGCAGCGGCCTTAAAAATTCAGGAATCCGCCTAGAGTCCTGGACCCTGTTGGTGGTGGCGGAGAAGGCCAGCGGCCTGCAGGCAGAGATGCTGTGTGTGGGGACTGACTTAGTCTTCGGTCATGCAGTAGCCCTCCGGGATCCATTCCTCATTCATTTTGATAAAGGTCAGGTACTGAACACTGTCGTGACTTAGGCGACTTCTCTTCTCAGTAACTATGCCTCCAGCTGCACTGAAGGTCCTTTCTGACAGGACGCTTGCGGCAGGGCAAGAGAGAAGTTGTATGGCAAATTGGGACAGCTCTGGCCACAGGTCAAGCCTGCGCAACCAGTAGTCCAAGGGTTCATCATCGCTTTTCGCAGTGTCTACATCCACACTCAAGGCCAGGTAGTCGGCTACCTGCCGGTCCAGGCGTTGGTGGAGGGTGGATCCGGAAGGACTATGGCGAGGAGTTGGACTAAAGAACGTCCGCATGTCCGACATCACCATGAGATCGCTGGAGCGTCCTGTCCTTGCCTGCGTGGACTTGGGAGGAGGAGGGTTACTGCTAGTGGTACCTTGATTGCGTTGTGCAGCCACATCACCCTTAAACGCATTGTAAAGCATCATCGACAGCTTGTTCTGCAAGTGCTGCATCCTTTCCGCCTTGTGTTGAGTTGTTAACAGGTCCGCCACTTTGTGCCTGTACCGAGGGTCTAGTAGTGTGGCCACCCAGTACAGGTCATCCGACTTGAGTTTTTTGATACGGGGGTCCCTCAACAGGCTGGACAACATGAAAGAGGACATCTGCACAAAGCTGGATGCAGACGTACTCTCCATCTCCTCTTGCTCTTCCTCAGTGACGGGATGCAACTCCTCTTCCTCCCCCCAGCCATGAACAATACCACGGGAATGTGGAGCAGCATAAGCCCCCTGTGACGGCTGCCGCGGTTGTTCTTCTTCCGCCGCCTCTTCCTCCTCCACAGAAACACCTTCCTCATCATAACCGTCATCAGAGTCTGACTCCTCTCCTTCCCCACACGACTCCTCTTCTTCCTCCTCCTCCTCCCCCTCCGTGCTGCCACAGGTGTTGTGGGAACATCGGGTTCGGGTGTAAATGGCTCCCACGACTCCTGCTGCCGTAACTCTTCTCGTTCACGCTCCTCCACAGCTGTATCCACCACTCTACGCACGGCACGCTCCAGGAAGTAGGCGTAGGGGATCAAGTCGCTGATGGTGCCCTCATCGCAACTCACCAGTTTGGTCACCTCCTCAAAGGGCTCCATGACCCTGTATGCATTTCGCATCAGTGTCCAGTTGTTGGGCCACAACATCCCCATCCTCCCAGATTGTGTCCTTGTACTGTAATGATACAGGTACTGGGTGACGGCTTTATCCTGGTCTAGCAGGCGACAGAACATCAGCAGGGTGGAATTCCAGCAAGTCGGGCTATCGCAAATCAGACGTCTCACCGGCAAGTTGTTTCTACGCTGAATGTCCGCAAAGCGTGCCATGGCCTTGTAAGAGCGCCTGAAATGCCCACACAACTTCCTGGCCTGCTTCAGGACGTTCTCTAAGCCTGGGTACTTGGACACAAATCTTTGCACGACCAGATTCAGCACGTGTGCCATGCAGGGTATGTGTGTCAGCTTTCCCAAATTCAACGCAGCAATGAGATTGCTGCCGTTGTCACACACCACGTTGCCGATCTCAAGCTTGTGCGGGGTCAGCCATTGCTCCACCTGTTTGTTAAGAGCAGCCAGGAGAGCTGCTCCAGTGTGACTCTCCGCTTTCAGGCAAGACATGTCTAACACTGCGTGACACCATCGTACCTGGCATGCAGCATAGGCCCTGGGGTGCTGGGGCTGTGTAGCTGGATGTATGTAATGTAGTGGCCCTGCCCGTGCTTGGCAGACCAGGCATCCGTGGTCAGGTGGACCCTTGACCCAACGCTGTGTGCCAGAGAGGACACCACTTGCCTCTCAACTGTGCCTTTTGTGAAAAATAATTGCGGCCTGGTATCTTCCACTGCGGTGTACCAATGGCCACAAACTTACGGAAAGCCTCCGACTCCACCAGCTTGTATGGTAATAGCTGGCGAGCTAATAGTTCCGCCACGCCAGCTGTCAGACGCCGGGCAAGAGGGTGACTGGCAGACATTTGCTTCTTACGCTCAAACACTTCCTTCACGGACAGCTGGGTACTGCTGTGGGCAGAGGAGAAGGAACCGCTCAAGGGAAGAGGCGGTGTGGAGGAGGGTGGCTGTGATGGAGCAAGGGAGAAAGTGGATGAAGACGATACACCTGAAGGAGGAAGAGGAGAAGGAGGGTGGCTTGTCTTTTGAGGGGTGCTGCTTTTCCTCAGGTGTTCTGGCCATAGCTGTTTGTGCCTTCTCTCCAGGTGCCTTCGTAAGGCACTTGTCCCTACGTGAGAGTTGGCCTTTCCACGGCTCAATTTTTGCTGGCAGAGAGTACAGATGGCATTGCTCTGATCTTTGGCATACACACTAAAAAATCTCCACACCGCTGAGGCACTATGGTGGCGTCAGTAGCTGACGTTGAAGGGCATGTTGGCTGGCTGTCCATAGGTGGCGATACATGGCACCGGACACTGCCACCAGCTGTTTCTGATGACAAGCTCCCCCTGCTTCTTTCAGCAACTCGTCTCCTCCTACTCCTCTCTGACTCCCCCTCTGAACTGTCCCCTTGGGCATCTTGTCTCTTAGGACAACAGATGGCTTTGCTCCGATCTGAAACACACACGTGAAAAAATTTCCAAACCGCTGAGCCCCCCCTGGGGTGATGGCTCTACGGTGGCATCAGCAGCTGACGTTGAAGGGCATGTTGGCTGTATGGCCATAGCTGGCAATACATGGCGCCGGACACTGCCCCCAGCTGTTTCTGAGGATGAGCTCCCTCTGCTTCTATCATGGAGTCGTCTCCTCCTACTCCTCTCTGACTCCTCCTCTGAACTGTCCCCTGGTCATCTCCTCTACCGGGAACATATGTGGTATCCGTATAATCGTCATCATAATCCTCCTGGCCAGCTGCGCTTTCCTCAGACACCTCCTCAACTGCACCAACTTCAGGTGGTTCATCATCCCCCTCCTCCATACTATCGCCACCTAACTCAGACGTATGAGGTGGTGTACCTGCGCCTTCTTGTTGTTGTTGCAGTAGTGGCTGGGAATCAGTGATTTCACCACCACCACCAAATAACTCCTGCGAAGTGTCAAATGCAGCGGATGTGGTGCTTGTTGTAGCGCTGGTGGCTGCGGGAGATGAGGTGTTCTGTGTTAAATACTCAAGTACCTCCTCACGATTTTGGGAAGTGATGGCACGTGCCTTCTTCTGAGCACTGTATTTTGGGCCAGGTCCGCACGAAATCACAGCAACACCACCTCGCACAGACCTGCCAGTGCCTGGTGGCCTTCCTCTGGGTCTGCCTCTACCTCTTCCTCTACCTGTTTGTTCATTTTGTCCATCTTGGGGGGATGCTAGGTATATGCAGTGAGGTGGATTCTCACTCAACACAACAGGTAGTAAGATGCAGTGAGCTGGGTTCACTGAACAGTAAAGATACTTAAGATGCAGTGAGGTGGGTTCTCACTCAACACAACAGGTAGTTAGATGCAGTGAGCTGGGTTCACTCAACACTAAAGGTACTTAAGATGCAGTGAGCTGGGTTCTCACTCAACACAACAGGTAGTAAGATGCAGTGAGCTGGGTTCACTGAACAGTAAAGGTACTTAAGATGCAGTGAGGTGTGTTCTCACTCAACACAACAGGTAGTTAGATGCAGTGAGGTGGCCAGGTGGGTTCATTCAACACAACAGGTAGTTAGATGCAGTGAGCTGGGTTCACTCAACACAAAGCTAGGTATATGCAGTGATGAGGTGGGTTAAGTAAACACAACAGGTCCTGTGTAGTTAGTTGCAGTGAGCTGGGTTCACTGAACAGTAAAGGTACTTAAAGAGGAACTCCAGTGAAAATAATGTAGTAAAAAAAGTGCTTCATTTTTTACCATAATTATGTATAAATGATTTAGTCAGTGTTTGCTCATTGTAAAATCTTTCCTCTCCCAGATTCACATTCTGACATTTATTATATGGTGACATTGTTACTGTGGGCAGGTTATTTAGCTGTTTCTAGCTGCTCTGTCTGTTACAGACAGCTAATAACAGCTATTTCCTGTCTCTGAACATTGTTACATTGTGGCAGTTTGCCAGCAGTACCGCGGTATTCAGAGCCTCTTGTGGGAGGGGTTTCAGCACAAAATCAGTCACACAGCGCCCCCTGATGGTCTGTTTGTGAAAATCATTGTCTTTCTCATGTAAAATGGGGTATCAGCTACTGATTGGGAAAAAGTTCAATTCTTGGTTGGAGTTTCTCTTTAAGATGCAGTGAAGTGGGTTGTCACTCAACACAACAGGTAGTTAGATGCAGTGAGCCGGGTTCACTGAACAGTAAAGGTACTTAAGATGCAGTGAGGTGGGTTCTCACTCAACACAACAGGTAGTTAGATGCAGTGAGCTGGGTTCACTCAACACTAAAGATACTTAAGATGCAGTGAGGTGGATTCTCACTCAACACAACAGGTAGTAAGATGCAGTGAGCTGGGTTCACTGAACAGTAAAGGTACTTAAGATGCAGTGAGGTGGGTTCTTACTCAACACAACAGGTAGTTAGATGCAGTGAGCTGGGTTCACTCAACACTAAAGGTACTTAAGATGCAGTGAGGTGGGTTCTCACTCAACACAACAAGTAGTAAGATGCAGTGAGCTGGGTTCACTGAACAGTAAAGGTACTTAAGATGCCGTGAGGTGGGTTCTCACTCAACACAACAGGTAGTTAGATGCAGTGAGGTGGCCAGGTGGGTTCACTCAACACAACAGGTAGTTAGATGCAGTGAGCTGGGTTCACTCAACACTAAAGGTACTTAAGATGCAGTGAGGTGGGTTCTCACTCAACACAACAGGTAGTTAGATGCAGTGAGGTGGCCAGGTGGGCTCACTCAACACAACAGGTAGTTAGATGCAGTGAGCTGGGTTCACTCAACACAAAGCTAGGTATATGCAGTGATGAGGTGGGTTAAGTAAACACAACAGGTACTGGGGTATATGCAGTACTGGGTAGTACAATGTGCAGCTCCCTGTCACACACACAGGTAGTCACTGAATGTGCTGGGCTGCTGGCAGTGGCACACACACTATCAATTATCAAGGCTGTGCATGCAACAAAAGTGTCAGTTTGACACACAGAAAAAAAAATATGTACAGGATGAGCTCTGAAAAGAGCTGTTGCTGTTGATAGGTGCTTTAAAAGCAATAATAATCAGTCAGGAGCAAGCAAAACAGGCTAGAACCTAACTAATCTGTCCCTAGGAGAAAAAGTCTGCAGCAGCTGTCCCTTTCCTCTCTCTAGCAGGCACACGAGTGAGTGTAATGGCCACGGGACCCTGCCTTATATAAGGGGGGGTGGGGCTCCAGGGCTTAGTGTAGCCTGAATGGCTACAATGTGCCTGCTAACTGTGATGCAGAGGGTCAAAGTTGACCCTCACAGTGCATTATGGGGCGAATCGAACTTCCGCAAAAGTTCGCTTGGTGAAGGCGAACGCGAACCCCCTAAGTTCGCCTGGAACCGTTCACCGGCGAACCGTTCGCTACATCTCTACAAATCACCCTCTGGCTACCTATACAGGGAATGCCCTCCCAGCCAACCTAATACTGGAGCCCTCTCTTGCCCCCTATATCCCAGGGGCTCTCTGGCTACCTGTATTGGGGGCACCCTCTACACCTACCTAATACTGGGGAGCCATTTTACCTATACTGGGGGCACCCTCTCTTGTCACCTGATATTTGGGGTGCAACCTATACTGGGGACACCTCTGGCTATATGTACTAGGGGCTCCCTCTGTCTACCAACTACTGGAAGGCTACACATTCTGGGAACTACCTTATTCTGGGGGGCACTTCTGGCTGCCGCTTAACAACAGTCCCTCTGGCACCAGTCAAAAGAATCTAGTTAGCTGGTTTTGAGTCCACACAAAACATCAGTAGGTCTATATTTTGCAAGTACCGGTATCTTCTATTTATTGCATATGTATAATATGTATAAATTTCCAGTCACATTTTTGTGTATTTTTTTTGTTATGTTCAACATTCTTGGTGCATATGAATACATTATAAAAAAAAATACAGCTGTTAATTTAAGAACAAAAAAACAGTTTTGATTTACTCAAATTATATTGTACATTTAAACAAGCTAAGTAAAAAACATATCAATACTCCAAGTATAACATAGGATACTTGATGTGCCAAATAAATGATTCGATTCTACACCTATAGTTCAGGTGGGACATTGAAAAAGACCCCTTTAATGCTGGCATTTCCACTGCTGCATAGGGTACCTGGTGCCTGGAGGCCTGAGGTCACTTCTTTTCCTGGCTGCTGACTCGACAATCTTTCCGGTGCTGTCACTAGACCAATGGCATTGACTCTTCTCTGTTAACCATCAGCAATTATCTTCCTGTCAAAGCAAACGGTAACAAATCCCCCATATCCAGCAAGGCTATATCATTCTGCAGACACTGGCCTCATCCCCGTGAAAGTAAATCAAAGCAGATGCCACCAACTCTGACAAGCAAATTCCTATCTGTTACAAGGGCATTTAACCATTTCTGTATGGAACTGATATCTTCTGGTCAGACAAAATAACAGCTATGTGAACAGTAATGTATAATAAAGGGATTTATATTATCTACATAAAGAATATTAAACTTATGAATGTGTTGGGAAAAAAACATTATAGTGAGATACAAATTATTACAACTCTTAAACTGATCTCTCCATTTTACAACAGAACAGTGTAAGGAGGAAATACAGGCGTACGTTAAAAAAGGGCGCCGGGAAAAAAGGGCGCAGGGTTTGAAAAGATAATCATGAATAACGTTTAAAAAAAATTGTGTTATATTTCGTTTAAAAATAATGTTTTATAAAGTTATAAATCATTAAATAATGTGTATAAAATCGGCAGTTTTAAAAACGTTAATCTTCCCTGTTTAAAAATTGAAATTTATAATAACGTTTTATAAAACATTAATAAGAATTTTACTAAAGCTATACCTAACCCTACTCTCACACAGAACCCTCCCTGTACCTATCCCTAACCCCTAGACCCCCCTGTTGGTGCCTAACCCTAAGACCCCCCTGTTGGTGCCTAACCCTAAGACCCCCCCTGGTGGTGCCTAACCCTAAGACCCCGCTGTTGGTGCCTAACCCTAAGACCCCCCTGTTGGTGCCTAACCCTAAGACCCCCCTGTTGGTGCCTAACCCTAAGACCCCCCTGTTGGTGCCTAACTCTAAGACCCCCCTGTTGGTGCCTAAACCTAAGGCCCCCCTGTTGGTGCCTAAACCTAAGACCCCCCTGTGATAAGCATTAATAACGTTTTAAAAAAATATGGTGCGGTTTTTCGTTTAAAAATGAAAAAAAAAAAAAATTGTACGGTTTTTCGTTTAAAAGTAATGTTTTAAAAAATATTGTACTGTTTTTCGTTTAAAAATAATGTTTTAAAAATTATAAATCATTAAATAATGTATAATCATGAGAAACAGTTATAAACATTAAAAGTCTCCGGGCGCCGCTTTTAAAACGTTATTTTTCTCCGGCGCCCTTTTTTCCTGTTGGGCGCCGATTTAAACGATATTTATTATGGGAGTGAATGGCGGCGCCCTTTTTGTCCACCTGCCTCATGCGCCCAAATTTCCTGCTTCCGAAATACAGTGCTCGATGGTGTTATACATGAGGCCAGAGTTCCCAACCATACATAAGTTAATGAACAGTCTATACAATTGGTCCTTCTTTACTTTGTCCTTTAAAGGTCCACTGACATTCTGCTACCTCTAAAGTTAATTTCATAATGGCAGCAGAATAATAGTTTGTGTAAAAATAATGTTCAGATGTGTCACTTTTCAATAACTGATAGATCCTCAATCGCCAGAAGTACTGCTAAGAAATTTAGGGAACACCATCTTCACTTAAAGACAACCTGTAACAAAAAAAAAGTTCCCCTGGAGAGTACTCACCTCGGTAGGGGAAAGCCTCAGAGTCCCAATGAGGCTTCCCCCTCCGCTGTAGCTGCAGGCAATCCAGCGCTGACTCCCCAGAAGTCTCCGGTAATCCAGGCTCGACAAGTCTGACAAGCTGAATTTATTTACCTTCCCTGGCTCCAGCCACTGAGATAGGCAAAAATAACCGATCTCCGTCGAGTCTGCTCTACTACACAGGCGCAGGAGATTTGCACCTGCGCAGTAGAGTGGCTCGACAGTGATCGGCTGTTTCCGCCTATCTCCGAGCCGAGAGCCGATACTGCGGCTGCGCTGGAGCCGGGAAGGTAAATATTAACATCCCCACCGTTCAGAGGATCAGAGCGAGACCGCCGTGGGACACAGGAGGATGGGGGAAGCCTCATTAGGATCCAGAGGCTTCCCCCTACCGAGATGAGTACCCCCCAGGGGAACTTTTTGTCATTACAGGTTTTCTTTAATTTTACACCATTACACCTTCACAGTAATTAACAGGTCACCAGCTTTGCTATATGCAGATAAGTAATGGCAATTGCAGGTCCTGTCAGTCGTGGGCAGCATGGTGGCGTAGTGGTTAGCGCTCTCGCCTTGCAACGCTGGGTCCCCGGTTTGAATCAACATCGGCAAAGAGTTTGTATATTCTCCTCGTGGCCCTAGACTACGACACATACATAGACATAGGACTATGATAGGGATTAGATTGTGAGCCTCTCTGAGCGACAGTTATATGACAAGACAATATACAGTGGTTTGCAAAAGTATTCGGCCCCCTTGAAGTTTTCCACATTGTGTCACATTACTGCCACAAACATGAATCAATTTTCTTGGAATTCCACATGAAAGACCAATACAAAGTGATGTACAAGTGAGAAGTGGAATGAAAATCATACATGATTCCAAACATTTTTTACAAATAAATAACTGCAAAGTGAGGTGTGCGTAATTATTCAGCCCCCTTTGGTCTAAGTGCAGCCAGTTGCCCATAGACATTGCCTGATGAGTGCTAATGACTAAATGGAGTGCACCTGTGTGTAATCTAATGTCAGTACAAATACAGCTGCTCTGTGATGGCCTCAGAGGTTGTCTAAGAGAATATTGGGAGCAACAACACCATGAAGTCCAAAGAACACACCAGACAGGTCAGGGATAAAGTTATTGAGAAATGTAAAGCAGGCGTAGGCTACAAAAAGATTTCCAAAGCCTTGAACATCACATGGAGCACTGTTCAAGCGACCATTCAGAAATGGAAGGAGTATGGCACAACTGTAAACCTACCAAGACAAGGCCGTCCACCTAAACTCACAGGCCGAACAAGGAGAGCGCTGATCAGAAATGCAGTCAAGAGGCCCATTGCAACTCTGGACAAGAAGCAGAGATCTACGGCTCAGGTGTGGGAATCTGTCCATAGGACAACTATTAGTCGTGCAATGCACAAAGTTGGCCTTTATGGAAGAGTGGCAAGAAGAAAGCCAATGTTAACAGAAAAGCATAAGAAGTCCCGTTTCCAGTTTGCCACAAGCCATGTGTGGGACACAGCAAACATGTGGAAGAAGGTACTCTGGTCAGATGAGACCAAAATGCAAAATGCTACGTGTGGCGGAAAACTAACACTGCACATCACTTTGAACACACCATCCCCACTGTCAAATATGGTGGTGGCAGCATCATGCTCTGGGGGTGCAGGGACAGGGAAGCTGGTCAGAGTTGATGGGAAGATGGATGGAGCCAAATACAGGGCAATCTTGGAAGAAAACCTCTTGGAGTCTGCAAAAGACTTGAGACTGGGGTGGAGGTTCACCTTCCAGCAGGACAATGACCCTAACCATAAAGCCAGGGCAACAATGGAATGGTTTAAAACAAAACATATCCATGTGTTAGAATGGCCCAGTCAAAGTCAAGATCTAAATCCAATCGAGAATCTGTGTCAAGCTCTGAAAACTGCTGTTCACAAACGCTGTCCATCTAATCTGACTGAGCTGAAGCTGTTTTGCAAAGAAGAATGGGCAAGGATTTCAGTCTCTAGATGTGCAAAGCTGGTAGAGACATACCCTAAAAGACTGGCAGCTGTATTTGCAGCAACAGGTGGTTCTACAATGTATTGACTCAGGGGGCTGAATAATTACGCACACCCCACTTTGTAGTTTTTTTTTTTTTTTTAAATGTTTGGAATCATGTATGATTTTGTTCCACTTCTGACATGTACACCACTTTGTATTGGTCTTTCATGTGGAATTCCAATAAAATTGATTTATGTTTGTGGCAGTAATGTGACAAAATGTGGAAAACTTCAAGGGGGCCAAATACTTTTGCAAACCACTGTATACTCTGTACAGTGCTGGATAATATGTCTATATAAATACTTAAATAAATAAAATAAATAAAGTGGAGTCTATTTTCTGTTGGCAGTCCTGCTGACAGGTGAGGAGCTATCAGATACTGAAAAGAGGCATTTCTGAGCATTTTTTACACTAAGTATATAAATTATTGTATTCTAATGTTATTACATGAATAACTAAAGAGGTAAGAGGGGTAAATGGGCAGAGATTAAACTCTATGATAACTAAATGCAGCCTATAGCTAGGGACATCGGTGGTGAAAGTGGGTGACGTAGGGGTTCCTGAAGAAGTATTCTAAGAGAAATATTCTTGACCTCCGTTACTCAAAGACAATAGGCACATATAAAAACAAACTTTGCTATTATGGGACTTCAGAAAGACTCATAGGTTTTAAAACCTAACAACAGTTTGTTTTCCCAGCTGCATACTGTCTGCACGATATCTTTATGTTCTTGCTGTGTTTGCATGGATTTCTTTTGAGTGTGGGGTGCTCTGGTTTCTTCCCACAACCCAAAGATATACAGGTACAGTTACATTTTGAGCCCATACCTGGCGTGCCCTGGCCTTGCTGCTCCTTCTTTTTAAGTAAGGCAGTCAGGTGTGGGTTAAAAATAGTGTAAGGGAGAGACTGGGAACTTCTGCTGTGAACAATGGCTACAAATGTTGGATGGAGAGCCCAAGAAGTAACATGGCTCCTGCTGAACATGGGGTACATAGGGAACAGCAGGTAACTGTGAGTGTTTATCTTTACTGAACTGAATTTTAATGAGATCAGTAGGAGTCTACATGGAGCATATTGGACAAAACAGATTACTACTAGACACGCCACATGAAGATTTCCCAGGAGAACAAAATCCTTTCCATATGCAAGAAAAAGGTTATGCCTGTTTATCTTCAATAAGTGTTGGCTGTTTGAAAGAGGATGAGGCGAGATGAACAGGGATAAACTCTGTGACTTTACCTGCAATAAAGTCCCTCCTGTGTTTCCTATTTGGTGAGAAAGCCAAAACATACTGTACTTTCTGCATGTCAACCCTCTCTGTGCTGTACTCCTCTCTGCCTACTACCTTTTATTCTTGTGACCTATCTCTCTCTCTCTCTCTTTCTCTCTCTCTCTCTCTCATTCATCTCTTTCTTCCTGCCACCCTTTAGTCTTTGTCTTTCAGCCTCAACCCTCTCACTGTGTTGTGCCAGCACATCTTTATCTCTCTCTCAGCTGTCCCCAGGGTCATTTCAAGTTTCTTTGTCACCCCAGACAAAAAGTCTTGTGCCCCCCCCCCCCCCCAAAAAAAAAAAAAAAAAAAAAAAAAAAAGAAGAAGAAAAGAACAACACATGCACAAAATAGAGAATATAAACCATGTGCCCTATAAGGTGGTTGCATGATATAGGGAGTCCCAGAGATACAAACACCCTCGTGATCCTGTCGCATTTTGTTGCACTCGCCCTTCCTGCACTCCCGCAACCCAGAGTGTAAATTCAGAGTATAGCGCAGCAGAAGCTGTGCTCTTTCCTCTTCGCCAGAGTTCAGTACTGTGCTCCCACCTGTCTGCTCACCGATCGGCCTAGTGCCCAGGATCTCCTACTGCATGCAGCGTGATTACATACAGCATGAGGAGAGTGAGGTGTCAGAACTAAACGAAACGGTCAAATACTGCTATGGGGGAGCCAGGACATCAGCGGGCACCGGGAGAGGAGAGGGAGTGCTCTATGGGACCCAGAGCCTCCCTCTCCTTAGGTGAGTATCTGATTTTTTTATTTTTAAACAGGTTCCCATTAGCTTAAAAGAACAACTGTTAGCCATCATATGCCCCCCACAAAAAATACATATGTAAGTAGATCCACGTTTTGGTTATTTTTAATTTTCAAAGTATATTATTTTCCTGGCAGGGGCCATCTTGTGCCCTCCAGGTTAAAGAATCCCCCCCTCCGCATCCCCCTCCTCCCCGCACTGATTCAGAGCACAGCGGGGAGGATAAAGACAGCAGGCACAGACTCACCTAATAATGTATCCAAGTGCTGGCGTTCCCAACCAGGGGAGGACTGGCCAGGGGGGAAGGGGGGAGATTTAACCCAGGCTGCCTCTCATTTAATGATTTAGGACTGGCCGATCCACCAACCGCTTCGATAATTATTATCGAATCAGATCAAAATCTGTGCCGCCACAAGCATGCCCAATCAACAATTTTACTTATTTCGGGTAGAAAGTAGTTACATGTATCAATCTGAGCTGCTGGGAAATCTCAGACCGATGTGGTCGTGAAGCGAGATAATAAACTATGAACGCGATGGAAACTCGGCAGATGTGCCCCCGGTGCCAGGGCATTTATACTTTAACTGTCGTGCTGTTCCTCGAGTATCGTTGCTGTATTCTACATTGGCGACCCACGTGACTACCGGTATATAGCACGTGGGGCGCGTGTGACGTCATTTGGGCCGGGGCTGCCGTGAAAACGGGCCTCTAGTTTGTGTTATCCCTCCAGGCCAAAAGGTCCCAGTCCTCCCCTGTTCCAAACTGTTCTCTGCATTACCACCGGAGGCAGTGCAGAGAGTATAGAAGGGAACTGCAGCACCTGGAACCATTATTCAGGGAGTCTGTGTGCAGCTTCTTTATCCTTCCCCAATATTCAGCACTGGGAAGAGGGAAAATTCTGCGGGCGGCAGAAGCAGCAGAGAGGGAGCCCACATGCCTCTGGAGGAGGGGGGCCGAGGACAGTGACAGGAGACAGCCTCTGGCCCCCTCCCTGCACACTAACGCAGCTGAAACATAGAGAGTGAAGGGGAGAGCAGGCATCCAATCACAGCGCAGAGGATTCAGCCAATCAGGCTGATACAGCATAGCATGTCACTTCTCTTTTGCGTCTGTCTTAGTCTGCGTTCCATCTTAGAGCCTGGTGGCATGTGGAGAGAAGGAGCACAGTAAGATTGATTTTAAAGTTTGGATTTGCCTGGTTAGCATCCTCTTGACTATTGTAACAGCCTGCACTAGAAAATTAATATTGTATTTAATGCCTAACAGTTACTCTTTAAGGACACCAAACTTCCTGCTGCTGCACACACGCAGTGAAAGCAGGGGATCAAACACCTGCAGGAGGCTTCGCTTCTTTCGGTGTGGGGCTTCATTGATGGGTGGGGCTTAATTTTGGGGTGGGGCTTAAACCAGGTGCATGGTGCCCCCAGGACCAGTGGCACTCTAGGCAATGCCCTGGTATGCCTTTGTTTAAAAATGGCCCTGGCTGTCTCTTCTCACCTCTTCCTCTCTCTTTGTCCCACTGCAATCTTTATTTCTTCCTTTTTCACTCTGCTTCTCATATTCATATGCTTTTCTCTCCTGCTAAATATCCACCTTCACCTCCCTCTAGATTGTAAGCCTTTGGCAGGGCCTTCTCCTCTTGTGTATCATACTAGATTGTACACTCTACCTAGAATATGTGAACTTGTATTATCAGCACTACCACTCCATTGTATGATCTGGCATTGTATTAATATTTGTATTGTGTTGTGTATCGTATTGCTTATTACCTGTATTGTTGTATCTATTGCCTATTATCTGTATTGTGCTGTCAGTCACCCCTGTTATCATTGTATGTAATCCTATGTGGTCTACAGTGCTGCGTAATATGTTGGCGCTATATAAATACAATAAATAATAATCCCCTTTCCATACCCACTAAACTGCCTTCACACTAGTGTTTGGCGAACACCTGGATGTTCGGGTACGTTCGCCGAACATGGCCGCGATGTTCGGCATGTTCGGGCCGAACCCCGAACTCCCCGAACATCCCGCTTTTGGGGGCCCTATGGGGTCGCAGGCATAAGGGGGGAGCATGCCCCGATCGCGGGGGGGGGGGGGTCGGAAATTCCCCCCACCCCCTCCGCTAGCGCTCCCCCCTCTGCCCGCTTCCCCATACAAAAGTTTGACGAAAGTAAAATAGTACCGGTGGTGGTGGCTGGCTGCTGCAGTGGCAGGCTGGCACTATGAAGTGACTGAGGAGGAAGAGTCGGAGTAGGACGCGTTGAGGGAGGCCGCGCAGCGGGCGGTTCAGCGGTAGTACCCTTGTGGTACTTCCGCCCTTTCTCTGACCTCACGTCCTTTGCATACGAGGGTACGCGTCGCGCGTACCCTCGTATGCGTCATCACGCAGAGGACGTGAGGTCAGAGAAAGGGCGGAAGTACCACAAGGGTACTACCGCTGAATCGCCCGCTGCCCGGCCTCCCTCAACACGTCCTACTCCTCCTCCTCAGTCACTTCATAGTGCCAGCCAGCCACTGCAGCAGCCAGCCACCACCACCGGTACTATTTTACTTTCGTCAAACTTTTGTATGGGGAAGCGGGCAGAGGGGGGAGCGCTAGCGGAGGGGGTGGGGGGAATTTCCGACCCCTTCCCCCCCCGCGATCGGGGCATGCTCCCCCCTTATGCCTGCGACCCCATAGGGGGGCCGTATTCGGCCGAACAGGGCCCTGTTCGGCCTAACAGGGGCCCTGTTCGGCCGGGCATTCAGCAGTTCGGGCGAACCTGAACAGTTTGGCCGAACACCACCAGGTGTTCGGCCGAACTCGAACATCACCCGAACAGGGTGATGTTCTGCAGAACCCGAACAGTGGCGAACACTGTTCGCCCAACACTACTTCACACCCACCAACTCTCTCTCTTACTCCTTTTCTGTCCCTCTTTCTCCAAACCCCTTAATTCACTACTCCCTACAAATCTACAACTGAGGCCACGTTCACAGTGGGACATTACTGCACGTTACGGCTGTGCTGCATCACATACAGGGAGGCATACAGTCAGTGAAAAGTATGCTTCACTTCTACTGTTAACGTGTGTGTTTACCAGTAAAGCACTGCATACAGTGCATTACCATAATGCAACCCATTATACCACAATGCACCTGCAGCACTGTGATTGTCGCATAGGTGGTGCACTGCAGTGTGGCAAACCACATTAGAAAGTGACTACCAAACACATTGCACCACTGTGAACGGAACTTAACTATTTCCATGTTCTATGTGTGTTTTAGGACTCGTTTCCACTATAGCGAATCCGCATGCGGCCACCGCATGCGGATTCGTATAGGCAATACAAGTGAATGAGATTGTTTCCACTTGTGCGTCGTGCGGGTGCGTTTTGGTGTGCGGGGGAAATCTGCACGGCAGAGCCGTCAGATTTTGCGTGCGGCTGGAATGCGGGCGAATCGCCCGAAATGCTTTTAATAGGGAAATCGCATGCGGCTGTATCATGCGGTTTTCCATTAATTTCGTGTGCGATTTCGCATGTAATGTTAGGGAAATTTACACAGGCAATGACATGGTTAAATTCGCCTGCTTCTTAGCCATGCGAAATCGCATGCGAAACCATAAGGAAAACAGCATACGCACCGCAACAGTGGAAACGAGCCCTAAATGGGCACACTTTTGCTGGAATCGTATAATAACCCAATAACAAAAATTCACAAAAGCAGTATTTATCAGCAGTATTTATGTACAGCGGATATTTCATCCTGGCTATTTACATGCAAATGGCAGGAGGTGGCACAAAATGCATAAGCACGAAGTACAGCTCCTTAACACTGATTGGATGGCCACGATGCCAGCAGAGCCTATATACTTTATCTTGTGTTTTTGCCAGATGTAAAACTGAGCTGAGCAATAATAAATGTGTAAAATATGTAATTTTATTTTACTAAGGAAAAAAAAAACCTTTGCTAGAAGCAGAAAGGCTGTCACCATTTAATTTTACATTAAAGGAAAACTATCATTACATTTACCATAGTTCTATATAGCCAATGAAATGCAACATATAGTTCTGTCGTAGTCGCATACAGACACTCAGCTAGGAGCTTTCATATTTACACCTTTAGGTTAAGCCCTGGAATGTCACAGAGAAGCTGACACTTCCAGCAGTAAACTTCTTGTGAAGTCACTTTTACTTTATATTTAGTAATGATTATTCCAGCATTACAAGGCCGTGACCCCATCACCCTTGCCAGTTAATGTGAGAGCAAATGCAGCAAACTGAAGGTAAACAGCTTTTCAGAGCCTCTTTCAAAAAACTGCTGTCTTATTTCTAGCTTTAGCTGAAAGCAATAATTGTGATAGCGCACCAGCCGCTTATGCCTCCATGGGGCGCTTCCATTCCCTCAAAAAAAAAAAAAGCCTAATCATGGATAATACACGCCTTAAGAGATTGGTAATGTCCCACACCAAGTGTCACTTTCACTAAAGGTAATTGGTGCAATTGAAACCACAGCTCCACAGCAGGACTGTGCCTTCTTTATCCTTCCCCTCCCTCTGCCTGCAGCCAAAAGCAAGGATCAATATTTGTTAGGATTGCTTCTTGTTCCAACAATGTAAGATTTACAATCTGTGCTTGGCTTCTCACTTTGTCTTCACACAACTCATCAGTAGAACCCAATTACTAACCCCAGACAAACAGCATTAACATGAGCCTCAGAGGTTCTTTATGGCGTGTCAGCTAAGTCTCATTTCAGAATCTTCAGGCAGTGCCACTATAACAGATACTACACTTTAAAGTGTGCTCCAAGGAATAAATTTTCAGTCTTTCATTACTCGTACCTTGATTTACTTCATATCAGCTTGCTGGCTATAGACAAAGATAACACACTGTAAATTACAGCCACCCTGACTTGGAGCCTAGAGATGGGGGGAAGCCAGGGAGTGATGCTTGTAATGCAGTAATATGCAGGCCTGGGCCTTGAGCACATCAGCAGGGACTACTTACAATACAGCATGATGGCATTTATTCCACTGGCACAAATGAATAGCATTAAAATTAAATAGTATACAATGATGCAGCAAAGAAGACTCCAAAATGGATGCAAACTGCTGGAATTCAGGGATTCCCTATATGCAATGGATGATTGATGCTGTGCTGCAAGTTAAATCTTGTCCCTGCCAGTGGTGGCCCCCTATAAAGGCCATGGCCTAGGGCGGCAGCTCTGCCATGGGTGGTGCCCAGCCATTGCACACCGCTAAACTTTTTTATAGATGTTAATTCAGGCAAGCCCTTAGTGACTTGTCTGCACTGCTTAGGGCCCTACTTTGAAATAAACAACCAGCAGAGGAAGGTGAATAGACATCACAATATATTCTAGGTCAGGGCTTTTCAACCCTGTCCTCAAGGCCCACCAACAGTGCATGTTTTGTGGAAATTCACAGAGGCAGTTATTCACCTCTGCTGAGACACTTAGGGCTGGTTCACACTGACGTCTGCACCACGTCTCGTTTGAAGACGTGCCGGCTGCGCGGTCAGGCTTTCAGCAGCCTTCGCGTCGTGTTCGGATGCGGTCACGTTTTTTCTTCCCCTAGGGGGACATTACCCGTCGTGGTTGGCCGCCCCTGGAAGCTACATGTAGCTTCCAGGGGCACCTCGAACGCAAGCGAAAATCGGGACCTGAACGCCCCGTTCGTGCAAACGCATGCAAAAGCTCGGTGCAAACGCTCCCATTCACTTAAATGGGAGCATTTAACGCGGCGTTCCGAACGCTTGCGGTAAACGCTCCGCAAGCGTCCGTCTGAACCAGCCCCTAATCACCTCACCTGTGAATGTTTGTGTTTGTGGTTTTCTGCAAAACATGTACTGTTGGTGGTACTTGAGGACAGGGTTGAAAAGCTCTGTTCTAGGTAACCCCTTCCCCCGCTCTGTTATTGGTCTGATTACTAACATGTGACCAAGGTGCAGAGGACTTTATCAAGGCTGCCAAACTAAGCCAACCTTCAGACTTTCTAGTAATATTTTTATTTTATAGAATTTGTAAAGCTTGTAGATACAAAAGCGCATATTAGATAGTTCCAGCATACTGAGCCCTTTTAAACTCTGATTGGGCAATTTATTATAGGAAGACTGACAGTGTCCAAATCAAAAACAGAGGGATCTAAAAACACAGGGCCTTTTCTACATGTGATTGGATAATGGAATGTAGCACAAAGCAGTGCTGCGGTGTGTTACTGGATAAGCTGTGCATTAATGAGCATGTTAATATAGCAATCTTCATGCCAGGAAAAGGAATGTTAATGTTATAACATGCATAGTGCGCGTTTTGTTATGCTCGTGTTATAGGATGGGCATTACGCGACGCCAACCCATAATGTGAACCTAACCCTAAAATGCTAATCATACAAATAGGGTAGCTGCAACTGAAGACCTTTTTAAAATGTTGATAGCCTCCAAGCATGGTAGTTTAGTGGTTAGCAATCTTGCCTCACATCGCTGGGTCCCCGATTTGAATCCCAGCCAGGGCACTATCTACATGGAGTTTGTCTGCGTATCTGCATGGGTTTCCTCTGGACACCCCAGTTTCCTCCCAAATCCCAAAAACATACATCATTGACGTCCCTTAGAATTGGCCCTAGACTATGATACATACATAGACATATGAATATGGTAGGGATAGGATTGTGAGCCCTTCTGAGGGTCAAGACAATATACCCTGTACAGCGCTGCGGAAGATGTCAGCGCTATATAAATAGTAAATAATAATAATAAAAAGACTCCATTTTCTCCATGCACTTTTCCAGATTAATGATCTGCAAATTAGTGAAGCTAACAACAGTGAACAAGCATGACAGCAGCAGGATAAGAAGTATCTAAAATAATAAGTAATGACCCTTGCCATGTTTACATAACCACAGGATCCACTTTACACTTTGGTAAGGACACTGAAATTAAAGACTATGTAACGTTAGACTTTGGGTGATAATAAATGTACAGATGACCATAAGAGCACAAAACATCTGCAGGTTCCATTTACTGCCCATGAAAGAAAAATATTATTTTCACTTTGTCATCATCATTATTATTATTAGTCCTTATAATGTGAATGATTTTGTGTTATGAAAAAGCAATGCTAATGCTATCTTTAGAACATATCTGGAATGTTATTGGTTGTTTTGGCCCTCTTTAACCCATCCTGAATGATTACCCTGTCTCAGCTTTTTCATTTAAAATATAAAAATACTGATAAACACACTTACGTGAGCATGTTCTGCACATGCACTCATTACTTCATTTGGGATAACAATGACAATGTCAGCTTTAGATCTGTGTTTTTATCTCGTTGTACATGTTCTATTTTGTGGAGTGTTTAGAGGGCTGCTGAAAAGGACAGGCAGCGTTGTCTGTTGCAGTCCCCCCCAGCTGCGCTCCTTCCCCTCCATTCTATTCCAAAGCCTGATAAGTAAGAACATTAGTTTTATGCGACTTGTCAAGCTCAAATGAAAAGAGAGCTAACTTTAATGACACTGCAATTAATCGCCCCACCAGACTGACAGCTAAAAGACAAGATATTGACTTCATTAAGGATAATGGATTATGTCATTAAGTTGCTAGGGTCACCTTGCGTACCATGCTTGCTTGCTAATATATCGGCATTTTCGCTCAAATAAGATAAATTCAGATGTGAATGATAAAGCTGATTAGGGAAAGTTCCATCTTAAGAGTCTCTCAGCTGCCTATACACCGGTCTTCTTGAAGAAGGAAGATAGAATAGGACATGAACCTTCCACTCAAAGTAAGCATCACCCTGTCACAAATATTGGTCTGACACTGCCTTTTTTTTTCTTCTTCGTTAAACTTCATTCCCCAGAAGGCCTGCATGTAGGACAAATTATGCAGCATTATCACACAATAAAAGAGACACATCCTATTTAGTCTAAGCCTTTCCTATAGACTTGTCCTTGAGGGGAAACAAATAGTGTGGAAATAACACATCTATATTTGAGAGCATAACTGGCTAACTAGCATGCCAATTTTCTAATCCCAGATGCTCTATGTGTCATGTACTATTATAACCTACAAAGGTGTGTGTGTGTGTACGTGTGTACGTGTGTGTGTGTGTGTGTGTGTGTACGTGTGTGTGTGTACGTGTGTGTGTGTACGTGTGTGTGTGTGTGTGTGTGTGTGTGTGTGTGTGTGTACGTGTGTACGTGTGTACGTGTGTACGTGTGTGTACGTGTGTACGTGTGTACGTGTGTACGTGTGTACGTGTGTACGTGTGTGTGTGTGTGTGTGTGTGTGTGTGTGTGTGTGTTATATATATATATATTTATTTAATTTTTTTTTATGTAGCAGCAACATTAAATCCACTGACAGGTAGTGTGAATAGTATCCATTATCTCCTTTAGGTCTATATTATTATTATTATTGATTTATAAAGCGCCAACATATTTCGTGCCGCTGTACAAAGTAAGAAACAAACATGGGGTACAAAATAACACATAGCAAGGAAATGAACAGCGCTACTTAAAAACAGATGACTGCCTACCTGTAAGAGAGTGACAAATACACACCTAGCATACACATGACCTGTCTACCACTGGAGGATGTTGGTTTCCTCCAGTGGTAGACAGGTCATGTGTATGCTAGGTGTGTATTTTATACCACAAGTGGGGCTTGCACTCTCTTGCAGGTAGGCACTCATCTGTTTTTAAGTAGCGCTGTTCATTTCCTTGCTATGTACTAATTTAATTCATTTTTGGTCAGCTGCTCCCACTTAACCGCCTTGATTTTGGTGTATATGCAGAGCTTTTGTTTGGGTTCAAGGTGCGTTTGCAGTTTCTGGGGGGGCTCAGCGCACCTCTGATTGTAGGTCAATCAGAAGCGGCCTGGTGATGCGCTGATCAACCTTTTGCGCAATACATAATAATAAAGACAATGGTGTACACCAAAATACAAGATACATAATTAGCGACAAAATACAAAGAATGATACAAATTACAAATTATAGAATTGGTAATGACAGTGATAAAATTAACATGATAAATAAAATGTATAATGGTAACCAAGACACAAAAGGGGGAGAGAGCCCTGCCCTTGCGAGCTTACAATCTAAAGAGAATGAAGGGGGGGGGGGGGACAGGAGGAGGGGTAGTATGCAGCAAATATATAGATATGTAGAGGCTTTGTGTTTTAGGATACCTAGTAGGAGTGCAATTTGGTCCTAGGACAAAGGGAAGTGGTCTAAGGCATATGCTATATATATATATATATATATATATATATATATATATATATATATATATATATATATATATATATATATATACACACTTCGGGGCACTGCACTGCGGGGGCATCACCTATATCGAATCAGGAGGCACTATATTCTGAGGAGGGTTTTTTCTACCTATATTGAGGGCATAGTATTACAATACTGAGGGGGGGGGGGGGTTGCCTAGTTGAGGGGTCAATATGTAACTATATTACAGACTGATGGACCGCTACCTACCTTTAATGGAGGGCTACTGGTGAGGCCTGAGAAGAGAGCAGTAACAGGGAGGTACAAATGTAGAGCTAAAAAAATTGCACCATCTTCAGCATCAAATATCTGGAAGCATTTCTAAATTTCAGAAAACTAAAAATATGCTAATTGCAATCTGTGTTCTGCAAAAATATCCAGAAGAAGAGTCAAATCCTACTTCAGCAATGTAGAAATATCTGAAAGCCAAACATTATTACGTAGTTACATAGTTGGGTTGAAAAAAACCCACATACGTTCAACCAAAAAAATATAGTACAACACTAGCCTGCACCCTCACATACCACAGAAAAAACCCCTACAAGTCTTGGACCAATTAGCCCAAAAAGGGAAAATAATTCCATCCCGAATACAGAAGGCAATCAGATATAATCCCTGCATCCTTAACTTCTGCATCAGACTGTTGTGGGGAACAGAAGGCCTTTGCAAAGTCCAAGTATATCACATCTACAGCATTCCCAATATCCATTTTAGCAATTACCACCACTTTAAAGCTGAGCATGTTAGTCAAAGAAGACCTGTCCTTATTAAATGAAGCTAATGCTGAGAAATGTGATTATTTTCTGCTTTGAGGTCATGTATAGCATCTCTTAGTAAACTCTCAAATAGTTTGCACACAACTGATGTTAAGCTTATAGGTTTATCATTTCCCGAATCTGATCTTTTTGCCCTTCTTAAATAATGGGAATAAGTGGGCAGTACACAAGTCTATTAGAGCTATCCCGCTGTTCCAATTCTAAATTTCAGAAACTAAAAGGCACACATTTACCATAACTATACTGTACTGCTTACAGCTTCACTCTCAAGCCTTCTATTAGAGTGAATTCCCCATTTGAAGATAAACATAGCCCAGTACCAGATGGACCAACTGTTGTTGGGAGTCCTGCATCAACTTGTGGTACAGCTCCTAGTCCAGGATCAGCAAATTTGTTTTATAGAGAACAAAGCCCATGTAAACAGCCTGCAGTGAAACACAAAGCAGTACCTACTAGTACTAACCAATTGGCTATGGCAGCATTTCTTGATAAAATGCACAGTTTGAAAACCTAGAGACAAAACAGGTAAGGCAATTACAAGTTTTGCCACTGAAATGATCTGCAAATATAATAAGCCGCTAAACATAGATAGATCAGTGTCATCTCCTTGTATAATGATATCTAAAATGACAAAGGCTATTGTTGATTTAGCTTCCTCCTCAAGGTTTTCACTGCTCAAAAATACATGTTCCTTGAATCGGGGATCCAATACAGTACTGAGAAGAGCATACAATTTCAGTCTCAAATAGAATCTAATGAGTTCTGGGTCACCATGAGCTTGCTGGTTAGTCTGTCAGTCTCAAATAGACAGAGCCTTTTTAGTCAATATTGTCAGGAACCGGCCCTCGGCACGCCTGCGTATACGGTTGACAAGATCAAGCGGGGAGCAGCCTTATTCGAGCTACAAACAAGGCTGTGACCCCTAAAAAGCTTCTTACTGCCACCATGTAAGGCTTGGTGGTGTATTCTCCACAGTTAGCATGCAACGCATGAGCTGGCGTGGAGGAGGTACACACACTAGCACCAGGAAACAGGCTATCCCTAGTATAGTGGAGGGGAGGACTGACTCCAATAGGAGATTGTGGCGCACAGAGCCGGTGCAGATCTGACAGCCACAAACAATGCTTTCGTTATAACGTCTCAGCGCAAAGTAGCGCTGAGCGCATAAACCGGAACTGAGGAGATCAGGTCAGGTAGACAGAATGAACGCTTGCTAGCTAGCGGCTACTTAGCGACAGCAAGCGTCCAAAACCAGACAGACTGGAATGAGGCAGCCAATGCGATGCGGCGATGGCGTGCCTCACAAAGACAGGACAGGACAGTCAGAAAATAGCAGGATTAGGATAGATGAACGTAACACAGATAAATATACAATAAGTATGTTTTCCTAGCGTATTACAATTACAGCTATCAATGAAACTATTTGTAACTTCTGACTAACATATGTATATATCGGCAATGAACCGATATATGACATAAGCAGGAACGCTGACTAGGACTGGAGTAATACAGGGAACAGGACTCAGAAGGATTCGCTATCTCTTCGCAGAGATGAACGCAATCCACAAACAGTAACAGAACAGGATTCAGAAGGATTCGTTATCTCTTCGCAGAGATGAACGCAATCCACAAACAGGAACAGAACAGGATTCAGAAGGATTCGTTATCTCTTCGCAGAGATGAACGCAATCCACAAACAGGAACAGGAACAGGATAACTAGCTCAGCACGGGTGTTCACGGTACGCGCAAACTACCAAAACGTGCTGGAAAACTGACTAACTGAACACAGGAAATAAACAGTTCGTGTACGTATATATCAGCAACACTGATATATCAACGTAACACAAATACAAGGAAAATAATAAACGTGCTGGTATGCATATATATTGGCAATGAACCAATATATGATGCAAAGACCAGCAAAGTATCTTTAACAAGAAACACGATCGGGGGCTAAAGCGACAGCAAGACAGGCTTAAGCTGAAGCTATGAAAACCCAAGGAAACCCTGCAGGAAGCAGATCTTTATACTGAGGTCATCCAATGGGAGCAGACATGCAGATTCCCACACAGGTGAATGATAATCAGTCACAAGCTGACAGCAGGGAAAGACAGACAAACCTATGCAGCTTGCATGGAAAGACATCAGAACTGCCTGAGCTGCAGCACTACTTCCAGCAATAGCTGCTGCAGCAGCGATCATTACAGTACCCCCGCCTTTAAAAGCGGATTCCAGACGCTTTTCAAAACTGAAATTTCCAACAAAACAGTCTGACTGATAATTCATGATGACCGGGACAGCCCGGCAAGACCGAATTCCAGAATCAGTCCCCACAAGACTGGACCCATCAGAACCAGAACCTACAGAACCATGCCCATCAGTACTACAAGCCCCAGTGTGACACCCATCAGAACCATGATTTCCAGAAGAAAGCCCTCCGAAACTCCCTGAGCGATACCCACCGCCTTCCAGGAACAGTTCAGAAACGCCAAAGCCTTTGCAATGCCCACCGGTACTGTCTTTACCAAGACAAAACCCACTGTTGAACCAGTCCAAGGCACCAGGACAAGTTTTCTCAGAGACCTCCCAGAACACCTTGAAGCTCCAAAGAGATCCCCATAGGTCAGAATGCCCCTTAGGCTCACATGGAGAACTATCAAGAACCCCTATGGAACCTAGGGCAATTCCCGAGTCAGGGCCACAAGGACAAACATCAATATCAGGGCTTTCAGGGACCAGAACCATCTCTGGGCATGCAGGCAGACTGGCAACATCAGAACATGTTCCCACTAAGGAAGCATCAGAGCACGCTAACACCTTAAACACACTTGGGCATTCTGGCACACAAAGAACATCTGGGCACACTGGCACAAGAGAAACCTCTGGGCATGTCAAGGAACTGTGAGCCTCAGGGTCAGCCAAGACAGGACCAAAACCAGGACTGGCCAAAAAAAAATCATCATGACTAGACTTCGCAACTACTGGATTTTTACACGAGAATGCAGGATCAGACTTAGATGTCGCTGATTCCAGCAAAGTCAGTAACAAATCAGATTCAGGGGCACTAACAAGACAGGACAAATCTTCTGATGTATGCACTGAACCAGATAGGGACTCCACAACTACCTCTGGACTGGACAGAGACTCATCTAATACACTGGATTGGAGCTCGAGCTCATGAGGCGCTGCAGAACAAGTCAGCATTGCAGCAGCCCCCACTGGACTAGGCAAAACTGAGGAATTCCCTGGACAGGAAGGGGACTCTGGAACCTCTGCCACAGCGGCCAGAGAACCAGAATCTTTCAGGATACAGGGCTGGGTTTCAGGAACACACATCAGACCGGACTGAAATTCTGAGATTTCTATTATTTTGACCAGAGAATCAGAATTATCCATGTTACAGGGCAAGACTTCTGAAACATTCAGAGGACAGGGCTGGAGTTCCTCGGCTGTTACAACACTGGAGAGGGACTCAACATTGGTTAAATCAGACTGTGTACAGGGCAAGGTATCTAACACAATTGCTGACGAGGACAATATTTCAATGGCTTCTGCTTTGCTGGGCAGAAATTCACCAAGTTTTATTAGAGCAGACTGTAATTCCAAAACAGCTGCTAGACAAGTGAATATTACTGCAACACCAACTGAGGTAAGCAGTGCCTCAGACCCTTCTGCTAGAGGGTTTGAAATATCCAAAGTACTGGGTGAAGCATAAGACTCTGCGACCACAGCTTCACTGGACAGGATCACTGAACAGTCCATATTGCAGGGCAAAACCATGGAAGCACCTGCTGGACAGCATAATGATTCTGTGACCTGAGTTTCATTGGAGAGATCTACTGCACAATTCATGGTACAGGGCAAATTTACTGGAAGATTTTCTGAACAAGGTAATAATTCTGCGATTTCAGGTTCACATAGCAGATGCTCTGAGCTATTCATGAAACTAGAGCGAGGTGTAGAAACAGGAAGATCAAGACACAATGTTTGCGCATCTGAATCACCATTCATTTGTAAAATTGGAAAATTCAGATGCCGGGGTTCTGATGTTTCTAGACGGAATTGCTGGGACTCGGAAACTGATGTAGTGCATCTATTGGCATCTGCTGGATCAGACAGGAGTTGAACTTTATTAACACAGGTAATTTCTGCAGAAGTGTTTGCAGAGACAGGCAAGATTTTTCTGGTGTCTGTTTCACTAAACAAAGAGTCATGAGTACTGGCTAGGCTGGACTCGGAAGTCAGCAGGACCTCTGGATTCTCTGCTGAGAAATTTGCGCAGGGCAAGGTTAAGAATGTATCAGTGGCTTCTGTTTTACTGGGAAGTAACACTGAGTTATCCATGGTACAGGGTGGAATTGCAGGAACTTCAATTTCACACAAAAAGAGCTCCGAATCACCTGCTGAATCAGCCAAAGGTGCTGAAGCAGGCGGGACAGAACGCCAAATTTGCGAATTCGGAGTCACATAAAAATCATCCAAAATCAGTTCCCACACATCAATCAAGGGAGCCACACAGTCATACCTACACACACCAGCCTCTATTAGGTTATAGGCTGACTTAATGCATGCGTTCAATACCATTTCACTTTTTGCACTGTAAAATTGACAAAATGAACTTGAATCATTCTTCCATTCACAGACCAGGGCTTCCATCTCTCCCCTCTCGAATGGAGGATCCCATGCATACTTAACAGCGAAACATTTAGGCTGATCACAGTCTGCAGATATGATTGTGGCAGGCACATGTATAGGGTTAATTAGCAGGTGATTGGCAGATTCCTTATTCTTAAGAATCTCCAATACCTGTAGCAAGTGTTGAACTGTAGTGTATGCAAACTTCCCTTGGTTCACAAATAAGTTGATTTGTTCAATACTCTGTAATATCTCATCATAATCATACTCAGATAATTCTTTTAAACAAAAATCTTTATTTTCCCTAGCCAGGGAGGAAAGTTCATTAGTAGTTTCATAAGTCCATTTAACTCCCCTGAAAGACAATTGCATTTCATTATCTGTTAATGGCAGAATCTCATTATAGGTCTCAGTCGCTAAGGATAACGATTCTGCAGATTGGACACATTTCTTAGAACGTTTGCGTTTTGCCTTTGACCTTGCGGTTTTTGGTGATTTATTCAAAGCTGCAGGAAAATTATCAGTAACACTTTCTGCTTGCTGCTCATTCTTGCAAGCAATTGAAGGAGCAGCTGATTGGCCTGCTGCCAGGAGTTCATTAAGAGGAAAAGGCAATGGATCTATGCGCAACCAGTTATGGATCACAAACGCTAGAAATTCCAGCGGTCTATCTTTCAAATCGGAATGATTGAGAACATCAAATGCCCACTGGAATAATTCCCCTTCAAACAAAATATAACTTAGTTGGAGTGCCCAGGTTGAAACAGGAGTCGCTTGGAGATCAGGATTGGTCAGGAACCTGGCACATTCAGAGAAAAACTCATTTTCTGTTTCAGAGCTAAGTTCTTCAAATTTCTTAAAGGAACAGGAACCATAATTAACAGTGTCATACTTTCTGGGAATCCCCCCCACAATGGGGATTGGTAATGGGGTTTTCATAATGTAAGGCTTGGTGGTGTATTCTCCACAGTTAGCATGCAACGCATGAGCTGGCGTGGAGGAGGTACACACACTAGCACCAGGAAACAGGCTATCCCTAGTATAGTGGAGGGGAGGACTGACTCCAATAGGAGATTGTGGCGCACAGAGCCGGTGCAGATCTGACAGCCACAAACAATGCTTTCGTTATAACGTCTCAGCGCAAAGTAGCGCTGAGCGCATAAACCGGAACTGAGGAGATCAGGTCAGGTAGACAGAATGAACGCTTGCTAGCTAGCGGCTACTTAGCGACAGCAAGCGTCCAAAACCAGACAGACTGGAATGAGGCAGCCAATGCGATGCGGCGATGGCGTGCCTCACAAAGACAGGACAGGACAGTCAGAAAATAGCAGGATTAGGATAGATGAACGTAACACAGATAAATATACAATAAGTATGTTTTCCTAGCGTATTACAATTACAGCTATCAATGAAACTATTTGTAACTTCTGACTAACATATGTATATATCGGCAATGAACCGATATATGACATAAGCAGGAACGCTGACTAGGACTGGAGTAATACAGGGAACAGGACTCAGAAGGATTCGCTATCTCTTCGCAGAGATGAACGCAATCCACAAACAGTAACAGAACAGGATTCAGAAGGATTCGTTATCTCTTCGCAGAGATGAACGCAATCCACAAACAGGAACAGAACAGGATTCAGAAGGATTCGTTATCTCTTCGCAGAGATGAACGCAATCCACAAACAGGAACAGGAACAGGATAACTAGCTCAGCACGGGTGTTCACGGTACGCGCAAACTACCAAAACGTGCTGGAAAACTGACTAACTGAACACAGGAAATAAACAGTTCGTGTACGTATATATCAGCAACACTGATATATCAACGTAACACAAATACAAGGAAAATAATAAACGTGCTGGTATGCATATATATTGGCAATGAACCAATATATGATGCAAAGACCAGCAAAGTATCTTTAACAAGAAACACGATCGGGGGCTAAAGCGACAGCAAGACAGGCTTAAGCTGAAGCTATGAAAACCCAAGGAAATCCTGCAGGAAGCAGATCTTTATACTGAGGTCATCCAATGGGAGCAGACATGCAGATTCCCACACAGGTGAATGATAATCAGTCACAAGCTGACAGCAGGGAAAGACAGACAAACCTATGCAGCTTGCATGGAAAGACATCAGAACTGCCTGAGCTGCAGCACTACTTCCAGCAATAGCTGCTGCAGCAGCGATCATTACACACCACTAGCGGTTGCTAGAAACGTCAACTCAGCTGTCGAGTGCTCAACACGCAATCTGCGTTTTCGTATTCAGGTCAGCTTTGCGCTTAGGCCGAATACGGGAACGCCACGCACCCACACACGCAGTACAGTTGTACAGTAACACAGCACAAACCGGCACTGACTTGTAATGCAAGTTACACTGTTGTGCAGCAAAACCACTAACAGTCGTTCCAAATGATACTGTTAGCCACTCCCACTCTGCTGTCGAGCGCAGAAGTGCCCCATACACACAATGCAATTACAATTTCATATGGTAGTGTTGCTCAAGCATACAATTAGGCATGGACTTATATACAGCTACACTGCAGTCTCCTCTAGGCCATGAGTGTTAGTTTAGTACAGCAG
Organism: Hyperolius riggenbachi; assembly: GCF_040937935.1. Taxonomy (NCBI): domain Eukaryota; kingdom Metazoa; phylum Chordata; class Amphibia; order Anura; family Hyperoliidae; genus Hyperolius; species Hyperolius riggenbachi. The sequence goes on along the minus strand of NC_090655.1, from coordinate 186,630,494 downwards.
AAGTCAAGCTTATTAAATAATAATTTAATATTCCAGGAAAAAAGTGGAACAATGCCGAACTTAATATATACAAAAGATGTACAAAAACAAAGTAAAAAAGTTACAAAGTAAAGGTTACAAGATAAAAGTTACAAAAATACACACAAGGATATTTGCGTAAAAATAAACGGGGGAAAAAGAGAACGTTACCAGCTTAGGTTAGAACGTTGTTTGACGGGAGGACGCCGTTTGTTCGACCAGGAGTCGTGATCATCTCTAGCTGTGCGCTACCTCCAGGAGAAGATACCTGTGACTGTTCTGGACCACCTTAAATAGTCTGAAGTGTCCCCTGGGGCATTTAATGTCCAGCCCCCAGGAACTAATGCAATTTCCCCGTTTGTGACATCACCGAACGCTTGTCATAATCTTCCTGTGATATGTGAACTTCAAAGGGTTCCTGTTTCAGCTTTTTGAAGGTTGCAGATTTCACAGGTAAGATTGTATCCTGAGAACAACAAGTATCCTGTTTACACTTACAGATTTCAAAGCAATTCCACTTCCAGCCCACTATTCAGACTAAGAGGTAGCCGAACGCCTGTGTGGGCTTCTACCTGGTCAGGTAAATCTCTAAGTAAGTGTTTCCTGGCTAGTGGCTAGGTAGACAGTTCCTAATTACTGTCCAGGTTCCTTTGCCTATTGAAGGTGACTGGTCTATTCAATGAAGACAATGGCAGTTCCCTTGATCTCTGCCGTGAATGCAAATTTAATCTACTGGTACATACAGACATTATCCAGGTGACACCTTCCAAAAGCCAGACTGGCTGACATACCTACACCTCTGACAAAATATACAGCAGATAGAAAAATGAAAGAAATATGTTCCTGTTATCCTTACATCATCAACACCCCAATATATCACCACAAATATCAACTATCATTTTGTAGGTTTGGAGAGCATAATTGAACTATTGACTAATGGAATTCTTTTTTACATTTTCACTTGGCTTGAACTGGAATATTGAATGAGGATTCGTATAACTTTTCCTCTAACTGTACATTGCCAAGCATTAAGATCATTAAGTAAATTTAAGTCTGAAGCAGATAGTAAAACAGCTGGCTTTTTTGTTCCATGAGATGAGTGAACAAGTGAAGCTAAGAGTTTCATCTAGTTGATTATTCTCGTAGCAAACAATGAGGTTTAAGACTTAACTTAGCTTGAGAGATTCAGCTTTGAGGGCTTTAGATTAGAAGAGTGTTTGAAATGTCCCGCAATTTTTTGTCTGTATGATCTCATTCATTATAATGTTTTACTTAATTTCACTCTTGTTTATTAAACCATTTTTTGTAACTAATTAACCAGTATGGCAAGTGGTGACAGGAACTACATAGTTAAGCTGCAACCAAACAATACCTGTTGCCTGGTACCCTGCTCATGCAACGGTAGGGTGCCTGTCTGATTTACTTGAAGCATGCATGATGCACCACATCTGATTTGCATGCTTGTTCAATGTCTATGGCTAGTACTAGAGGCAGAGGATTCGCTGGAAAGCCATGCAACTGGGATTCTTTAGGAAAACAATATCTTAGCATCCATATCCCCCATACTTCAGGTGGCCTTTAAGGTTTCTTTCTGTGTTACAAACTTTGTTAGAAGTTATAGTTCTACGTTTCTTACACAGATTGAAGCATTTCTTTAATTCTCTTATGAACCTGATCCATAAGATTTGACATTCGAGAGGTTTGAGATATTCGAGAACATTTTAGGATTCAGATTCAAGAAGATTTGGGATTTTTCCCATTCTAATTAAAACACTCTAGTTGAAATAATTTTGGTTCTCCAATATAAACTATTTATATATGATACTGTGGAAGGAACATTAAGATCTCATACTTTATTATTTTAATTTAGTCGTGGAACCCTCTTAGTCAATATACAGTGGCTGAATTATTGGTTCCCTTCCTCATTTATATTTCCAGTGTAGCAGCATCTCTGCATTTATTAACAGTTATCCAGCTCATGCCCTGCTACATGCAGCTTGCATGTAATGCTACAAAAATGCAATTTCTGGTGAGGAATAAATCAGGAGATCCCACATTTGGGATCTCATTTTGCAAATGGTAGAACATCAGCATTTTTGAAGGTTTGCCCTACTTAAACCTCAAATATTTAGTGTGCTCCAGACTGATGAGGCGAGATTGAACAACAAATTGAGATCAAGAGAGCTGTTGGAGACCTTCTGAAATGAGATTGGAGCAGCAGCTTATAAGTCTGATGAAGATTTAAAATTACCTCAAACACATTTTAAATCCACACAGAAAATAGTCTACAAATGGATTACTTTCAAAACAACTGCCAACATGTTCAGGTCTGGATGTGCAAATTCACGCTGAAAGCAGACTGCAAAAAGGAATCTTCAAAACCCATAAAATATCACGGGATCTACAAGAGGCTCTTGCTACTGTTGATGTGAAAAGCAAGAATCTTTATTTTGCCAAGCACAACTGGGTCGTGCCCGGAATTGGGCTTGGCAAATACAGAATTCAAGTATAGGATAGGAAACGTGAAATACTTCAAGGGACAGAACACTATTTCACATGCAGAGAAAAACATACCTTCCCCCCCAAAAAACAAGTCAGTTATAAAAGCTTGGCGGATGAGCTTTTTGTCCCTAGGCCTTCTCAAAGGACTAGAGGACATGACCTGCGCATGGAGGAAAAACGTTTTAGCCATTTATTTAGGAAAGGGTTCTTTACAGTAAGAGTGATTAAGACGTGGAATGTATTGCCACAGGAAGTAGTTATGGCAAATTCTATACCTGCATTTAAAGGGGGCTTAGATGCTTTCCTTGCGTTGAACGACATCCATGGATACAATTACTAGGTAATGCCCAATGATGTTGATCCAGCAATTTTATCTTTTCGCCATGTGGAGTCGGGAAGGAATTTTTCCCTTTTGGGGCTAATTGGACCATGCCTTGTAAGGGTTTTTCACCTTCCTCTGGATCAACAGGGATATGTGAGGGAGCAAGCTGGTGTTGTACTTTGTTCTCTGGTTGAACTCGATGGACGTATGTCTTTTTTCAACCCAAATAACTATGTAACTATGTAACAAAACAGATCAAAATAGCATAATTCACCAAAAGTGCATGCCTCTGCAATTAGCAATACACTGCATAGCTTAAACATGCATGCCCGCTGTGCAAGGAAATTTTCACCCTCCAAGATAAACTTCAAAGCCACACCAAAAGGACACCTGAAGTATATCCCTCTCACTTCAGGAGTCTCAGGAAGTTTGTCAAAGAGAACATAGACAAATACCAGGACTAATATTCTTTAGACAGGCGAGTCTAAAATTAAATTATTTGGACACCAGAACAGAGGACATGTTTCGCGTAAACCAAATTCAGAGTTTCAGGAAAAGAGCCTCATACCAACTGTGATGCATGGAGGTTAAAGTGTCATGCTGCAGCAGGACCTGGCCAGCTTACCATCATAGAATCCACCATGGATTGTACTTTGTATTAAAGTGTGCTTGAAAAGCACATGGACCATCTGTAATTAAATGCAGAAATTTAAACCATAAACGGAACCCTACAAAACAAGAATGACCTAAAACATACCAGTAAATGCACAAAGAACTGGCTGAAAGCTAATAAATGGAGAGTCCTGGAATGGCCAAGTCAAAGCCCAGATCTTAATCCCATTGAAATGTTGTGGGGTGACTTGAAACTGGCTGTAAATGCAAAAAAAAACCCTCTCAAACATCTAACAGCTGAAAGAATTCTGCATTGACAAGTGGGACATTTTCCTTAGGCCAGCATCAGAGACAGGTAGATGGCTACAAACAAAAGCATCTCCGTGCAGTTAATTCAGCTAAAGGAGGCAACACTAGCTAGAATGCACATTTTTGTTGATATCTTTTGTTTAATAAGTAAATCAAGGTTATATTTTGTTGTTAATCTGCTATTAACCACTTTATCCACCACTACTGTATATCTACTTCCTCTGTGACTTCATCTAAGCCACGAGAACATAGATATACGTTAAAAAGGTTGAAAAGTTTTGACAGTGCCTAGACTCCAGGAGGGCTGCTTTCTGACTTGTGTGGAAGACTGGCAGGGACAGCAGCCCTATTACCGGCAACTAGTCTCTGTGTAATGTGGGACTGCAATACAGATTAGCTCTCTGCTCCATCTCCTGCTATTCTCAGTCTCACTCCACTCCTCCTCTCTGGAGGCTAGTGGGCTAGTGCAGGACAAAATCGCAGTAGCAATCGCTAGCAATTTGCAAATGCGACTTGATAATTTGGGCTGAGGCTGCCATGATAACGGGCCTCAAGTCTGTTTCCCCACAGGCCAAAAGGTCCCAGTCCTCCCCTGGTAGCAGCATAGTGTGTGTGTGTATAGTGTATATCTACTGTGTGCTGTGTGTGTATAGTGTGTGTATAGTGTGTGTGTACTGTGTGTGTGTACTGTGTGTGTGTACTGTGTGCATAGTGTGTGTGTGTGTGTGTGTGTGTGTGTGTGTGTGTGTACTGTGTATAGTGTGTGTGTTGTGTGTACTGTGTGCATGTGTATATTGTGTGTGTGTGTGTGGTGTGTGTGTGAGTGCATGCCGCAATAAGTATATTTTATGGTGAAACGCTCTGCTGCATTACAACTATTTTCTGGTGAACCCATGCCGCAATAAGTGTATTTTCTGGTGAAACGCTGCTGTATTATGATTTTTTGGGGTCTTGGGGGTGGGGGGTTCACCACAGGGGTGATGTTCACCACGGGGGTGGGGGGTATGGGGCTGGAGGGCAATCACGGGGGGGGGGTTCTCGCCTGGAGTGACAAAATGGCTAGAGACGCCCCTGGCTTAGTGCCTTCCCCAGGGATTGCATAACAAGCAGCAGCCTGTTGAACCAGATGGGGAACTGGCATACAGTCCTGGCCAAAAGTTTTGAGACTGTCAAAACTATTAGTTTTCACAAAGTTTGCTGCTAAACTGCTTTTAGATCTTTGTTTCAATTGTTTATGTGATGTCCTGAAATATAATTATAAATACTTCATACGTTTCAAATTGACAATTACATGAGATTTATGCAAAGAGTCAGTATTTGCAGTGTTGGTCCTTCTTTTTTAGGGCCTCTGCAATTTGACTGGGCATGTGCTCAATAAACTTCTGGGCCAAATCCTGACTGATAGCAACCCATTCTTTCATAATCACTTCTTTGAGTTTCTCAGAATTAGTTGGTTTTTGTTTGTCCACCCACCTCTTGACGAATGACCACAAGTTCTCAATGGGATTAAGATCTGGGGAGTTTCCAGGCCATGGACCCAAAATGTCAACCTTTTGGTCCCAAAGCCACTTAGTTATTAGTTTTGCCTTATGACACGGTGCTCCATCGTGCTGGAAAATGCATTGTTCTTCACCAAACTGTTGTTGGATTGTTGGAAGAAGTTGCTGTTGGAGAGTGTTTTGGTACCATTCTTTATTCATGGCTGTGTTTTTTGACAAAATTGTGAGTGAGCCCACTACCTTGGATGAGAAGCAAGACCACACATGAATGGTCTCAGGATGCTTTACTGTTGGCATGACACAGGACTGATGGTAGCGCTCGCCTTTTCTTCTCCTCACAAGCCTTTTTCCAGATGCCCCAAACAATCGGAAAGGGGCTTCATTGGAGAATATGACTTTGCCCCTGCCTCAGCAGTCCATTCACCATACTTTCTGCAGAAGATCAATCTGTCCCCTATGTTTTTTTGGGAGAGAAGTGGCTTCTTTGCTGCCCTTCTTGACACCAGGCCATCTTTAAAAAGTCTTTGCCTCACTGTGCGTGCAAATGCGCTCACACATGCCTGCTGCCATTCCTGAGCAACCTCTGCACTGGTTGTATTTCGATCCCGCACCTGAACCCTCTTTAGGAGACAATCCTGGTGCTTGCTGGACTTTCTTGGATGCCCTGAAGCCTTCTTAACAAGAATTGAACCTCTTTCCTTGAAGTTCTCGATGATCCTATAAATTGTTGATTTATGTGCAATCTTAGTAGCCACAATATCCTTGCCTGTGACGCCTTTTTTATGCAATGCAATGACGACTACATGTGTTTCTTTGCTGGTCACCATGGTTAACAATGGAAGATGAATGATTTCAAGCATCACCCTCCTTTTAACATGTCAAGTCTGCCATTCTAACCCAATCAACCTGACATAATGATCTCCAGCCTTTTGTTTGTCAACATTCTCACCTGAGTTAACAAGACGATTACTGAAATGATCTCAGCAGGTCCTTTAACGACAGCAATGAAATGCAGTGGAAAGGTTTTTTTGGGATTCAGTTAATTCTCATGGCAAAGAAGGACTATGCAATTCATCTGAACACTCTTCATAACATTCTGGAGTATATGCAAATTGCTATTATAAAAAACTTAAGCACCAACTATTCTAATTTCCAATATTTTTGACAGCCTCAAAACTTTTGGCCAGTACTACATCAGTGCCCCAAAAACCTGGCCACTCCTCCATTAACCAATGATGCTCAGCTGCATAGTAGCAGTTTGCCGCGTCCCACCAGGAAGTAAACAGAGACATTTCCTCTCTCTAGCCGCCCCACTGATCAATAACAACAGTAAACAACTTGTCACATAGCTGCTCCTGCGGCATGTTCATGAGTTTGTACAAAAGTCCTGTACTTTCTGCATAATTTACCTATCACCCTTCCTCCTAGATTTTTAAAGGACCTGCAAATCAAAATCTCTAGATTTATATGGACTGACAAGAAAGGCAGGATAAGAAATGAGGTCCTGTCCATGCCATGTGAGTTAGGAGGGGCTGGTCTTCCTATTCTGCACCTGTACTACTTGGCAGCTCACATTGAGGGTTACAGATTGGACGGCTTCTTGGCCTCATAGGAACTGGACATTTATTGAACACGTGATAAGTGGCTCCCAAGTAAAATGTCTAGTCTGGATCTCTGATAGAGCCCTCAAAGTGTTTCAGATCAGTCACCTTCTGATTCTTACAACTTGTAAAGCGGTCTGTAGTTCTTGCTCTAAATGTCATCCCTTCTAGGACCTATGATCCTATTAGTTGGAAATCCTGACTTTGCATATGAGAAGTCCCCTCAGTTCCTGAACAGCTGGGCTAGGCAGGAAACACCAAGAGTCCTACACTTTATGACAAATGGAAGGATGAAGGAAATGTTGCAGATTCTCCATCCTGTTGATAATGGTAAAATTCCATGGTGCCTATATTAACAAATCAGGCACTTTCTGGGTTCTCCTCAGGTCAAGTTAGAGGTTCAAACCAATTTAACAACTTTTGATCAGTGATGCTCTTCCGAGTAGCTACGAGTCTATAGCTACTAGGAATATATATGTTAATGAAGAGCTGATTAATCAGCTGTGACCGCGGGTGACGGGGGGGGGGGTTAACTTACCCATAAGTCAGCGGGATCCTCTCTGTTCCATTCCCTTCACATGCAAAGTGTTGGCCTTCTCCACAACTTAATACTACACTTCCTTCTTCAAGCCGGAAGGAAGAAGTGATGTAGTGAGTCGGGGAACACAGCTAACATTTTGCGTGTGAAGGGAATGGAATGCAGAGGATCCCATATACATATGGGTAAGTTAACCCCTTGTCACCTGTGGTCACAGCTGATTAATCAGCTGTTCATTAACATTTATATTCCGAGAAGCTACGGACTTGTAGATACTTGGAAGTGCATCACTGCTTTTGATCTCAAGTGTAGATTCCGTATGTTGTTTTGGTTGTGCGACTTGCTGGTGTCTTCAGTTAAACCTACCTAGCTCATTTTTAAGCAAAAATGGAATAGACTGCTGGGTTCTCCATTTTTTAGTGCACAATGGGATGTTGTATTCCTTAATACCCACAAATCACCCTGTAATACTAGTTAAAAGGAACAGACTTCCAAGTTCCAGACACTATGGTACAGAACACCTGATTTCTTGCACAAATTCTATCCATCAGTCCCTGACTGTTGCTGAAGGTGTGGGGGGTGGTGTGTTCTAACTACTCACGTTCAAATGGATAGATTGTCAACAACTTGGGCCAGGTGGTACAAGTTTCAGGGGTCACAAGAATATTCAGATATTATGAAGAAGTCCTCACTGGAGCAGCAAACAAAACAAATGAACAAATAAACTAAATATTTTGAGCTGGTTTAGATCGTTATGCACACTCTTAGGGCAACATATCCCACATAGTCAATGCTATAGTCAACTGTTGGATCTGGAAGGGTGATCAGCTGGTGTTGGTTTTAAGACAGGGCTCGGTTCTGTGCAGGTGTGACTCCATAAGCATATAAAACCTATGGTTGCCTTAAATGCTACTTTCTCTCTCTCTCTCTCTTCATGATTTTTTCTTTCCTACGCCTTTTCTATTTTCTTGGAATTTTAAGTTGTACTCTCTTCTTGGTATATTGGACATTATACATAAGGTCTTTGTTTGATTTTTGGTGCATATACATAACTGGGTGTTCTATAGTTCTTAATAAAGTATAGGCCCTATCCTACTAGTACATTTTGTGCAATACTAATGTGTTTGTTACTGATTGCATACAGATACTATGGTATAGATGTTTAGAGTTAAACATGGCTGACTTTAATCCTGTATGAAGTATGTTGGAATGTTTTTACTGGTTGCTATAAGTTGAAATCGCATAATCTGTATGTCTACTTGATTATCAATAAAACTTTATTGAAACAACCACAAAAAATCATCCTCAAAGGGGGTACTCCAACGTGTAAACAAATAGTTGTGCTCATACAAACCCACAGGATCATAAGGGAATATAGGCTTTATTAACCATGGTGACCTGCAACATCTTAATAATCTTTACAAAAAATCCATACAAAAATGCAGCTTCAAGAAGTACAAAAATGTTATATTACCGCATTACAGATCTTCAATATGAAGATATCAAAGATATGCACTGTTTGGAGCATATCTCCTTTCTGAAGTGGCTGGATACTGTAATGGTGAAGGGCTCTGCCTTTGACACAGGTGACCTGTGTTCAAATCTCGGGTCCTCTTGTTCAGTAAGCCAGCACCTATTCAGCGAGGAGTACTTTGCACTAGACTCTCTAACGCTGCTACTGCCTATAGAGCACGCCCTAGTGGCTACAGCTGAAGCGATTTGAGTCCGCCAGGAGAAAAGCGCAATATAAATATTATTTCCCCCAAAACACTGATCTTCAGCAGCAGACTGCTGTTTTTCTCATTTTACAGCTCTCTGACCTAGCAGGATGTTAGCTATACTATAGCTTTACCCACCAATACATGTAGTGTGGCCTGGGGTAGTGAGGGGGGGGGGGGGGGGTAGTGTGCTTTTTTTATATACAGATGATATTATTTTGGGAAAAAGCAGACAGAATAAGTGTATAAGGGAAATAAGGAGCTGGTAGATAAAATGTTATTGTAACTTTAACCACACTGTAATTTTGCTTTAAATTTAGCTTAGAGTGCATCAAACACTATGATATCTGAAATATGAAATCAAGGGGAAAAAAAAGATGTTGGAGCAAATCAGACATTGGCTATAGACATAGCTTGATCAGATTGTTGATTGGGGAAATGATGAAAGACCCAAGGCTAACAAAGGATCGACTTGTGTAGGAGACAGGCCTCCTATAATGGATGAATGGAGGACCAGAACACAGATCATTTCCAAGGCAAAGGGCTTCTCTCTGAGTACGAGTGACAAAGGGGAAAGGCGACAATCATTGATTTACAGCAAGGAATGACAAGTGAAAAATTCAACAATAATCATGATGAACGATGAAGGAGAGGCAGCCAGAGGAAAGGGACAAAATAAATAAATAAGAGATGCCAGCAGCAAGAATTATACCAAGGTCATGGGGAGACTGAGGGAAGGAGGAATACAGACTTTGGCATTGTGTGTTTTAACACTTAAAGTCATATTGTCTGAAGTACATCCTGTTAAAGTCTTCCAACATTTGTGCCCAGCTTCTCAAGGTGTATATGTTGACATTAAATGTTTTAAAACTAGTTAATTAAGCAGTAACTGGTGTTAAATAAGAAGAACTATAAATGTATAATACAAATTACTTAATGACAAAAAAGACTGAAAATAATCATTTTGGCTTTGCTGAAATTTCAGAAAAGATTTTTTTTTACCCTCAACTGGGAGGGTAAAATCTTACACAAATACACCAACAAATAGGATCTTAAAACTCTCATTGGAACACTCTGATGGCCCTACCTCTACTTCCAGCCTACAAGTGGTACCCTTTGTGCCATTAACTGCCCTCAAGTAGCTTTAACTATAGCAGAGAGCTGCAGTTTCACCAAAAGAATTCAGCTTATTTTGTTCATCAGAATAGGGGTTCTGAAACCCTTTGGTGATGTACTCTTGGACTCGTGTCTGGACTTTATATAATATTGTCCCCAGGCAGTTCACTTTAGCACTAATCAGCAACTTTAGGCCCCTTTCACACAGGCAACTGACAGGCAGTGAATTCACTGCCTGTGAACTGCTCTCCTGCACTGGCCGTGTGCTTGTTAGTGCTCGGTACCAGCGCTGAACAGGCGCCCCCCCAAGGAGTCAAATCAGAGCGAGGCCACAGCCGTGCTCAGACTGTGTGTCAGCACTTGACACGTATGGTGTTACTACCACTGCTATTCGGTTGCATTTAAATTGCAGCCGAATTGCACTGGTGGGCGGCAGATGGGACGCTGAACTGCGCGGCGCTGTCCGCTAAGTTACTGGCGCTGATAGTCCGCAAGCGGGAACATGATGCACTCATTGGGCCAATCACTGAACTCTCTTATTCTATGGGCCTGATTCACAAAGCGGTGCTAACAGTTAGCACCGTGGTGAAAAGCCCTTTATCATGCCTAAACTCTGTTTAGGCATGATAAGTTTAGGTGTGATAAGTTTAGGTGTGATAAGTTTAGGCATGATAAGTTTAGGTGTGATAAGTTTTTAGGCGTGATAAGTTTAAGCACCAACTGGGTTAGCACCGCAGTGCACAGCTGATCAAAAGTTTTGCGCTACCAAAGTCTGGTGCACTTTGCATAGAGTTTAATGGCGCTGCTTTGCGTGCGGGACTTTGCATGCGATCTAAACTTATCTAAACATAGCATGCCTAAACTTATCATGCCTAAACTTATCATGCCTAAACTGAGTTTAGGCATGATAAAAATGGTTATCACGCCTAAAGTCTTTAACTGGGTTATCACCGCTTTGTGAATCGAGCCCTATGAGTTCAGCAATTGGCCCAATGACATAACTTAGCAGGCAGCTGTGAATGACAGGGCTGCACACCAATCAGCAGCACCCATGTTGGAAGCTTCTCTCCTCCAGCTCTACGTGGGATCCCCTTGCACAAGTGTCATCCTGCCTGATGCCTGCCCGATGTCCCTCAGCCTGGACAGCTACCAATTTTGCAAATCCGCAGCCTGACCAATGCCTGGTCAGCTGCCAAGTCACAATAGCAGTGACTGGTGGCAGAAGACCTCTGCAGGAATGTGGCTTCTACTAGTCTGGGGACAAAGGATACAGGAGGAGCGGGTACCTGCTGATTGCGGTATGCATGTTTGTGATCTCGATGTGGGTAGACAGCACTGTAAATTGTGGTATTCAGACCCCCCCCCCCCCCCCCCACACACACACACACACACACTTTTGTGGGAGAGAAAGTGCATCTTATGGTCTGAAAAATGAGGTCGTATCAATATTATTTCAATAATTTTATAGCTTGCTGGCGGTTTAAAAAGCATTTTCTTTACAAGGTGTGGAAATTTCACTTAGGAGAACACTCAGGAGAAAATGAAATGTTAGTTGCATTGCATATACGCCTTTATCTTCAAGGAAGCTCAGGTTTTTGCGACAGCTGCTCAGAAGGTGAGGTAGCCTGATTCTTCTTAATCTAAGACTTTATAAGCTGTCTTGTCTGTTACATCACATTAGGGACTGGATGAACCAGGCAAACACTTCCTCCAAATATAAGCTGGAGGAAGCACAGGCTGAACCTTGGTCATTAGTAGGCTTGCTTTACAAAAGTTTTAGTATACCAACCTCCCCACTCATAAAAGACAATACTTACTTTTTTGTATGCAACACCACAGTGACATATAAAGAAGCATATAAAGAAGCCAGAAAGGGATATGCACTTTCTAGTGGATTGTCCAACTTTATGCCACCTTCATCCATTATTTGCACCTAATTTGGACATGGTGGATTTCTGCAGGGTGGTGGGGGTGGTGTATATATAGCATCCCCAAGAATCATTTTCACCCTTAAGCTCAAACATCTGATCTCCGGTATTGACCTCTGGCTTAGTTCATGGACTTTATCTCTGTTTGACTTTCTGGTACTTTGTTGCTTTCCTCAGCCTCAGATCCTATATCTTGCACGCACAAGTCCTAGGGCCAGCCATCCTCGGGGTCCCTTCCATTCTACCACTGTCAGATCTGAAATTCCTGTGACTGAAGCTCCAGTCATGGTGACGGCGCATGTGCAGTCCCAATCATACTCCCATCCTGGTTCATTTGAAAGAATGAACCCCGCATGCACAGAACGTTCCCAACATCGGATGCGCAATTGAGGAGCATGCGGGTGGGACCACATATGTGCAGTGGAGCTCCAGATTGCAGGAATTTCAGAGCGGACAGCAGAAGAACGAACTAAACCAAGAGGACGCCAAAGGACCTCACAGACTAAGGAGGGTCGAAAGAAGCCCTAGGTAAGTTAAAATCCCTAGGTTTTCATCCAGTTCCAATGTGCTTTATCTACCTCGCTGATTGAATCCAAAATTCACAATCCTGTCAGGACAGGTCAGACTTTCCAAAGTAAGTAAGAAATGAGTAAAAGGATTTATCTACTTGTCATACATACAACGTATTAGCAATTAGCAAACATTCTCCATGCACTTCTTTCAGCATTCAGCTGTATTTAATACATTTTAATTACATTGCTTTATATTAAAATGTAAGTACTTCTGATGTCCAAATGTTTATTAGTGGTCCTTTTTAAGAGTAGGTTCAGGGCACAGGATGTAAGAGTCTGAAGAAGATATTACTATATAATGAAAGCTTACTCTTTGAATTTGTTAAAGTAATCCATTAAACTTAAAACTTTCTGTTTAACTGATGGATAACATAATACAATACTCTACTCCTCCCCACCATATAAAGGTAAACAAAGTATATTGTAGGTAAAAGGAAAAACATACATTTGGATGACATTTAGTCTGTTTAACATATGAAAAACAGAAAACTATTCTAGCTTGTAATGGTAATAATAAGACTATTATCAGTGGTAGTTGTAGTAGTAGTGGTGTTGATGGTATTGCTAGTGGTATTATTACTATTATTATTCACAGAGATAGAGTATAATATCATTTTAATGCATCTAACAAATACATTACATTAGTGCCCTATCTTGCTGAAAATGAATGCATTCTACATTTAAGAAACTGTATGCGGAACAAGATTAAAAGAGGCAGGAAGATAGATGGATATCTGGTGCCAGCAGTTAGATAGACAACTAGATAAATGCAAAGACAGGTAAACAGACAGGTTCCCAAGATATTGATGGAAAGAATGAAAGATGAGAGCAAGACAGAAATGTATTCAACCTCTCAAATCCCATTTGCTATGTTTTGTAAGCCTTGTGCTGTATTTCTGAGCTATTTTAAGCATATTAGGCCTGGATAAATTTCCACCAAAATAAGAAGCCAGGCCTTAAAACCCGAGACAGGTCATTTTGGCGCCCACTCAAAGCCATGTAGCGCCTGACTACAGCATCACCATAGACTTATGTTATTATGTCTATAACAGTGCAGCGAGATTTTAAATGTAATTCGGGTGGTGCCGATAGCTGGACCTTTTATTACTTTTTCCTTCAAGTTGCTGTGACTTGCAGTGGGAACAATATTTAACACTGCCTGGAATTGCAAGGGCAGCAGGACAACAGAATACCCAAGCAGCTTGGGGTGACCCAAAACTACTAGGAAATTATAGGGAACTAACAGAGACTGAAAAGCCCTACCTCTAAAGAGCAATGCTTATTGCAATTTGCAATGGTGCTTGGAGACCCCCGATCAAGAATTCGATCTATTCGGCCGTGGTTGAAAAAAAATCCGGAAATTCCGTGATCAATTTCCGGATTTGAAACTGACTTCCGAATTTCATTCGATTTTTTCCGTGAATGAGGCAATCACGGAAATTCACGGCCGTGATCACAGAAAATCGTTTTAGCTGATAGCAAGGCCCCCATACATGCTACAATCCCCCAAATTGCATGGATTATAAAGGTCATAAGGGGCTACAACTTAAACAAAAAAAATCCAAAAAGAACATTTCATTTTTGAAAAAATGGATTTTAAAGTTAAATCAACACTTTAAATGTGGCTATTAATTGGTAATAATTGGTTTTAAACGGGGAAATACACTAAGCAATTACAGAGGTGATGGTGAGTCCCAATGGCACCTGGCGGTGGGGGTACAACTGGAGGAGGATGAGTGGCAGACGCCGCAAAAACACCCAGAGAGGTTTTTGTCAATTTTCTTTTCCTTGCAGCAATAGCAATGACATGGCAGCAGAGTTGTCCGTGGACCCAGGCGGTGAGAACGCAGATTTTAGTAGGGAAATAGAGCCTCAGCGACAGCAGGAGGAGGATAAAAGTGGTCAGTGCGGCAGCACAGAATGACCATGGCACCTCACTGGTGGTACCACAGCATGATAATGTTGCACAAAAAATTAGATGCTTCCGTGGACCCTGGCGGTGAAACTCAGTGGAAGCAGGAGGAGGACTAAAGCGATCAGAAAATGGGTGCCACCAACGTCTGCTGACTCGGCCCAGGCTGTGCTGCTGATAGATATCTCTCTGCTGCACCCCCTAAAGCTGAGCGTCCTTTCCCTGGCCATGGACCAGTCCCAGAAGTGGCAGAGGCAATGGCACTCCCTCCCCTACCACACCCCACGACCCCTGCCAGACATGTTGTATACAAAAAATTTCAAGGTGGAGAAAGTGTGTTGATTTTTATAGTCAATACGTGTGTGTGTGGGCCTGGGGACAGACAAACAAAATATAACAGGGGGCTTTTATTGATTTTTCAGAAAATAAAAAAAAATAAAATACTGAATACAGTAATAGAACATGAAAATCAGTGGACAGCTCCATGGTCTGCCTACACTATGCACACAGCAAACTAACCGGTTGCACGCTAGTAGCAAAGTACAATGTTACTGACTAAATTTAGTGACTGAACAACAGTGGCAATGACATCAACTAACTGAAGTTGATCACTGGCTGTCTGGCTTAGCCAGCTAACAAGTATACAGTAATAGTGCAGTAGAATCAGTGTGAAGTTGAACCTGCCTGCACTAAGCACATCAAATCAGTACACTGACTACTACACTGACTACAGCTTACTAAAGTTAATCACTAACTGGCTAGCTAAATACAAGTATACAGTCAGTAATAGAGCAGTAAAATCAGTGAATCTGCCTGCACTAAACACAGCAATCAGTACACTCTCTCACTGACAACTACACTGACTACAACTAACTTAAGTACCGTAATCACTCACTGCTAGCTAGCTGAATACAAGTATCAGATACAGTATAAGGGCAATGTAAGGACTGAAAACGCTCTTGCTGATGTACAATATGGCCTGGAGATGATTCTCTCAGTGCCACAGAGTCTAGCAAGGACGGAGCGCTGGAAATGGCCCCCATTTTATATACAGGAGGGGAGGGCAGAGCATCCCCTCCTATGATTGGTTGCTAGGGCCTGGCTGGGGGCCTCTGATTGGCCCAGGGATGTCATTACTGCCCATTTCCGCACAATCACGACCTAATCACGGATTTCCGCCGCGATCACGATCGCTTTCCGAATATTTGGAATCACGGAATTTCCATGATCGATTTCCATGAGCCAGAATCGATCACAGATTCGGAAGTCGAATAGTGAAAAAGTGCTAATGAATCACAGAATTTCCGGGATCACGGAAATTATCTGCCCACCACTGGTGATTTGCCTTCTTAAAACAGAAGGTATTTGCGATAATTCAGCTTTAAGTGAACAACTGTGGCAACAGGGTGAGCCATCATTCCGCTCACCCTGCAACTAACCAGGTGACATAACAATGCATAAAAACATGCAAGCCATTTTGTTAGCGACATGAACATCCTGATCAGTATATTACATTAATCTATTCTATTGGTTTGTTCTGCATTATGGAGAACAACTACCCCAGCCAAATGCACAGCTTTCTGGATACCCTTAATACTGTAAATATTGTTACAAAATTAGCTCGTTGTTGGGACTCCTGGTGGATACTTTGATGTATATGTCAATCAGTTTTTAAAAACCTTTCTTTGAACATAATATCAGTTCATCAGTGTCCCAGAAAGAATTCGAAAGAAAAAGCAATCAAATTAAAAGGCCTTTCTCTTGCAGCAAACCATGTAAGCTGTGCTTTCGTGTGCTGCTCAAAAAGACCTTATTTCAATGCAATGCTGTTTTCTTAGCAGTAGTAAGACGGCAATTGGAGGGGTCTTTCTTGCAGAGAAAAAAGTATGCCGTTTTAAGAGTATAAGGTAGAAGGTAGAAGGTCCTTATAGACGTACAGTAAAAAAGGCAAAGCTGCAAGTAGATCATCAGCAATATTACCAATATTCTACTATTGTGTGCTGGATAATACCGATAGCAGTAATTTTACTAATATTCTACGATCCCTTTTCCTGACCTTCCGCTCACACTAACCCTCCACTACCCGCTCCTAGCTACCCTTAATGCGGAATGAAACCCAGCATTTCTTCTTTGCTATAAAAAATTTTTTTACAGCATATTATTTACAACCAGCATTTTATTTTTTACTAGAACAGCATTCAAAGGGTACACACAGGGCTTGAAAGTTCAGTGCAGAGAAATTTGGACACAGCCGAAGTGGAGATAATTTTATCTTGTGTTTACTTAATTGTATCAAGTGAGGAATGTGACACATTCTCTGACTGTGCAGAAGCTCCTGGACATAGACAGACAGTCAAAGCATTTCTGCCTTCATCACATAATGAATAAAACCAGTTATGAATAAAATGCAAAGTCAGCTCTCAAAGCAAAAAAACTGTACTTTTGGGAACTTGTAATTTCTAAATGAATAATAATACTTATTCTCAAATGCAAATATGATAACCGTATGACATATAAAATGTAGGAAAACATGTTTTTATTGAACATTTTGTCAGGGTTTTATACGGCTTTAACACTAATCCCACCACCACCTACAGCAGCTTTGCTTTTCCCATACCAAGTGTGCTGTATCTGCTATTTATTGCAGTAGCCACTGCAGAAGCTTGCTGCAGACACTATTAATTGATATAGCCACTGAAATCGCATTGCTGCAGCCACTAATTTTTCCATTTATGGTATCTGCTAAAGCCGCTTTGCTTTTCCTGTACCAAATCTACTGCAGCCGACAATTGTTGCTGTAACTTTCCTGGTGCCAAGTGTGGTGTATCCACTATTTGCTGCAATAGACACTACAACCGCTTGCAGTAGCTGTTATTTGTTTCTCTGCACTCAAATTTCTGTCTTGGCACACGATTGATACTAATTAACATTATACTCAAAAGCAGCGACCAAACTGTCCAGTAGCCACAGGCACCCAAATTGTTTGCTTTCCCTTATTGTAGCTTTCCCCTGAAAATTAGGCAGTACTGAGAGTAGAGGCAGAAGGCCAGTGCAAGGATCTTCCTAACAGAAAAATACAGGAATTGGAGCAGGGGACTCTTTGATAGGTCTTCATAAAAAATACAACTTTTACCTTCTCCTTTGTGAAGAGTTAACTGTCAATGATTATTTATGGTCCTGGATCCTGTTGCCATCACTGGGCTGTTTATTGTGTACAACTCATCTCTACTGCCTGATCAGCTACCTTTAACTTGGTTGCTGCTGTTCCTAAAGACTGCCCAGCCTGTTTATCTTACTTCCTGTTCCAGCTCCAGTCCACTGATCCTTTTTTGACACCTCTCTTTCAGCTCTTCTACTGCCAGTGCTCTTGTCCGGGCATTTACCTGACATGCTGCTCATGGTTATTCACTTCCTGGGCAATGGCACACATCGGCTCATCACCTCCCAGCTCATAGGCATTGGTGAAGATGTGTGGAGCTAATATCAGAGACAACTCTCAAACACCAAGTAAGGTCCCTATATTTCCCATGACATATTGCTCAAGTATAACTTTTACTTCGTTTTGGAATGCCTAATTTCATGGGAGCCAGAAATGGTAGTTGTATTGGGCCGGCACAACCTTGCCAGAAAAGGAAGCATTTTCACGCATTCCAAAGGCTGAGCAAAATGTCCTTTCTTTCACATTGTGAACAAAAACTCAGCTTTTCTAGGAATCTGCCAAAGATTCTTTCTCAGTCAATCCAACCCTAAAAATCAGCCATAGAAGCTACGGGAAAGGCAGCCCTTCATAAATAATTTGGGTCATTAGTCCTAATAAAGTGATTCTCTATTCCTATTTTTAAAGTTTAATTTTTACTATAACAAATTGTATGTTAAGCTTGACAGGCTGTCCTCGACAACTTAAATTTTTAGGTTTTATTTCACTGTACCATAATGTTCTTGTAGAAAAATTTGTGTGTTTCTTTCATAGGTTGTTGGGTTAGGGAGGTGAGGGAGAAATGTTTGTTTTTCTTTACATTGTTCTGCTATAATACAGTAGCCACACTATATGATGTATTGGGTTTGAAATGTCTGTGTATTTTTGGACAATGTACAGTATATAGAATTCAAAATGATAAAACATTATTTAATGTTACTACACTGACTTACCTTACAATAAAATTTGCCATTACTTTTTAGATTTAGCATTTACTGACAATTTTCAAACATTAAAGATTAGTACATGTTGCCTGAGCTCAGAACCAGATTATCAAACTCATTGCTCCCACTGAGGTCGCCATGTGCCTGCAGAGGCTTGTGCACATGGTCTTAGGACCTTGGCTGGGGGTGAGTGTCCATCTACAGGTAATCACATGAGGTTATGCATACAAATGAAACACGCATATGCATGTGAGACTGAGTGCCAAAGGTGCCAACTGGATGACTATTCAATCCCCCCAGTGACAGCACTGAGTACTACTGAGTAGTTGTTACCAGCTTCAGATACTTAAGTCTACATTATTGACCCTTTTTTGTCTTCAACCTGTACAACTACTCCTGACCTCCTGCTCCTGTTTATTGACCCTGCTTGCATTACTATGTGTGCTCTCATGCTCCTGGTATTTATCCTACTTATATGAGTACTCCACATATCCTGCTGTGGTAACCAACCCAGCTCATTTGATTACTCTTAATCTGCTGAGCAGTGACCTTGGCCTATATCCTGACCTTGCCACTTTGCTACCTGTGCTGGCCTGTCTTCATCCAGCCCATCCTCTGTCAGCCCTGACCTCAGCCTGCTTCTGACTTCTGTTTCTCCACACAACAGCTCCACCCCCTTCCTGTTTAGTTTCCAGCAGTGCACTTCCAAAGCCTATGATCTGACTAAATATTAACTCAAGCACCTATCAGGTGCCTGAAGTAGATTTAATGCATTAAGTA
The DNA here is from genome assembly GCF_040937935.1 of Hyperolius riggenbachi. NCBI lineage: Eukaryota > Metazoa > Chordata > Amphibia > Anura > Hyperoliidae > Hyperolius > Hyperolius riggenbachi. The sequence continues at coordinate 186,610,927 of NC_090655.1, read as the reverse complement.
TGCAGTTACCAAAGTGATTTTTTAGCAACAAGCAATTTAAAGAATTGCATTAAAAACTGTTAAAAACATCTACAATGGTAGTGATAAGCTAGCAGCAAAGTGGATGCTGCTGAGGAAATGCTGCAGTATGCAGAGGATAGGTCATCCATATACTAGCTGCTTCTTAATTACTGATGTCTGTACAGTGCCATTAGTTTGTATGGATATAAAATGCATAGTAAGCTGGCAGGCGGCTAAACCGGCTCAACCATGTGGATCAACTGCCTGTCATATATCTGTGAGTACCTAGACTAAACGTTACACCTGCTCTATTTGCTTGCATACCGTATGCTTGTTACCATGGTAGCACTGGGAGGCGACATTGCAATAGGGATGATTTTGACAGGTATAGTTTCATCTTGGGCTAAGAAATGATGAAACAGAAAGAAAGCTGGCGATAGTGATGTGTCACTTGCTGAATGATATAAATCTCATCACCTGGTTCTAGCACTAGTTTCTTTCATCAGTTGTCTTTCTCTAGCATTTCATTCATACTTTCAGATCAAAGAATATCACTGCAAATGATGCATATCTCTCACACAGAACCTAACATACACATACACAAAGGGGCAAAGCTAAATTAAACAGATGTTGGGACTGGGGCTTAATATCACCATTCTTAAAAAACATTAATATCTTCATAACTGAAAGAAAAATAGCAAATCCTTCCGGAACCCATATTATCAGCCTGGACACTACAATGAGTCCAGAGCATTCCAAACACCCTGACAAATTCTTCTGAGGTTTAACTGAGAGAGAAGAAAAACAAAACGTAACAGTAATTGTATGTCAAAGTTGTACCCACATAGACAGCTTTCATGTTCAGTCTTGTATAGCTTTAGAGGAGTGTCTATGACAAGAAATCATTAATGACTCATGACTTAGGTCTTCATTAACTACAACACAGCCATTAAAGTGAACCAGAGACGAAGCACCCTCATGTATTTTACCATATATATCAGTGGGAACATTAGAGAAAACACGTACCTCTGTCTCATTCTTCACCGTTAAGTTAGCTTGTTATCAGCCCTGATAAAATCACTGACTGAGCATTCATTCTGGCTTTGCTATAAGGACTCAGCTATAATGATTCCTGAGCAGAGCCAGAAGGGGGCAGGCTTGGGCTTGAAAAGACATCAGAGAAGACAGACTCAGCTATAATGATTACTGAGCAAAGCCAGACTGAATGCTCAGTCTGGGATTTTATCACGGCTGTTAACAAGCAAGCTGAACAGAAAAGAATGAAACAGAGAGCAGGGTAGGTGTTTTCTGTAATGTTCCCATTGATATTTATGGTAAAATACATGACAGTGCTTCATCTCTGCTTCACTTAAAGGAGGATGCAGCCAGTAGAACTGAATAAAGAGGAAGCTCGTAGACGTCATGGCTCCAATGGAAACTCTGGCATGGATCAAAAGGTCACACACTTATATGCAGTACTGTACGTTTTCGACACTTGTGAAAAAAATTCAAAAACCGTGATAAAAAAAAAAACCTAAATAAAATCAATATTTGGCATGACTACCTTAAAACAGAAATATTCTACTGTAGAGAAAGTTAACAGACAAAGGGAATAGGTGCCTGTATATATATTTTGGTCCAGGAGCATTCTCAGTGCGTACATATCATATAGTGCCGCTGCTGCGGAGTTGGGCGCAAAGGAATTGATAGTAAAAATATTGGTAATTTAATTTACCAATATTTTACTATAGACAACATTGGTGCCTATTCTCACTTAAACTCCCTTTAGTGCCTTAAACGAATTCCCCTTCCTAGGGCCTAAAACTACCCCATCCCACTTAACTAACAAACACACACACACGCACGCACGCACGCACGCACGCGCGCACACACACACACCTGACATTTGTAGCCAAACTTAGAATGATTACCGATACTTGTCATTGCCAAGCTGTGCACCAAAATAACCTTCTTCATTATCTGTGCCATTTGGGAATGCCAGCAATCTGGCAACAATTAGTTGACTGTGTGTTGCTGCTGTGTTATGATTCCAGGAATGCATGAGTGTAGGAGGAGCAGGATGAAAATAATTAGCTGAGGCAGGATCTCTACATTTTATGTACTAGCCTATGCTGTCACCTATTACGCCCTCTCCATAGTATCTAAAGCTAAATAAAGTAATGCTTTGGATGGAGTTGAATTTTTGATGAGATTTTTACCACTTTCTGATATTACCAAGGTAAAATAATCTTGATGAACAATGTCATTCTCCTACTGTTGAGTAAGATGTTTTTAAATTCTTTAATCCTAGCTAAATGATATTTTTGTATTCATTTGTAAATTATTTGTAGTTTAATTATGTAATATAATAATGCTCTGTGTAATGCACAAATAAGGCAATTATTGAGGCAAGTAGTATATAAAACTATATCCTAGAAAGCATTGTACAAAGGTTAAACTCTGCGGATAAACATCCACCGTTGAACAGTAAGATAGTGTATTAAAATCTAGGCTAACAGACACAGGGAATAGGAAAACACTGCTATTTAAGGAAACAGTTTGTTACAGTAATTTGTGATTTCTAAAGGAGAGGTGGAAGTACAAACACAAGCAAGATTGCGCCACAGAAGTCTTTAATGCTTAAGTGACCCCTCTGAACCTCCTGTGGTAAATTCTTCAAGAAATACTAGATAAAAACAAGGTTGTACCCACACCCATATCAAGACAATCTCTCGTGTATTAAGTTCCCAGCACAGCAAGATATTTGCAGTTAAGCTGCTTTAAAGTGTTATTTGCCTCATTCACACAGCATAATGACACAAACAAGGTAAAATCGCTTATTTATTGGGTTTGAAGGTGGGTGAGAGACACGCAGAGCCTGCTAAAAGCTAGCTATCACTTTTCTTCACATTACTATGTAAGTTTAGACTGTTACAAGAGAAACAGATTGGTAAATTGTTTTTATAATCCTCCCCTCTAACTTTGCTTGAAAAAAAAAATACTGTATTTACTTTAACAGAATATTCCTTTTCTTTACCTAAGAAAGGCTCTACGCTATGATCACCGGTGAATGCTATGTGTGCCCCTTTACATCTTACAATGGTAACTGCAGACCCCCCAAGGCCTGTGACAGATTCATCATCAGTATAATTCCCAAGATAGGTTTCATCATCACTTGCTAGCTAATCTCTTTAGTATATTCAAATATCCACAGGAGACTAAGCACCCAGTTCTATATACATACTGCCTCTTTTATCTGCCTAGGTCATTAAAATTGGTTATATCAGACAATAAAACCATAATCCATGAACATGAAACTTTACATAAAGACCTACATTAGATTATCAAGTGTGCCACCCTTGTCTGTGTTGTTGAGCTACTTTACTCAGACATGACAATGAGTTGATATTTTGTAGGCATAGATTTCAGTGCCAACTATATCTGAATGCAGTGCCATATTGTCAGATGTGTACTGTCTCTTTTCTCGTCACTCTAGCAAGTGGAGCATGTAAAAACTAAAAAGGGTTTAAAATATACCAATGGACATCCATTCTGCCCGCCTAAGTCTTGCAACATCATGCTAGGGCACTACCAATCCAATGCTATCTCTGTTAATTGAGGATATACAGTGTGTATGCTACTGTGAAATTCTTCATAGATACATCCCACATTTTGGCTTTGCTTTTTGACACAATTTGTACCATCCCTTCAAACCCTTTCTGTATCAGCACTAACAGACCACTGAAGAAGCTTTCTCAACAGAATATCAAGTTGCGCACAGAGGGTTGTAACCAATAGGGAATCAGAATCAATTATTTCGCCAAGTCCAACTGGGGTTGCACCCAAAATTATTTTGGACTCATACAGGGTCAGTGATGGTACAGTAGATCAGCAACCATTAAGGAAATGACCATATGTAGGCATATACACAATGGAAGAGCCTAGAAGAAGGTCCAGAGGGGGTCATCTGGGTGCTATGAAAGCGGAGAAGCCACATTCCTTGCAGCACTCAAGGAAATGGAAACATTTTACAGATCCTGATATTTTACCCTCCACAGAACCCCACCTAGAATGCCATATATGATGGGTCCTCAGTTAATGCTAATATTATGATTTTAAAAGTGCCAACATACAGTATTTTTGTAGCACTCAAATAAATATTCCATGAACAGAAACCTAAGTGTATGTAAATCAGGTCTTTTCACTCTACTGCATTTAACTGTTGTGTCTGCAACCTCTTCACGATAAAATACAAAAAAATATTTCAACACACCGTGAATAAAAAAAACTCAAAATAACAGAAGAGAAATACAAGAATAAGATATACTATATTTTTGCCCCCCACCCCAAAAATAGGAAGAGGGAATGTCTGTGCATCTTATGGGCAGAAAATACAGTAGGGCCAGCACCCAGTAAAGTGCTATGGCCACCTATGTGCATACTCATGTACATAACACGCCAGCGAGGATGGAGAGAGGCGTTACAGACAGGAAGAAGCGTACTATCCAGACGGATCTGCACTTCCACAAATCCTGCTTTCAACGCTGCACTGCACTGTACTCCAATTCAGAGGGTTCCTGTGGTGAGCTGATAGTTGGCCAAATCATTCTACTGGGCTCAGCTGCCACCGTACTCTGCAGGGCTCATGGTGGGGTGCGGAAGACAGCTTGGTGGGACCTGATGTCAGCCCTACGTCTGCAGAAAATGCACCTAGTTTCGAATTTTTTTTTCTGGTTTCCATCCCTCTAAACTTATTATGGTCAGGTGTCTAATGGAGCAAAACCTATGGTAAAACAACTGAAAGTGCTCTGGCCAATACAAGTCTGCAAACAGAATAAAAAGTATAATCAATGTATCACACATCCTGCAATGTACTTTCAGTAGTAGGGATGTATCAATCAGGTGCATATTCAAGGCAGATCAAGTTGATTCTAATTTCTTAAAGGGCTAGAGTTTTTTTTTTGTGCTCTTGCATGCATCCCACCACCAGCACAGCTGGGTGGATGACTATCTGTGTCCTGTTTATCCCAATGTATTAACACAAGTTTTGCACATAAAACAGAAACACATACTGTATATGAAGTGGTCTTGGGAATGCTTTATACTGGTAAAGAGCTGCTTAAGACGAGCATGGGGAGAAAAGTATTAACAACCTACACAGTGCTATAGTAATTGTCCCCTAAAATCTAACGCTACTGCCAAATTGCAATTTCTTGCTGTGCCGCTAATTTGATAAATTTCTCATCATTTAGGATGCCAGTTTCTAAATTATTTGATGCAAATGTTTCAATTATATCTAGATGACCTGCCAAATATATAACGACCTGTTTACACCAATACAAGCTCTCTCCTGCCCCCGTCATTCTTCTCCTTTAATGTTTTATATGTATATATTTAAATATATATACTGTACACATAGACAAATATGTTGCAGCCCACATGGGCTCACAAGCCATGTACATTTTGCTTTCACGACTCCTTGTTCTCTGGCTCCCATGTACTTGCAGCTTTTACCCCCCTCCTTTTGCCCATTTAATGGTTCTAACTTTATGCCATGTTCTCTCCCACTTTCAGCGTCGCTGAGCAAGGCTGACAGGCGGATTCCTTTGCTTTTCAAGGTATTAAAGCCACTTTCCCGCTCTGACAGCCTGCTCTCCTTTGCCACCGCAACGCTCCGGCTTCACACTTCTCCGGGCAGCCACTGTGTCTTGACAGACTATTGTCATTCCCCATCAACCTCTCCCTGCTCTCCCTCTCTCCCCCCTCAGCACGCATACCCACTTTCCAATCCAATGCAATTATTTTTTCTGACAAGCTATCCATCAACTCACCCTTTAAAAGCACTTTCTGCTGATATCCATTCTTAAATCCCCTTGCTTTTTTTATAGGGCTTGCATGAGAGAATATGATATCAGACATTCAAACCACCAAACCATGTAAATTTACTTTGTTCTCTGCTATGTTCCCAATTTCACGTCCAATTTTTCGGTACATTATGCGTAGTTGTTGTGCCTAATATGATGTTGTCAAATCCCATTAAAGTTCACTGCATGGCGTGGCTTTAAAAACAGGTTACAATTTGCATTCTATAAAAGAACGGGAGACGGCTGAGTCTGAAGTCAGAGCGAATCTTATTAAAATGATCTGCTCAATTGTTACATTTGCAGATGAAGTAATTTTGAGGCATTAGCGGAGACACGTATGAGAATGTCATTCCACCGACGATGACAATGAAAGCAAAAGGAATCTATCTGTGAAACTCAATAATGCAGCTTGTGCTAGGGACATAAATTTGATGGTAATCTGAGGAAATGAATAAGGACCATTCAACTTTGAGGAGGAATTACCTTTTCTACTTAATAATTTTCTTGCATTTCAGCCTGGCCTACATCTAGGCAGCCCCGCCACAATGATTCTCTTTCAAGAAGCTTAGTATTCCTCTAGGGGCAGGAATATCCCAAGAGAAGAGCAGAATAAGCAGTTATTAGCATTAAACTGAACTGCCCCGCTTAGCATCGGAACTGTAATAGTGTGGACGAGCTCAGCCATAAAACTGCTTCTTCACCTACTGAAAACTCTGCTGTGGATTGCTGACATCATTTTCCCAAGACCTAAAATAACTACTGAAAAATAAACAGTGTTAAACCTTGGCAAAAGGTGTCTGACACATTAAACTATGTAAATAATCATTGAATTTCATCTAGAGAATTTGAATCGCCAGTCCCAGATTCTGAGTATTGTATGGGTGTGTAAATAAAAAGCATACTAATTATGATAATTTTCAAAGTTTATTACTAGGAATGGGTATTGAGATACAAATAATTCCAAGTAGGGATATGCAAATTTCATAATTTCCCCCAAGGTGGCATTTGATTGGTCTATTTTCAAGCTGCATACATTTGCATAGGACATTTACATAATCCTGCATCATCTCATAATCCTGTGAATCTCTTTGACCACCGTTATTCATTACCTCATGTTTTCTTATTGAGAGAGATTTGCTTGCACAAATCCATATTTAGAGACAAATTATCTGGCATTTAAAAAAAAACATACTTTCAATATGGCAATACAATAAAAGATTTCAATAAAAACTTAAAGATTTATTAGGTTGTGAATTGAATAGGAATACCAATCGTCATGTTTATCTTTTTAAATGTATTGATCTCTCAAAAGATATTTGGTACCAAAGATGTTCAAAATGTCTTGTCTTCACTTAGATTGCCTTTCTATGGCTACGATGCAGTAATTTACAGTAAAGTTGCCATGCACAGGCAGCACATTGCTTTTGTGCACTTTCTTTTCTGTTGTGATGTTTTGTTAAAATAAAATTACAACTGAAGAAAATGTATTCAGCACTGCGTAATATGTTGGCGCTTTATAAATACAATAAACAAATAAAATAAAAAATAAATATTAAAAATGAATTACATGATCGCATACAAAGTGCCAAAGATGCAGCCACTAGGGGGACCTCAGTAGGCAGTAGCAGTGTTAGGGAGTCGTGCCCAAGGTCTCCTTACTGAATAAGTGCTGGCTTACTAAACAGGAAGACAGCCAAGATTCAATCCCTAGTCTCCTGTGTCAGAGTTAGAGCCCTTTACCAGTACACTATCCAGCCATTAGCCATATCCCATACAATCCCAGGGATCATTTTATTCAATGAATCAAGGATGCCATTATTTTCATTTTTGCCTTCCATATCCTTATAAAACCCCCACTTAAAACACACACATTGGCCTCAATTCACTAAGCAATTTAGACTAGTCTACTGATGGTTTTTAGTCCACAAGGATCACCAGCACATCACCAGTTTACAGCACACCTTTTATTGTGCCAGTCTCCACAATAATCCAACAACTGTTTTGGGGGCCACGAAGGGTCCCCCTTTATCAAGGCATGGGGTTAACCACATGCCTTGATATAGGGGGACCCTGCGTGGCCCAAAAAACAATTGTTGGATTATTGTGGAGACTGGCACAATAAAAGGTGTGCTGGTGCTGTAAACTGGTGGTGTGCTGGTGATCCTTGTGGACTGACTTGAATGTGGTACTGCCTATACCACTTCACCAAGCACCCCCCCCCCCCCCCCTAAAATCTGATGATGGAAGGTGTGCCTTCCTCATTCTGGAAACATTGTACTGATGGTTTTTAGTCTACTGATGGTTTGGTGTAAATCAGTTGCATCAAAAGGGAATTCACCAATAATTACCAAATGTTTTAGACCTGTTTTTAGACCTGGTCTAAAACATTCGGTAATTAGGTCGCTAAAGCAGGGGAAATGATCAAAAGATGCTATTCACAAACAAGAAGCTGTGACTGACATCCTTCTTTGATGAGCTCTCCTCTGGATACAATTAAACTTCTGCGTAATTAATTCAAAAGGTCTACGTCTAAAATACTTCACAGAATTACTTTACCGACAGAAATCAGCTGGTCTAATCTCTGTCAGAAAAAGTGGGTGTGGTTACTCCTGGTTTGCTTTGTGAATTGCATATTTTGATAATTTCCCCTGCTTTACCGACCTAATTACCAAATGTTTTAGACCAGGTCTAAAACACAGGTCTAAAACATTACACCAAACCATCAGTACACTAAAAACCACCAGTAGACTAGTCTAAACTGCTTAGTGAATTGAGGCCATTATTAGGAGAAGGTGATTACCTGTAGATCTATGCCCCTGCCCCCCACCAAAAAAAATAATTAAATAACTGCATCATTTTTCCTCTCTTGGCTGAGAATCTTCTGAAACCAGACTACCATGTCATCATAGCGTATTAGCCTTTTGCAGTGTCCAGGGAGAGTGGCACAGTTCCTGCTGCCATTCGTTCACCCTACTATTGTTCCTTATCGGAGGGGGCATGACTACATAACACCCTCCTAAATAAGATCTTGGGAAGCTGCATGGGAGGATATGTGAAAGATGATTGGTTTGGCCTGCAAGATAATGAATGGGAGAGAGTGCTAGGAGGAGCAGTCAAATGATCCACTTATAAGGAAAGGTGCACGCAACATCAAATTGTGGAAGACAAGTATAAAGGAAAAGATTGTAAAGTAAGCAGAGCAACGGTGTCTTAAAAGGAACCCAAGGTGAGCGACATATGGAGTCTGGCATATTTATTTACTTTTAAACAATACAAGTTGCCTGGCAGTCCTGTTCATATGTATGATCAGTAGTGTCTGAATCACACATCTGAAACAAGGAGTCAGATTTGAGTCAAACACATTGAAGTATTAGAGACAGAGTATCAGCAGGACAGCCAGGCACTGTGCATTATTTAAAAGGAAATAAATACAGTGGGTTGCAAAAGTATTCGCCCCCTTGAAGTTTTCCACATTTTGTCATATTACTGCCACAAACATGAATCAATTTTATTGGAATTCCACGTGAAAGACCAATACAAAGTGGTGTACACGTGAGAAGTGGAACGAAAATCATACATGATTCCAAACATTTTTTACAAATAAATAACTGCAAAGTGGTGTGTGCATAATTATTCGCCCCCCCTTTGATCTAAATGCAGTCAGTTGCCTATAGACATTGCCTGATGAGTGCTAATGACTAAATAGAGTGCACCTGTGTGTAATCTAATGTCAGTACAAATACAGCTGCTCTGTGAGGGCCTCAGAGGTTGTCTAAGAGAATATTGGGAGCAACAACACCGTGAAGTCCAAAGAACACACAAGACAGGTCAGGGATAAAGTTATTGAGAAATTTAAAGCAGGCTTAGGCTACAAAAAGATTTCCAAAGCCTTGAACATCCCACGGAGCACTGTTCAAGCGATCATTGAGAAATGGAAGGAGTATGGCACAACTGTACACCTACCAAGACAAGGCCATCCCCCTAAACTCACAGGCCGAACAAGGAGAGCTCTGATCAGAAATGCAGTCAAGAGGCCCATGGTGACTCTGGATGAGCTGCAGAGATCTCAGCTCAGGTGGGAGACTCGGCCCATGGGACAACTATTAGTCATGCACTGTACAAAGTTGGCCTTTATGGAAGAGTGGCAAGAAGAAAGGCATTGTTAACAGAAAGCATAAGAAGTCCCGTTTGCAGTTTGCCACAAGCCATGTGGGGGACACAGCAACCATGTGGAAGAAGGTGCTCTGGTCAGATGAGACCAAAATGGAACTTTTTTGCCAAAATGCAAAACGCTTTGTGTGGCAGAAAACTAACACTGCACATCACTTTGAACACACCATCCCCACTGTCAAATATGGTGGTGGCAGCATCATGCTCGTGGGGTGCATCTCTTCAGCAAGGACAGGGAAGCTAGTCAGAGTTGATGGGATGATGGATGGAGCCAAATACAGGGCAAACTCGGAAGAAAACCTCTTGGAGACTGCAAAAGACTTGAGAGTGGGGCAGAGGTTCACCTTCCAGCAGGACAATGACCCTAAACATAAAGCCAGGGCAACAATGGAATGGTTTAAAACAAAACATATCTATGTGTTAGAATGGCCCAGTCAAAGTCCAGAGCTAAATCCAATCGAGAATATGTGGCAAGATCTGAAAACTGCTGTTCACAAACGCTGTCCATCTAATCTGACTGAGCTGGAGCTGTTTTGCAAAGAAGAATGGGCAAGGATTTCAGTCTCTAGATGTGCAAAGCTGGTAGAGACATACCCTAAAAGACTGGCAGCTGTAATTGCAGCAAAAGGTGGTTCTACAAAGTATTGACTCAGGGGGCCAAATAATTACGCACACCCCACTTTGCAGTTATTTATTTGAAAAAAAAATGTTTGGAATGATGTATGATTTTTGATTCATTTCTCACATGTAAACCACTTTGTATTGGTCTTTCACGTGGAATTCCAATAAAATTGATGCATGTTTGTGGCAGTAATGTGACAAAATGTGGAAAACTTCAAGGGGGCCAAATACTTTTGCAAGCCACTGTATGTCAGCCTCCGTATGTCTCTCTCTTCTGGTTCCCTTTATGGGAGGTAGGGAGAGGTAGGATGAGGTAGATAAAAAAAAATCTGGACACATATAGTAGTTTAACCACTTCAGGACCAGCACCCTCTGCCCCCTTGAGGACCAGAGGGGGCTGGTCCCGTAAACCGCCGCTTCCCGACGAATCGCCGCTAAAATCCGCCACTCCCGCTGGGCACGTCGCTCTGTCCCCGCTGCAGGCTGCTCTCTCTGCCGTCGGTATGACGGCAGAGCGCTGTGCGCCGGTGAGGAGCCGCTTTCATTGGCTCCTGACCCTGTCACCCCATGTAAGCCAATAGGAACGGCTTACATGAATGATAGGGCCAGGAAAGCGGCTCCTGCCCAGTGCACAGTGCTCTGCCGTCATAGAGGCGTCAGGGCAGCACATTTCCGCGCAGACCGAGCGGGGACAGCGGCAGAGACGGGCAGGGGCGCGCGGTCAATGGGACGTAGAGTTTACGTCCGGTCAGAACCGCAGCGCCCCCTGCCAGTCGTAGATTTATACTGCGGCGGTCCGCAATAGGTTAACAATTTTGTTAACAACAAAACTTAATGGCTAACTAAACAATAATAAAAAAGACAGAGGTTATTATGCCAGGCTTGGTCTTAATGTCTTAATGGACTGGGGAGGTCTCAGGGTTACATCTTTACTTTTTTTTTTAATTGTGCTTAAATAAATCTTACCTCAAAGGTTAAATACTTACTTAACTGGCCATAATTTCTACTTGCAGTTGAGCGCCCTTCCACCCTCAGAATTGAGGCCGTGGTGGGATTCTTTCAAAATCTCTTCTCAGGCTCAGGTTGCGCCCACCTGCGTTTCTGCAGCCCATCCCCACTTTGGCAGCTGCAGCCTCATTGGTGGCTGCCGAGCTTAGGGGTGGACTGTGGCAACTCAGGTGGAGATCTCCAAGGAGCTTCGGCAGACTTCCAGAACATGGCTGTGACTGCATTCCTGAGGAGGGGACGGAGTGTCGCCTGTGTCCCAAGAATGTTGGATTAGGTAACTATTTAGTGCTGATACCCTCCTGATTACGCAACTCTGTCTTTTTATACTGGAGGTACTTTTTGAGGGAGTCAATATTATGTTAATTTACTGCAGGAAATATTATACTGTTTCTCAGTACAGTGTTTAATAAACTATTAAAATGCAACGCAGGATGTGACAAATATAAAGCTCTTCCTGGGAAGCTGGCAGCACAGAATGAAACATGATGCTCTACATTCAATTTATTTTAACAAGGAAGTTCTGTAATGCTCAGCAAAATTGTCTGCATCTCACATATGTATTATGAGATAATGTCAAGAGAAAGTAGATGATTGTGACCTTACTTTATTGTATAGGATTAAGATATCATTAGTCGGGATTGTAAACAATTTGGTAGGTAGAAGAAAAGAGAAAACAATTATTTAAATGTTAAACATGAAGCATTTAATGGTAGTGTAAACTACTGCATTTTTCTTGTTATTCCAGCCTGTATGGTCATGCTTGTAAGATATCAACATAAATCATTATGATTAGGTTCATGAAAACTGGGGGTGTAGTGTCCTTACAGATCAGATATTAGCATTATTCTTTAACCTAAGCCTCGAAATTGAAACATGAGAACTAATTGACAGTTCCCCTATGTGTAAACCAGCCTCTGTGTTCAACCTAAAAGATACATACAGTTAAGACACACATTATAACTAAAGGTTTACCTACAAGTAGTGATATTTCTGTAAAAATAATTCAGCCTTAGGGCTTGTGAACAGTGGTGTATAGAGATTGCAACTGAACCGGGACCCCTGTACCAGAGGGGCTCTCCTTCATCCATCTTATTAGCTTTACATTAGTAGTGCTATGCTGGTAATGAACACCTCTATATGTGCACTCCATAGTGGTAATCCCTAACAAACTGTTTATTTACTATGATTACACCTCTGTGACACTGCAGCTGTCCTTGGTAGGCTTTGAGGCTGTTGGGGCCACATGCAAAACTCACACAGGGGCCCCAAGCTCCTTTGTTACGTCACTGCTTGTGAATACTATCCAATATACAGTAGATAGCTATGCATTTTGCAACAAAGCATGGTACTTGCATTGCTCTCAATTTCACTACTGATGGGACAATGCTGGCTACAGACAGAAAATGCATGCAGCAGTGCAAAAGTGACAATATCAGACAGTACCGTCCTTGCATATTGCACAGTATATTAGTTGACATAATTTGCACAACAACCTGTACGTAAATACTCTTACAACTGTAAATGTATGTGTGATCACTTTTATGTTTTCTCAAGGGTTTGTGTGACTATTTTACTGTCTAAGCTATATTCAATTAATCACAGCAACATTTTGGGGGACTCAAAGGTGGGGGAGTGCTCCTTACCTGCTTAACAGTGGAAAAAGAATTGTGAGAAGGAGAATATTTTTTAGAAAATGGTCCCCTTTGAGAGCATAAACCACTACACTCATACTGAATACTGGGGGGAGGCTTCCCAAAGGATGTGTAAAATGATTAAAAATAGTTAAAAAGTCAAGAAAAACTCGAAGCTCCGAGTAAATTCACTTTTACCTTGAGACCCTGTTTTATTGACCTGAGGATAGATGTCCGTGTAATGCGTTGTCTAGTGTTTTTAGCTAAATTATTTTTGTATCTTATATCAGTCCTCATCTTGAGGTAAGTTTTTCTTGTCTTTTAAACTGTTTTTAATAATTTTCAACATTCTTTGGGGCGCCTCCCTTCCAGTATTACAACTCCAACCACCCATGGGGTTTGATTCTAAAATTTGCCTTTTACTATCCCCCTTTTTTTTAGAGTGTAACCTAACCACACAGAAGCAAGTCAACCCTCTCTTGGTGGTCAGAGACACCACCTTCAAGTAAAAATCTGTGGTTACTGATCTGCAACCCGATTTTGTGAGTACCCTATTTGTTTTATTTTCTTTGTTTTATATACTACACCAATCTTACAAAAAAGGCTACTAGTCTAAAGATGAACATTATAGTTTATGGTTGTGTGTCATATGGCTTGATCCCATGAAACACCAGTGTTGTCTGGAACACAGTTTGTGAACCACTGCCCCAAACAACAACCATTTGTTATTAAACAATGCAACACTGTTCACCACGTTGATTTAAACTAAAGAACAAAAAAAACAAAGGATTATTAGACTAAGAAAAAAGGGGCTGGAAATACTACACTTTTAGTCATTCTTCTACAATACTAAAAAAAAACCCTGTAAAGTACTATGTGATTATGCTAGTTGTAAAGGGGTTAAATACAGTTATCATGGGGCAAGCCTGTCATGCAGTTGCTGTGCAGTGTCAGCCATAACCTCCCTAGATGGTTCTGTAATGAGCAGCTCCTGTTTATCATTCCCTGCGTATGATTTATGCCCTAAATGAGTGAAATGAAGGCACGGTGACCAACTCAATAACAGCAACAGCTGCCAAATATTCATTTAGCTGAATGAGTTTAGCAAAGTTTCAGCAGATTGCTTTCACAAGGCTTAGTTCAACAAAAGGAAGCATAATAAATGAGCTAATATCGGCGTGTGTCTGGCTCCGCTAATGAATATCAAATTGCACAGAAACCCGTATAAATCATCATTATCTGGAATTTTAATTGAACTTGCAATTAAACATGACAAATTTTATATACACTAAACCTTTAATTTATACTTTCAAACAAGGGATAATTCATCATTTTTTAGTATTTCATAGTTAATTTCCCCAATATGGGCACTTCTAATTAACAGGGACAGACGGTAAAAGGGAGGAGGTGGCCCTCCTTCTCAATGACGTTTCCAAACAGCAAACTAGTAAACTTAACAAAACAAGGGTATTTTGTGGAAGGCATACAGCCCACAGTCCATCATCTGTGCACTCCCTAAAATGAAGAAGTAATCGCCACACAACTAATGCAAAGGGCATTAGGCAGACAGGTCTCGAATAACCAGGGCATCATTTGAGAACATTTTAACTCTTCACCTGTGGGAACCCATAAACAGATAATGAAAAGCTATGTAAACTGCAGGCATCAGTTTTAAGTCCCCTGAAGACTGAAGGGGCGTAAACGTTATAAATACGTACAACTTATGAATGCTTGACAGTCAATTAATCAAAGTATTTTTTCATCAAGAAAGCTATAATCTCCAGTGCCAAAGAGCTATAAGGCTATTCATACAATGCAATATTTTATTTCAGAAATGTTATGCTGGGGATACACGGTACGTTTCTGTACCGTGTATCGACCAGCTGATCCGGCCAGCTGATAATATTCAGCTGGTCCGATCACGCTGCTCGACCCTCGCCCACTCGATCCCCACCGGGGGACAATGGCGGGGAATCGAGCAGCTGATAAGGAGCGCCGGCGGGGACGAGTGGTAATCGATCCGCGCGGATGAGCGGGGATGCGGTGGGAGTCGATCCTGCGGCTAATCGGCCGCCGGATCGACCCGTGTATTTGCAGCATAAGAAGCAAGATGTGTCTCCGTCTAGTTTGGGAGACTGTGCAGAATTACTGACAGCTTCAGAGTTTCAAACAGAACTGGGTACAGCACCATGTTAACCATACGTTAAAGTCAAGAGTGTAAAGTAAGGATAATACCCTGCATTAGCTAGCTAGTTGAAAAAATGAGTGGTAATGGTATGATCCCTACTCTAAATCTTCTGCTGCAATTTCAAACACTACAATCACAAAGATTGATTTAGTTGACCTCCCATAAACAAATTTTTGCACGGTGTTGAGGGAGATTTTGAGCCCGCTAAAAGAAAGGGCCTGGTTGCCAGTACACATACTGTTCTTGGGCCTATTTTAAAATAATTTCCAGGGACACTTTACTTCTGACATCTATAATTGTTATTCTAAATGCCATCTTGGATGATGTCAGAGTGTGGTGCTCTGAGATCATCGAAGATTGGATTTAGAATAACAATTGTTGAGATGTTGAGCATATGTCTATACGAATCATTGTGGTCATGTAGCATCTGTAGCATCTCTAGACTCCTGTGTTCTATCCCTGACAAAGTTATAATCTGTATGGAGTTTGCTTGGTCTTCCTCCAGGTATTCCAATATTATCCATCCCAGAAAAAAATTCAAGGGTTAATTGCTTTCCACCACTCTCCAACCCTTCAAAACCTCTAAAGGGGGCCACTAACCATACAATTCAATGAAAGATCGTTAATTTCCAATCATTTGTATGATCAATCGGAAAAAACTGTTTGGGACCACTATTGGATGGAAATCTCCTAACCAATTCAATCAGATTAAAGGAATTGATCCGAGAATCGGTTTGGATTAGTTAGGAGATTTTCATTTGTTAGTTGTCCCGAACAATCATTTCTGATCAATCATACAAATGATTGGAAAAGAACGATAGTTTGGTGAATTGTATCGGTAGTGGGAACCTTAAGAGAAGTTAAGGTAGTGTGTGGTAAGAACTTTAGTAGTGGCATTTAAAGCTGGTTCTATGTATGGAATGACTGTCATGCTAAGGGTGGTAATTAAAGGCTTATTCTTCTTTAGATACTGGCATGGAGCATGCTGTTGATCATGGCACTCTGCTCCAGTGATATCTTATCACTCATCCTTTTTCCTTCTTTGCAGGTACATCCATCATGAGATATCACTTCCATTTATATATTTTATGTCACTTCTATCATATGAATATGAATGACTTGAGCGGGCACATGTCATGTGAGCAGGAAATACACAGTAGCATGCAACATGCTGATCTTTGCAGATGGTGGTGGTAAAGGTATAAGATGGTGTAAACTGTGAGAAAGGATAGAGCAAGGTGAGAAAAAGAACAGACATTTGATAAGACTAATGTGGGGATAGTAAAGAAATGAGTTATGAAGAGTAGCAAAGAAAAAACAATCATTAGCACATTGAGGTGTTGGATCCAGACTGAATGTAGATGGGTAGATATGGAGACAAGACTATGTGCAAGGGACACCTCTCTTTTAAACCAGATCTACTGAACTGCATGAACTGAACAATGTGTTCTTTAGTCAACACTAGCAGACTAGTGTCTACATGGAGACATGATTGTACTAAGCAGAATTTCATTATAAATGCTTATCACATTGCTTTGTCTTACAAATCCACACTCGCTGTAATTTTTTAAGCTGATTCTGTCTCACTGAATTCCAGTTAAAGCTTGTCTTAAATTATCAGGTCTCTGCAGAGAGATCAGCTTCCTCTCACTTACAAACCTGTCAGTAATAATCGTACTTCCAAGGCTCCATCTCGTTGAGACTTCAGCAGACATAGAGGTCATAGAAGTCAGCTGTCACCAGCTCTCCCACAAGTCACAACCCTAGTTCACCAGGATCCAGACCTGCAGTAGTTAGTAGTATTGATAAGGGGGTGCATCTTAATGCTGCTACTTTTCAGGACAAGATGTATATTATATTTTCACATAATCAAAATACATTTCTAAAGCTAAAATTATAATTAAAGTTTTTTTTTTTTTGTAGATCTGAAACATATTGTATTTGCAATAATGATTTCAGTGGCGTAACAATAGGGGCTGCAGCACCTGCACCCGCGGGGACCTGGGGCCACTCTGGGGCCCGCGTAGGGCCTTTTTGGGGGACAGGAGAGGTCACAGCATGAGGGGAGAACATTGGCCACCACATCGGCGGGGAGGGGGGCACTCCCTCCCCCCCCCAACCTTGGGCTCTCCCCTCAGCGCGTTCCCATCCTGCATTGAATAAGTGGCAGCGGCAGCAGGAACACAGGCTTACCTCTGTGTTCCACCGCTGAGGTCATAAAAATGATAAAGAGGAGTAGCGAGTAGCACTTAGAGATTGGACCTCAGCGGTGGAACACAGTGGTATGCCTGTGTTCCTGCTGCCGCTGCCACTTATTCAATGCAGGATAGGAACGCTCTGAGGGGAGAGCCCAAGGTGAGGGGGGGAGTGGGCCCCCTCCTCACCGATGTGGGGGTCGATGCTCTTCCCTCATGCTGTGACCCCTCCTGGCCCCCAAAACAGCCCTGAGTTGGCCCCGGAGGGTCATGATTTTCACAGGGGGGCCCAGTGATTTCTAGGTACGCCCCTGAATGGTTTTTAATATTTATACATTTCTCGGTTTATAGAAATATGTACATGAGTAAAATACAGTTAGTTGCCTTACTGTAACTTTTTTAATACTTCAGTCAGCTGTGCATTATAAATATTATGTATTCAATATTCAAAGTACTACTTGTACTAATAACAGATAATGTTATTTGAGTACATTGACAGCATTGCATTAGATCTAGACTCATTCTGTTGCTGAAGTTGCAACAATTAGAACAGAAGGCGGCACATCACTGACTTGAACTTGTGTTCTAGCTGAGTGTATGTGTAGCATGTTACAGGACAAGCTATTGATCAGGTGTGTTAATCAGAATTCTTTAGCTCCAAAGGGGCTGAATGTAGTGGAAGCTGCAATGGATTGTATATAGATATGACTATGTAAAAGTAGAATCTCAATAAGGATTTTCACAGAGTGGACTTTACTGTATGTAAATTGTAAGCTCTCAAGGGCAGGGATCTCCTCCTAGAGTTTCTTGTTCTGCTGTACTTTATCATATGAACATGTACCAGCATTGGCGATGTCTCAAACCACATTAGGGATGAGCTTCAGAATTCTGCAGAGTTCCGATTTCGAGTTTTCGATCCAGAAATCAGTATGCGGAAATTGAAATTCCACTGAAATACAGCAGGAAATCAAACAAAACCACCCATCTTGCATTATACAGTATGTAAACCAAAATAATAAGCAAAAATATAAAACAAAACAGAAAACAAATTACCATATAGTTTTCTTATATATATTTGCTGATTGTTTTGCTTTATTTTCTGTATAATGCAAGATGGATGGTTTTATTTGATTTCCTGAAGACATTTGATGAGTTAAGAGTAACTCCTCCCAAGTGGGAGTGGGGACAATATGTACTTCCTAGAAAGCAGACTAATCGTGGTGTTCATTGGCGACACACCTGATGAAGGGCTTTTCCTGTAACATGTATTGTGCTAAACATGCAACTAACCAGAACACAAGTTTGAGCCAGTGGTCTTCTGTTATAATTGTTGCACTTA
The DNA here is from genome assembly GCF_040937935.1 of Hyperolius riggenbachi. Classification (NCBI taxonomy): domain Eukaryota; kingdom Metazoa; phylum Chordata; class Amphibia; order Anura; family Hyperoliidae; genus Hyperolius; species Hyperolius riggenbachi. Next base: position 186,591,911 of record NC_090655.1, on the reverse strand, counting down.
GAAGTGGTGTATCTGTGACAAGAATTGACAAAGGTCAGCTCACCCTTGCCATGGGTGGCAAGGGTGAGTTATTGTCTATTATGTAGCCAAAGTTACTTTATGTGCTCAGGAACACTTCTATACACCATTGTCAGTAGCAGGAAAAATGGGCACTGACTGAGGGTGGCGAAAAGGCGCCGCCATAAACTGCATAGAATGCAATTATCGTTAATACGGCGAAAAAAGGCGGCGCGATAAATGTTGTTACTGACATTAGAACATAAAAGTTTTTGAAATAGGTTATCATTCTAGAAGCTTGCAACATTATAGTTTTCATCATATGATTTAGTTTGTATGTACAGATTTTACGTTATCAAAGATTGTATAGTTTCCATGTGTAAAAGGGCGTTTCTGCAGAGGGAGTGGTTAGGGTTAGTCACCACCAGGGGAAGTGGTTAGGGTTAGGCACCACCCGGGCAGCGGTTAGTTTTAGGAAACACCAGGGGGTGGTTAAGGTTAGGCACCACCAGGGGGGTGGTAAGGGTTAGGTACCACATGGGGGGTTAGGGTTAGGCACCACCGGGGGGGAGAGGTGGTTAAGGTTAGGCACCACCAGGGGAGTGGTTAGTTTTAGGCACCTCCAGCGGAGGGTTCTGTGTGAAAGTAGGGTTGGGTTGTTGAATTACATAACGATTTTTAACATTAATATCTTTTCGTTATTATTTCCCGTCTGTTTTTAAAGCAGTATTTATCGTTAACCAAGTTTGACAACGATGTTTATCATGTTTATCATTATCACATTTCGTTATCCAGCCAGGCCCTTTTTTCATGGCGCCCCATTTTCATTCACGCCCATTGTCTGTTAACACAATTAATGCAGTTAACACTGATGGGAGAGCTGGCAGGCAATTGGGTACACTGTTGCTGGCTGGCTTATAACACCCAGGAAAACTATGTGCTCAAGACCATAGACAAAGTCTAAATGGAAGTCACAGAGAGGCGAGTAATGTCTGGCACTATAGTTTTAATCATAGCTGAACATGTGATTGCAGCATAATAACATGCATAGCAAAAAGATTGTGCTTGATCAAAAATGTTAAAGTGGTATAATGACAGCAAAACAATCGTGGCTATACCTGGGTGTGGGGGAGATAGCAGGTGTGGGCGCCAATAGGTGCACGGCCTTACGCCGTTTCGTAGGGCAAACGCCAAGCTTCTTCTGAGGAGTGCACAAAGTATAGGAATCAGCAGCGGGGATAAATGTGCGTCTTGGACAAAGACGCACTTCCGGTCTGCTGTACTAGACCCACCCTCCCCATCTGATTGGCCCAACAGCTTTCTTCAATAGGCAGTGAGCGGTGGAATGCACAGTCATAAAAAAGGGTCACGTGTGTGCGTCACTGATGACGCTGCAGCAACGTGGAAAATGGCTGTGCATGTACGCTGTAAGCTGCACTGAGTTAAATACGCTGTGTAGGGCAGCAGTATTATAGTAGTAACCAAGGCAACCTGGAATGTCCCACCCCAGGCAAGCGTCAGGCATAGGACAAATGCAGGCTGTAATGGTATAGTGTGGGAGCATTATCGCACACAAAAGCTTATTAGCTTAAAAACCGTGCAGCCATGGATTGAAGGAAGGGGATAAAAGGGCCAAAACGTGGTGGGGAGGGGAAAGATGGGAAAGTGACTATGGTGTATCTGTGCGTGCAGGTGAGGTTAGTGAGAAAGAAAGAGTGAAAGTGAAGGAAAACAGAAGTGATGATACATTCTAATTAGGATTTAAACCCCAAAGGACAAATGCCTTAATGCGTAAGAGGGGAAGAAGAAATGGCCCCAGAATAGGGGTATTTGCCATGATGAGAACTAGTGGGCAACAAGAGGTGGCCTAGTTGGAAACTGGGTATAAGTGATACTAAGGATCTAAAAAGCAGGCAAGATCAACGTAGTCTTTGAGACCCAAAGCTCTAATAGCATTGGTGCGCAAAATCCATTTTTTTTCCTATCACCCCCTCTACGGGGGGTGTTGCAAATGTTGATACATGCAAAGGAAAAAAGATCAGGATTGTTTTGGTGAGCTGAGGACATGTGTTCAACTATCCTGGGACAACCTTTGCCCTTGGGTAGCTGTCGTACTTGTTCTAAAATGCATTCCTTGACCATTCTGGTCGTTTTACCAATCTAGAAACGTTGGCATGGACACCATAGTGCGTAGACTACGTATTTGGTTCTACATGTGGAAAAAAATGAGGTTTTACATTGTACTGGGCCAAGTTGAAAAGATCCACCAGTTTTCATCAAGTGGCAGGCTTTGCAAAAGCCGCACCTATGATTACCCGTGGATACGAATTCGCTCAGCCAAGTGCGCTGTGGATTTTCCCGGAAATCACTGTGTACCAAGACATCAACGATGGTGGGTGCTCTTTTAAAAGCTATCAGAGGTTGGGGAGGTAGACTGTTCTTCAAAACTGGGTCTTCATTCTTCAAGTAGAAGTGACCAGTTTTTGCTGAAAGCCCACTGGATTTGCTTGGCCATGGGGGAGAATTCAAAGGAGAAGACTCCCGTTCCTTTGGTCGATCTATTCCATTCCCTCCTTTTGACCAAGTCTGACCTATCCCTATTGATGGCTTTCTTAGTGGATTGATCTAAGCTGTGTTCATTGTAACCTCTGACGAGAAGTCTTTGCTTAAGGTCCTCTGCCTGGGTAAGAAATTCCTCCAATCTGGTGTTATTCCTGCGCAAGTGCAGGAATTGACCATATGGGAGGGATTCTGTAACATGCTTAGGGTGGTAGCTGTTAGAATGTAGGACAGTGTTAGAGGCTGTAGGCTTGCGATAGCCTTTAGTCACAATTCCTTCAGGTGTGACAACCAGTTCCAGGTCGAGAAAGCAAATGCTTGGTTTTCCATTCCATGGTAAAGTGCATGTTTACATCATTTTGATTCAGGTACTCCAAAAAGCACTCAAGGAGGGGTACGCCCCCTTACATCGTCCACATATCTGGACCACATCCTCAAAGCTGACCGATAGGGATTATTGGTGGAATGGATATAAACTTCCTCCCATGCACCTAAGAATAGATTTGCATTGTTGCCATCACCGTGCCCAAGACCTGCTGGTACCATGAGTCCCCAAATAGAAATGCGTTGTGTGTGAGGACGAACTCCAAGCACTCGCACACAAAAGCGTTATAGGGGATATCCTTTTTACCTCTATCCAGATACATCCTCTTGGCACCAATGCCGTCCGGATGTGGAATCCTAGAGGCTGGTAAAGGCTGGTAACGTCAATTGTCACCAACAGGTCTCCCTTGTACCACGATATGAACCTGAGGAACTCCAGGACATCAATTGTGTCGCTGAGATGGGAAGGGATAAGTGACAAAAGTTGGTCGGAGGATGTGGTCCAGGTATCTGGCGAGTCTTTCCGTGACCGATCCTTCCCCCAACGTTTTGGCCCTTTTATCCCCTTCCTTCAATCCATGGCTGCACGTTTTTTAAGCTAATAAGCTTTTGTGTGCGAGAATGCTCCCACACTATACCATTACAACCTGCATTTGTCCCATGCCTGATGCTTGCCTGGGGTGGGAAACGGCGTAAGGCCGTGCACCTATTGGCGCCCACACCTGCTGCCTCCCCCACACCCAGGTATAGCCACGATTGTTTTGCTGTCATTATACTACTTTGACATTTTTGATCAAGCACAATCTTTTTGCTATGCATGTTATTATGCTGCAATTTGCAATCACATGTTCACCTTTTTGCTATGATTAAAACTATAGTGCCAGACATTTCTCGCCTCTCTGTGACTGCAGTTAACACTGAACCCACAAATGAAGGCTAAAATGCTACCACGTACAAAAGAGCCTTTGTATAAACATGTATATTGTGAAAATAAAATACACACACACACACAGCATCATTAATGTTAAATAATATGTAAGGGACAGGCAAAAGTTCTGCCATCCAGAAGATGGATGGCAGGGTGCGTTAGTGTTTGCGCAGAAACAAATGAAGCAAAAAGCAAGAACATTTTCCCTCTCATTCTCTTGATCAGAACAGATCTGAGCAGTGAGACATGCGGTCCGTCGGGCACCATTTCATAAGCAAAATTCCCAAGGACTCCTTACTGAATAGGTACTGATCCCAACAGGATTTGCCTATGTCAAAGGCCCATAACTAGCACACTATCTAGCCACTATCACATTTCCACAGACCTTTGGTTGAGCCGATCCAGCAGCAGAAAAGCCAAGCTCACTGAGGGTCCCTGTATATTTTGCAGCGTGTGCATCTGCCCAGTTTCTTGTGCTCCTCACATCTTGGTTAGAAAGAAACAGGGATGGATATAGGGGTGGTAAAGCAGTAAGCAATAACGGTTTACTTGCTTGAAACAATAATGTTTTACTACCTGCCAATGATTCTTTCCCTAGAGCTAATTCAAGATTAAAGATCATAAATTGATCAAAAAATAATATGTGATTAAATCAGTTGTCGTAAGGTCAGTGGTATATTAATCATGTAGAATCAACTTGACATTGTCTAGAATATCTGTACCATGTAATTCATTGGCAGTGTTTATAATCTCTTCAGAAATAGTAACTAAGCACCCAGTCCCTAGTATAAATGTACCAAGCAGCTCAGGCAGCGGAGAATGAGCACAATGCGATAGTGTGTCTTGTGTGTCACTTCATATCACTTCCCACCCATTGGCTTTTCTTGTCTGATTAAATAGCGTGTTCACTGCAGAGTCTTGAACAAACTACCAGAAGCTTTTATTAGGCTCATTAGCATAACTTGATAAGTGATAGCATTTGATTTTGTGGCTTCCATGTTGGCACTCTAGCTCTACACTGATGTAATGCCACTGATTGGCTGTTTTTATTGCTGACACATTTTCGCGTGTTTTTTTCTGCAGAATTAAAGCATTCAGTGCGTCGTGCTGGAGGAAGGGGATGCTGGATGTTAAAGGAAGTGACAGGGGTGCTCACACAAGCCATTTGCAGCGAGCTGCCAGGATCCTAATTTGAGGGTGTGTTAGTGTTTGTGCAGAAACAAATGAAGCAAAAAGCAAGAACATTTTCCCTCTCATTCTCCTGATCAGAACAGATCTGAGCAGTGAGACATGCGGTCCGTCGGGCACCATTTCATAAAGAAAAATGTAACTAAATCAGTCAGCTGGAATCTGTGATCCAGTTTCCATTCTAACTCTGACTTGTCAGCATGTGTGGGATTGTTTCAAGATGTCACAACACCTTGGACAATCACAACACCTTGGACAATAATAACATACACAAAAGCGCAGGCACGAAAATCTATTTTGAAATTATATTTTCACAATTAGTGTAATTTATTCATGATTTTAAGATGCAGTTGACAGACTGCTCCTTATTAATCATATCGTATTCAAATGACCTATATAAAACAATGCCATTTAGACACAGTAATAGTAGGAATGTGTTTTATTATATGTAAGTCAAAACTGATTAAATAGCAAACATTGCCAGCATCGCAGTAACACATTTCAGTACAGGGAAAGGTAGGTTTCAGAAGTAGTCAGCCTGTGGTCCATTATTTCCTCTTTACATATTTTGGCTATAATACATATACCGGTAGTTATTAGCATCTTTAGACACAGCTAAATCCCTATTTACTTGATGCCAGGCATTCCTCTATCAATTCAAAGTGGGCGGGCGGGGGGGGGGGGGGGGGGGGGGTGAGTGGCTGGCTGGAGGACATAATATTTCTACAACTATACTTTTACAGTGGCAATGGCTATCATTTATAGGCATAACAGGGACTATGGTTGAAGTGTGGACTTCGTTAATTTCAGGCATCAGAAGTAAGGTACTTTTACAGTGGCAATGGCTATCATTTATAGGCATAACAGGGACTATGGTTGAAGTGTGGACTTCGTTAATTTCAGGCATCAGAAGTAAGGCAAGAAGTCTTAGTTTATCACCATGTGCACTGGTCATATTTTACTGAGTAAGTTTACTTCTGGGTCACATTTAAACTGAAGGATAGCGTAGGAGTTGCAGGGTTAGTGTTGGGCACAAGGGTCTCGTGCAGTAAACTCCGATAAAGTTACTATATGCAGGGAGAACACAGCAATTTTACCATTACTAGTGCAAGGGGAGCACCGGTTGCTTACCTCAAGCACCACCCATTAATGTACATGGCTGTAAGAATTAACGGTTGGGGCTCCCCCTGCACTAGTAATGGTAAAACTTTACCAGAGTTTAGTGTATCAGGCCCATGATTACTAATGGTGTGAGCATGAAAATTTGTGTGGAAATTTTTATTTTGCCTGTTAGAGGATACAAAAAGGGTTTGTGTTACACTTGAAGTTAGCTTTTACACCTTATTTGTTCATTTTTTTATTCAAATGTGGAAGTGGTCACTGAAATAAATGTGCACTGATCAGCAATCGTGTCACACTATGATAACACACATTTCATGTGCAGCACACATCCTATCATTTCTCTCAGCAGCTAAGTTGATGTCAAACCAAAACAATGAAGCTTAATTGTGCAATTGTCTCAGTAGATCATCTGCTCTAAATAAAAAACAAGTGTCAGCGCCAAGGCAGAAGGCGACCGCAGCCGAGAAGGACAATGTCCAAAAGTCCACACAAGCAATGAATATATAAAGTCAGCGCAGGTCTATAGTAATACAGCTTTCATCATTTTTTGGTATACAGGATCTTCGAACAAAAGGGTAAAGAAGCAAGGCTTACCAGATTCCAACAACCCACATTATAAGGTTGTAAACGAGTTTGATAGGTGGTCCGCAGAACTTTCAAATGGTGTCGTTTCACCAGCGATGTTGCACACTACAGATTCCTCCGGAATATAGTAGATATCCTGAGATCGCAGAGACTCACCAAAGGGGAGTCCAGTAGGATAGTGACATGAAAGAGATATACGGCACATCTAAGTGTAAACCGTCTTTATTACATAACAAGTAAAACAATTAAAAACAAGGATAAAGGAAAACTCACATACGGGGCCCGTGCACTGGGAACCCCGAAAAAGTAGCGCGCATAAAATGGTCAATAGAAGACCTCAAATAAAATGGTGCCGCCTGTCGCCTTCCCGACCGGTTTCGCAATCTTGCGTCATCAGGGGAGAAAAGTTTCTCCCCTGATGACGCAAGATTGCGAAACCGGTCGGGAAGGCGACAGGCGGCACCATTTTATTTGAGGTCTTCTATTGACCATTTTATGCGCGCTACTTTTTCGGGGTTCCCAGTGCACGGGCCCCGTATGTGAGTTTTCCTTTATCCTTGTTTTTAATTGTTTTACTTGTTATGTAATAAAGACGGTTTACACTTAGATGTGCCGTATATCTCTTTCATGTCACTATCCTACTGGACTCCCCTTTGGTGAGTCTCTGCGATCTCAGGATATCTACTATATTCCGAAAGGAATCTGTAGTGTGCAACATCGCTGGTGAAACGACACCATTTGAAAGTTCTGCGGACCACCTATCAAACTCGTTTACAACCTTATAATGTGGGTTGTTGGAATCTGGTAAGCCTTGCTTCTTTACCCTTTTGTTCGAAGATCCTGTATACCAAAAAATGATGAAAGCTGTATTACTATAGACCTGCGCTGACTTTATATATTCAGATCATCTGCTCTGTTGGTGCATTTGGTTGATTTAAATCTGCCAATGTGTGGCCAAAAACATGCTTTTTGTCCATTGGCACACTCATGCACCCATTACATGCTTAAAGAGAAATTTCGACCAAGAATTGAACTTTATTCCAATCAGTAGCTGATACCCCTTTTTACATGAGAAATCTATTCCTTTTCACAAACAGACCATCAGGGGGCGCTGTATGGCTGATATTGTGGTGAAACCCCTCCCACAAGAAACTCTGGAGTACATACTCCTGGCAGTTTCCTGTCTGGGAACCTTGCTGCATTGTGGGAAATAGCTGTTTAATGCTGTTTCCAACTGCCAAAAAACCATGCAGCAGCTACATCACCTGCCAACAGTAAAAATGTCACCATGTAATAAATGTCAGAATGTAAATCAGGGATTTAAAAGATTTTACAATAGGCAAACACTGACTAAATCATTTATACATAATTATTGTAAAAATGAAGCACTTTTTGTTACATTATTTTCACATATTTTCACAGGAATTTCTCTATAAAGTGTACCAGAGACGATAAAATATTTTTTTTTATACATAGTTGGGGCTTCCTCCAGCATTACATTATTTTCACTGGAGTTCCTTTTTAAAGACTGGTGCATTTATTGTAGGATGAACTGATCCTGCCAGTGCTTTTGGGTGTACTTTTTGTAGAGCAGTGTACATCACCATTCCTAAATACATAGCCAGTGGTGTTTCTAGCCTTCTACCCCCTTCCTGCACTACCCCAGCTTAGTATGTAAATGCAGAGTATAGTGCAGCAGAAGCTGTGCTCTCACCTCTCCTCTGAAGTCTAGTGCTGTGCTTCCCCCGTTCGCCCACCACTCGCCCTAGTGCCCAGCATCTCCTACTGCATGTAGTGTGATTACATGCTACATGAGGAGAGCCAGCACTAGAGGGAGCAGAAAACAGACAGGATGGTCACACAGGCACAGCACTGGATTTCAGAGGAGAGGTTAGAACACAGCTTCTGCTGCACTATACTCTGCCTTTACACACTGGACTGGGGGAGTGCAGGAGGGGGGCAGGAACAGATGGTGGGACAAGGGTACAGAGAGAGGCAGAAAATGAGGACAGAAGGAGGCACAGTGGGACAGAGGAATGCACAGAGGGATGTACACAGAGCCAGATCATCCACAAGGAAACTTAGGCAGGAACCTAGGGCCTGGAGAGAATTTACGGGCCCTGTTTATGCTAGCCCCCAACCAATCTTGCCAAAAAAACTTGGTGGCCATCAAGTTTGGGCCCAAAGTCATTGCTTGCCTAGGGCACCATTTCATTTTGATCCATCTCTGGATGCACTTGGGGCAGAGGTGGCACAGGGGGACTGAAGGTGTCATAAGGAGACAGAAGGAGGCACAAAGGAAGTCAGAAGGAGGCACAAAAGGAGAGTCTGCACAAGAGAAGTGCGCTCTGGCAGCCGCCAGAGAGATATGTAGAGAGCGCTCTTCTCTTGCGTCAGACTGGCCACGACTGGCTGAAGTTACGGGACCCGGTACCAAAGCTGGAGAAGGCTGAGGATGGCAGCGTGGGAGCGATCCATGTGGATGGGGCTGGAGGAAGCCCCAAGTATGTATAAAAAAATTATTTTATCGTCTCTGGTACACTTTAAAGAGAAATTCCTGTGAGAATAATGTAATAAAAAGGGCTTAATTTTTACAATAATTATGTATAAATGATTTAGTCAGTGACATTTATCACATGGTGACATTTTTACTGCTGGCAGGTGATATCACTGGAAGGAAATGCTGCTTGCTTTTTTTGGCGGTTGGAAACAACTGTAAACAGCTGTTATTTCCCACAAAGCAACAAGGCTCCCACTGTGTTATGTCAGAACCATGGTCCTTGGTTTAACCACAGTATCAGCCATACAGAGCCCCCTGATGATCTATTTGGGAAAAGGAAAAGATTTCTCATGGGAAAGGGGGTATCAGCTACTGATTGGAATGAAGTTCAATTATTCGTTACGGTTTCTCTTTAAAGCAAACCTGTGAGATAAATACAGTTAACATTGGAATATTTACCTCAGTAGTGGGAAGCATCTGGTTGATACCGCTGCTGCCTTGGACGCTCCTTTTTTGATAGCGGTGCTCCTGTCTGAGTATGAGCTTCAACATACTGGGAATTATTATTATTTAGTATTTATATAGCGCCGACATCTTCCACAGCGCTGTACAGAGTATATTGTCTTGTCACTAACTGTCCCTCAAAGGAGCTCACAATCTAGTCCCTACCACAGTCCTATGTCTATATATGTATTGTGTAGTGCATGTATATTTTAGTTCAGGGCCAACTTAGGGGGAAGCCAATTAACTTATCTGTATGTTTTTGGGTTGTGGGATGAAACCGGAGTACCTGGAGGAAACCCACGCAGACACGGGGAGAACATACAAACTCCTTGCAGACGTTGACCTGGCTGGGATTCAAACCGGGGACCCAGCGATGCAAGGCGAGAGCGCTAACCACTACGCCACCGTGCTGCCCTAGTAAAATGTGCAAGTGTACTTGTACACAGCTACAAGGCATGCTCGAGGATTCTGTCCATGCATGCACAGTAGAGTTAAGCCGCTCATGCACAAAGGAAAAAGTTGTGCACAATCAGATTTGTTCTACTGGGGGTGAGGGGACCATACTCACACATGCCGAGTATGCATGTGCTCATGCTTGGATAGGATCGCGGCCACAGGAATATAGAAGCTCTTGTTGAATATGTTTAGATAAAACCAGCAGTGCACCGGAACAGTGGGCTGCAGGATAGGGAAAGCATCTGGAATATCCAATTGCAACATATTTGCTATTGCTTGAGGATTTGCCTCCTAAAGAGAAGACCACTGTGGCAATAGCAGTTATCTTCATTGCTCTTATGTTGGATCACATTAAAGAGAATCTGTATTGTTAAAATCGCACAAAAGTAAACATACCAGTGCGTTAGGGGACATCTCCTATTACCCTCTGTCACAATTTCACCGCTCCCCGCCGCATTAAAAGTAGTCAAAAACTGTTTTAAAAAGTTTGTTTATAAACAAACAAAATGGCCACCAAAACAGGAAGTAGGTTGATGTACAGCATGTCCACACATAGAAAATACATCCATACACAAGCAGGCTGTATACAGCCTTACTTCTGAATCTCAAGAGATCACTTGTGTGTGTTTACCTTCTGTCCCCAGCTTCTCTCATGCACTGAACATTACAGGCTTCCTGCAGACAGCTCTGCCTATGTCGTTAATTCCTTAGTATGTGACAGACCAGCTCCTTTCACAGCCTCCAGAGGAGGATTTTTATCCAGCTCTCTTGTATCACTGATAAGATAGCAGAGAAGCTGATGGCTTATGTAAATAAAACACACACTGGAGTGTGCATAGAGGAACAGTTCAACACTGAAGAACTTGGCAGCCTTCCAGACACAGGCCGACAAGTCTGACAGGGGAAAGATACATTGATTTATTACAGAGATGGTTATAGTAGAAAGAGCTGCAGCAAGCCAGATCACATTAGAATAGGTTTAGGAACTTGTAGGATGGTAGAAAAAACGTTGTAATTTTTGTTACAGAGTCACTTTAAGAGGGCTACTAATTAAAATATTCTGAATAATATTTATTAGCAGCAAAAAAAGAAACAAGTACCTGAATTGACATGCATAAGAGCTGACCGGTTCAGCACTGCCTTACAGCTAAGCACTTACTGTGTTACTTTTCTACAAGTAAGGAGGGTAAAGCCTCATTTTGATTTTTGCTGCACTCAGTGGCCTCTCTACCCCCCCCCCCCCCCCCCCCACCACCAGGGTCACGGAAGTATTTTTAATGCCCCTCTTGTCCTGATGACTATAGACCAGTGGTCCTAAAACTAAAGGTGCCCATACATGGTACAATTCTTCATTTTTTTTCCGATTAGATAATTTAATTTGATTATTCCGTTAGATCGAATATAAAGATTTTTCCAGCATGTCCGATCAGATTTTTCTTGAAAAAATGAGATAATCATTCAAATTTCTTGATTGAAAAAAAAAAATAATTTTCAACTTTCATTCGATTAGATCATTTAGATCAAATAAACGGGAAAATCAAACGTTTTTATTGTATCGTGTATGGGCACCATAATGCCCGCGGGCCGAATGTGGCCCCCTGAGGCTTTTTTACCAGCCCCCCACACACAAAATGTATTATAGATGCAGTCAGCTACATCTTTAAATATTGGTGGTCTGCATATAGAATGAAGCCAAAAAGCAGTAATTTGCTAGTTTCCAATCAAATTACATATCAGGTGACACTGCTGTCCAATTGGACTGCAGGTTGTCACCTGGGTATGTTTCACTGTCTGGCCCGCAAAGACTTCTACATCATTTTATGTATGCTCTGGCCCCCCAGCAGTCTGAAGTATGTTGACCCGACCCTTGACACAAAACGTTTGGGGACCCCTGCTATAGACTAACATAGACTTACATTAAAGTGTACTGTAATGTCAATTGTATTGTACAATTCAATAAAAATAAACTGTGCTGACCATCTCTCTCGTAGTTTCAACCCTGGTGGGCAGGAACCTACAAGTAGCTAATATAAAGGCAGATTTAGACACATATACCAGTTGGATTTAAACTAAATTAAATTACTTCAGAAGAATACATAACTGTAGTAAATGCTAGTCTTTTTTATGTGTCTTAAGTTCCGTTTTAAGATTTTAGAAAGCATGAGGGGAAATCAGGCATAACTTATTATAAGGAAGCAGGATGTAACCCTATATGACAAATACTATGGTGTCATAAAACAAACAAGTGACTGAAGGGAGTTAGACAGCTCATCAATATATCATTATACCCTTTAAAACACAGTTCAGCCACTTTATCTTTTGTGTTTATTAGGCAATACACCATTAAGCAACATCAGCATATGCATCTCTGCATCTATCTCTATCGCCAGCTGTCTTCCACACATGTGAACTCTTTCTGAAATAAGCTAATTTTTCCTCTGTGTCGATTTTTTTATATATATATATATATAATGCAACACAGACCATAAGAGACTTAGAGTTTAATAATGTCTTGGTTAGTACATATTAACCACTTAAGGACTGCAGTCATAAAACCCCTTAACCTCCTTGGCGGTATGAAAAATACCGCCAGGAGGGAGCGCAGCAGTTTTTTTAAAAAAAAAAATTTTTTTAATCATGTAGCGAGCCGAGGGCTCGCTACATGATAGCCGCTGCTGAGCGGCATCCCCCCGCCCGCTTCGATCGCCTTCGGCGATCTCCGATCAGGAAATCCCGTTCATAGAACGGGATTTCCTGGAGGGCTTCCCCCGTCGCCATGGCGACGGGGCGGGATGACGTCACCGACGTCACTGACGTCGGGACGTCATTGGGAGTCCCGGGCCACCCCTCGGCGCTGCCTGGCACTGATTGGCCAGGCAGCGCTGGGGTCTGGAGGGGGGGGGGCCCCGCGCCGCAGCAGATAGCGGCGATCGGGCAGGGGCCGGCGGCGATCAGAGTGCTGGCGCAGCTAGCAAAGTGCTAGCTGCGTCCAGCAAAACAAAAATTATGAAAATCGGCCCAGCAGGGCCTGAGCGGCACCCTCCGGCGGCTTACCCCGTGTCACACACAGGGTTACCGCCAAGGAGGTTAAGGACCAGAGCTTTTTTTTTCATTCAGACCACAGCAGCTTTAACGGTTTATTGCTCGGTCATACAACCTACCACCTAAATGAATTTTACCTCCTTTTCTTGTCACTAATACAGCTTTCTTTTGGTGCGATTTGATTGCTGCTTTGAGTTTTACTTTTTATTATATTCATCAAAAAAGACATGAATTTTGTCAAAAAAATGACTTTTTTTACTTTCTGTGCTGACATTTTTCAAATAAAGTAAAATTTCCTATACATTTGAGCGCGAAAGTTATTCTGCTACATGTCTTTGATAAAAAAAAAACATTAAGTGTATATTTATTGGTTTGGGTAAAAGTTATAGCGTTTACACACTATGGTGCAAAAAGTGAATTTTCCCATTTTGAAGCATCTCCGATTTTTCTGAGCACCTGTCATGTTTCATGAGGTGCTAAAATTCCAGGATAGTATAAATACCCCCCAAATGACCCCATTTTGGAAAGAAGACATCCCAAAGTATTCACTGAGAGGCATGGTGAGTTCATAGAAGATTTTATTTTTTGTCACAAGTTAGCGGAAAATGACACTTTGTGACAAAAAAAAAGGAAAAAAAAAGTTTCCATTTCTTCTAACTTGCGACAAAAAAAAATGAAATCTGCCACGGACTCACCATGCCCCTCTCTGAATACCTTGAAGTGTCTACTTTCCAAAATGGGGTCATTTTTGGGGTGTGCTTACTGTCCTGGCATTTTGGGGGGTGCTAAATTGTAAGCACCCCTGTAAAGCCTTAAGGTGCTCATTGGACTTAGGGCCCCTTAGCGCAGTTAGGCTGCAAAAAAGTGCCACACATGTGGTATTGCCGTACTCAGGAGAAGTAGTATAATGTGTTTTGGGGTGTATTTTTACACATACCCATGCTGGGTGGGAGAAATATCTCTGTAAATGACAATTTTTTGATTTGTTTTACACACAATTGTCCATTTACAGAGATATTTCTCCCACTCAGCATGGGTATGTGTAAAAATACACCCCAAAACACATTATACTACTTCTCCTGAGTATGGCGATACCACATGTGTGGCACTTTTTTGCACCATAACTGCGCTAAGGGGCCCAAAGTCCAATGAGTACCTTTAGGATTTCACAGGTCATTTTGCGACATTTGGTTTCAAGACTACTCCTCACGGTTTAGGGCCCCTAAAATGCCAGGGCAGTATAGGAACCCTACAAATGACCCCATTTTAGAAAGAAGACACCCCAAGGTATTCTGTTAGGAGTATGGTGAGTTCATAGAAGATTTTATTTTTTGTCACAAGTAAGCGGAAATTGATTTTTTCACAAAGTGTCATTTTCCGCTAACTTGTGACAAAAAATAAAATAAAATCTTCTATGAACTCACCATACTCCTAACGGAATACCTTGGGGTGTCTTCTTTCTAAAATAGGGTCATTTGTGGGGTTCCTATACTGCCCTGGCATTTTAGGGGCCCTAAACCGTGAGGAGTAGTCTTGAAACCAAATGTCGCAAAATGACCTGTGAAATCCTAAAGGTACTCATTGGACTTTGGGCCCCTTAGCGCAGTTAGGGTGCAAAAAAAGTGCCACACATGTGGTATCGCCGTACTCAGGAGAAGTAGTATAATGTGTTTTGGGGTGTATTTTTACACATATCCATGCTGAGTGGGAGAAATAACTCTGTAAATGGACAATTGTGTGTAAAAAGAATCAAAAAATTGTCATTTACAGAGATATTTCTCCCACCCAGCATGGGTATGTGTTAAAATACACCCCAAAACACATTATACTACTTCTCCTGAGTAGGGCAATACCACATGTGTGGCACTTTTTTGCAACCTAGGTGCGCTAAGGGGCCTAACGTCCTATTCACAGGTCATTTGGAGACATTTGGATTCTAGACTACTCCTCACGGTTTAGGGCCCCTAAAATGCCAGGACAGTATAGGAACCCCACAAGTGACCCCATTTTAGAAAGAAGACACCCAAAGGTATTCTGTTAGGAGTATGGTGAGTTCATAGAAGATTTTTTTTTTTTGTCACAAGTTAGCGGAAATTGACACTTTGTGAAAAAAAAACCAATATAAATCAAGTTCCACTAACTTGTAACAAAAAATAAAATCTTCTATGAACTCACTATACTCCTAACGGAATACCTTGGGGTGTCTTCTTTCTAAAATGGGGTCACTTGTGGGGTTCCTATACTGCCCTGGCATTTTAGGGGCCCTAAACCGTGAGCAGTAGTCTTGAACCCAAATGTCGCAAAATGACCTGTGAAATCCTAAAGGTACTCATTGGACTTTGGGCCCTTTAGCGCAGTTAGGCTGCAAAAAAGTGCCACACATGTGGTACTGCCGTGCTCAGAAGAAGTAGTATAATGTGTTTTGTGGTGTATTTTTACATATACCCATGCTGAGTGGGAGAAATATCTCTGTAAATGACATATATTACATTTTTTTTTACACACAATTGTCCATTTACAGAGAGATTTATCCCACCCAGCATGGGTATGTGTAAAAATACACCCCAAAACACATTATACTACTTCTCCTGAGTACGGCGATATGACATGTGTGACACTTTTTTTGCAGCCTAGGTGCTCTAAGGGGCCCAACGTCCTATTCACAGGTCATTTTGAGGCATTTGTTTTCTAGACTACTCCTCACGGTTTAGGGACCCTAAAATGCCAGGGCAGTATAGGAACGCCACAAGTGACCCCATTTTAGAAAGAAGACACCCCAAGGTATTCCGTTAGGTGTATGGTGAGTTCATAGAAGATCTTATTTTTTGTCACAAGTTAGTGAAAAATGAAACTTTGTGAAAAAACAATAAAAATCAATTTCCGCTAACTTTTGACAAAAAATAAAAATCTTCTATGAACTCGTCATACACCTAACAGAATACCTTGGGGTGTCTTTTTTTTCTAAAATGGGGTCACTTGTGGGGTTCCTATACCGCCCTGGCATTTTACGGGCCCAAAACCGTGAGTAGTCTGGACACCAAATGTCTCAAAATGACTGTTCAGGGGTATAAGCATCTGAAAATTTTGATGACAGGTGGTCTATGAGGGGGCGAATTTTGTGGAACCGGTCATAAGCAGGGTGGCCTTTTAGATGACAGGTTGTATTGGGCCTGATCTGATGGACAGGAGTGCTAGGGGGTGACAGGAGGTGATTGATGGGTGTCTCAGGGGGTGGTTAGAGGGGAAAATAGATGCAATCAATGCACTGGGGAGGTGATCGGAAGGGGGTCTGAGGGGGATCTGAGGGTTTGGCCGAGTGATCAGGAGCCCACACGGGGCAAATTAGGGCCTGATTTGATGGGTAGGTGTGTGAGGGGGTGACAGGTGGTGACAGGAGGTGATTGATGGGTGTCTCAAGGTGTGATTAGTGGGGGGAATAGATGCAAGCAATGCACTAGCGAGGTGATCAGGGCTGGGGTCTGAGGGCGTTCTGAGGGTGTGGGCGGGTGATTGGGTGCCCTAGGGGCAGATAGGGGTCTAATCTGATGGGTAGCAGTGACAGGGGTTGATTGATGGGTGATCAGTGGGTGATTAGATGGCAGAACAGATGTAAACAATGCACTTTGGAGGTGATCTGAGGGTAGGTTTGGGGCAATCTGATGGTGTGGGTGGGTGATCAGATTGCCCGCAAGGGGCAGGTTAGGGGCTGATTGATGGGTGGCAGTGACAGGGGGTGATTGATGGGTGGCAGTGACAGGGGGTGATTGATGGGTGATTGATAGGTGATTGACAGGTGATCAGTGGGTGACAGGGAAGAACAGATGTAAATATTGCACTGGCGAATTGATAAGGGGGGGGTCTGAGGGCAATCTGAGCGTGTGGGGCGGGTGATTGGGTGCCCGCAAGGGGCAGATTAGGGTCTATTCTGATGGGTAACAGTGACAGGTGGTGATAGGGGGTGATTGATGGGTAATTAGTGGGTGTTTACCGGAGAGAATAGATGTAAACACTGCACTTGGGAGGTGATCTGACGTCGGATCTGCGGGCGATCTATTGGTGTGGGTGGGTGATCAGATTGCCCGCAAGGGGCAGGTTAGGAGCTGATTGATGGGTGGCAGTGACAGGGGGTGATTGATGGGTGGCAGTGACAGGGGGTGATTGACAGGTGATCAGTGGGTTATTACAGGGAAGAACGGATGTAAATAATGCACTGGCGAATTGATAAGGGGGGGGTCTGAGGGCAATCTGAGCGTGTGGGCGGGTGATTGGGTGCCCGCAAGGGGCAGATTAGGGACTAATCTGATGGGTAGTGATAGGGGGTGATTGATGGGTGATTGATGGGTAATTAGTGGGTGTTTAGAGTAGAGAACAGATGTAAACACTGCACTTGGGAGGTGATCTGATGTCGGATCTGCGGGCGATCTATTGGTGTGGGTGGGTGATCAGATTGCCCGCAAGGGGCAGATTAGGGGCTGATTGATGGGTGGCAGTGACAGGGGGTGATTGATGGGTGATTGACAGGTGATTGACAGGTGATCAGGGGGGATAGATGCATACAGTACACAGGGGGGGGGGGACTGGCGAGAATCTGAGGGGTGGGGGGGTGATCAGGAGTACCCAGGGGGCAGTTTAGGGACTAAAAAAAAAATAGCGTTGATAGATAGTGTCAGGGAGTGATTGATGGGTGATTAGGGGGGTGATTGTGTGCAAACAGTGGTCTGGGGGGGCAGGGGGGGGTCTGAGGGGTGCTGTGGGCGATCAGGGGGCAGGGGGGGGCAGATCAGTGTGTTTGGGTGCAGACTAGGGTGGCTGCAGCCTGCCCTGGTGGTCCCTCGGACACTGGGACCACCAGGGCAGGAGGCAGCCTGTATAATACACTTTGTAAACATTACAAAGCGTATTATACGCTTCCTATCCGGCGATCGTCGGGTTAACAACCTGCTGGCGCTTCCGATTGGCCGGCGGGTTGACGTTGCGGGTGGGCGGAGCCTATTGCCGGCCAATGCGCGCGCATCCCAGCACGCGATCCCCGGCAAAACAGTGCCCCAGGACCTGACGCCATTCTGCGTTACGTGGTCCTGGGGCTGCCACTTTGCTGCCGCCAATATGAAGTAGGCGGTCGGCAAGTGGTTAAAGAGGAACCTCCTCTGGCCGGCCAGGTATATCTGTCAGTTTCCCCCAAGGCGAAAGTGGAAAGCCACCCTGGCCTTGTCAGTAGCTATAGGGGTACTTTGTCAGACCCCCTTACACTTAACACTTTGACTGTTATTTTTAACTGGATATGATAAACCATTAAGTAAAATCATGCACAGAGAAAATACCTCAGCTTAAAAAAAAGAATGTGAAGGGTACAGTGGGTCCCTGCACGGTAACTGTGGGGTCGTGGAGGAGATGGGAAGCCTCTACCTAGGTAAGTATCTTTTTTGGGGTGGCGGGCAGAAGAGTACAGGTTTATTTTAACATCAATGTAGCTTCAGATAAGAGGTCAACTGAAACAATAGTAGTGTACCACTAACCATTGTTAACTAAAATAAACATTAACATCAACTCCTCCAACTCTGACTGCGTACTCTAATTTTCATCTATAATGACTTTAGTGAAGGTCTGCTTTTACAAAATGACAGATGAAAAGAACTTGCAGAATGTCTGTCTATGCTGTGGCCATGACTATCTACACCAGGGATGCCCGACTTCAGCCCGACTGGTGAACTGGGTGGAGCTGCCAAAAGATCTATAGATGACTCAGTCCCAATCCCATTACCTGCTATTTCAAATCTGAAGCAGTGAAAGCATGAGTGGATTTATAGGGGCCTGGCATTAAGTTCTCCACCCGCCTTTTTTGCTGTTCCAAACAAGGAGCAGTGGAAGTAGGCTTAAAGGGAAGGTTCAGGGACTAGCTAAAAAAAATAAAAATCCATTTCCACTTACCTGGGGCTTCCTCCAGCCCGTGGCAGGCAGGAGTTCTGAGCCTGCGCAGTACAACCCGGAGGACGTCCGATGACGTCAGCGCGCCGGCGTGGAACGCACCATGGAGCGCAGAATAGGCTCGACCTGGCCGCCGGCCTGGCCAGGTCGGGTCGGCCAACGGAGACCACCGGGAGCCTGCGGAGCGGCGCCGAGGGCACCTCCTGCCTGCCACGGGCTGGAGGAAGCCCCAGGTAAGTGGAAATGGATTTTTATTTTTTTTAGCTAGTCCCTGAACCTTCCCTTTAAAGTGAAAGGATCAGAAGAGAGCAGTGCAACACAGTGATGGTAAATCTGATATCTTACTTATAAAGTGAATGGGCTGCAAAGATGGGGACGTCTTCACTCTTCAGCAGTCATGAAACTCATAGCTGCCTAATTTTTTTATTTCAGGTCACCTGTCCACCCTGTATTCGATTGAATGGATGGTGTTCAAACTAGAGGTCGCAGCACTATGTTTGCAAAGTGTCTGTCAGCAGTGAGAGACAGAGAAACTGAGAGACCTGAAAGCTGTAAGGTCAGTATATTTTATTCAGATCAGTTGAATTGGGTTCTAGCTTTGGCAGTTGTCGAGATACGGCACTGAGGTGGTAATTCGGGTGCCCAACACTAGCTGACTGGCTATCAGGAGCCAGTTAGCTAGTACCAATATTAACTGATTGGTTACAACTAGCTAATCAGCTAGTACTTCCAATTCCGGTTTCAGGCAGTACTAGCCAATCAGCTATTAATAGCCAAATGGTTAGTTTGGTCAGCCTTAAAAGATTTTCAGTTGTGGGTAGTCGATCGGTTAGTATATTGGTAATCAGGGGAGTTAGTGTTAGGCATTAGATGGAAGATTAATGATCGGCAGTAGGAGCAGGTGTGTGTGTGTGTGTGTGGGGGGGGGGGGGGGGGTGCCATGGCATTCCTTGCTGTACATACTCTTTATGTATCCCCCTCCTCCTTTTGCATTTTGCATTAAAACCTTGAAAACATAATTACTGTAGCTCAGTAAGACATTTCTCTTTTAACTGTGTGTTGCATTCACAAATATGTGCAAACCTTAACACTATTTCATATTTAGTTCAAAATATGCCCGACTTTCTGTGTCTTTTGTAAAAACCCTGCAAGAAAATAAAACACAACTGCATCTCCTTTGGCATACACACACACACACACACACACACACACACACACACACACACACACACACACACACACACACACACACACTTGTATATCTGAAGTAAAAAGTTTATCAGATTTCCTCATGAGGCAGTTATCAATTGAACTAGGTGCGAGGAAAAAAAGAGGATAGGCTGACTTGTCCTGCAGACGGTAACCTTGGTTGAAGATGCAATGTCACTATGAC